>NC_088889.1:18054034-18357443 GCF_037157495.1 Lathamus discolor | reverse complement strand
TTGGCTTATTTTGTAGAAGGGTTATTTGAAGATAGCAGTGCTCCCCTTAGCACTGCCCCACTGTGGTGTTTGACTGATGCATTTAAAAAAATGTGTGACTGCATTTACTTCTTAATTTTCCTCAATGATCTAAGCACCAAGTCTGAAAGAGCCAGGCTTCTGTGCAGGACTTTTGTAGATTTCTCTCCCCCACATTTTACCCTAGGCAAAGAAATGAACTTCAGGTCCTTTCCAACCCTAACTGTTCTATGATCTCCTAGGCACTTTTTGGGATACTCAAGATCCAAACTAAGCACTGAGATGGAGCAAGGGAACTCTGTAAAGGCAGATATTGGACATAGAGATGTCTGAGGAATCCTCACCTGCTTTCAATCCAAATGTGCCATCTGGAGTGAATAGACTTATGCCAAGATAGGGAAAATTTACACCATCATCAGTTAAAAGAGCTGCTTTGCAGTTTGTGCTGAGGTTTGTTTTTTTTTTTTTTTCTTCTTTTTACCATAAACCTAAAGCATAAACCCTCAAAGAAAACATTTGTTTTCTCCTCCCCCACATGTTGCGTGAGCAGGCTTTACAAGTGGGCACAAGACCTTCCTTAGTGGGGATGTTCAGGGAATTCTTTCATATTTTCCTTACAAAATAGGCAGCACACTTTTCCAGCCTGTACATTTAGTTGTGCCCCTTTTGCGTGAATGGTCATATTTCCGGCTGCGACCCATTTTGCCTCCCTGCAAATTCTGAAGAAGACGAATCTCGTTCATGTTGTCATGAGACAGCCTACCCCAGATGGCATATCTGTGTCTCAGGATGCCCTCTGGCTGGCCTGTTGGCAGGCATTCCCATGGCTTTGAAGGTCACCTTGTTTACACCTTGCCTTCCTCCCCCCTCCCTATTCAGTGTCTTGCTGAGCCTGCAGGCTAGGCTTCACCATCTGCATTTTCTCTGGTGCCATTAATCTTCCTGTTTACCATTCTGTTATTAATTCTAGAGTTCACCTTTTTGTCTAAACACTTTATAGGCCTCTTGGAGTTTCTTGCCTTTTTGTGGCAGGAGGTCTGAGTAACTCAGTAGATGATTTGCTTTGTTCTTTCCCATTTCTGAAAGGATACCTACTAGCATCTCATGCCATTTTTCTATTACAAGTCTTCCTTCTTACAATATCATTTTTCAATTATATAGCTTCATCTGTCAGATGCATCTTGTCGTATGAGTAAATATTATCCTCATTCCTTGAAATTTGTGAATTGGCCACTGAAATCTGTTATCTGTGGAAATAGTCTTGCTTTTTCAGTGTTGTTCTTGGCTGTAAGAAAAATGTGTTTAAACCTGGCTTTGTGAGAGCCTGTAAGAACACCTTGCATTTTTGGTGCATTTTATTTGAATGCCTAAATGCCTATGAATATAAAACAAGCCCTACAAAACCCCAGAGGGTGAATGAAGACTATCTCTATTTGACAGATGATGGAAAAGCAGAGGGTACCTTTGTTAGAGTTTGGCCCAAGATCACATGGTGAGGCAGCAGCAATGCCAAGAGCATCTAGCCTGATTGTTCCCTATCCTATCCTAAAATCACAGAATCACAGAATCACAGAATCCCAAGGGTTGGAAGGGACCTAAAAAGATCATCTAGTCCAACCCCCCTGCAAGAGCAGGGTAACCTACAGTACACCACACAGGAACTTGTCCAGGCGGGCCTTGAATATCTCCAGTGTAGGAGACTCCACAACCCCCCTGGGCAACCTGTTCCAGTGCTCTGTCACTCTTACAGTAAAGTAAAATCATTGCCACTTTGCTGTGGTCTTTCTATTCTTAAGTGGTTTATGCAGGTTTGGTATTTACTGGGCCAGGGATGCTGAACCAGCTCTTCTTGGCGTGGCTGACTTCTTCAGACAGGGCACCATACGAATGTGGCTATCCTTCTTCCCAAGCCTGCCTGGCTTGCAGAGCACTGTCTTCCTGCAAGTGGGAGCTTTGCAGACACAGATGCAGGATCAGGACTGGGAGACCTGTAATCTGGCTAGGTGGTTCTAATAAGCTCTGGTGCATCCTTGCTGATGCCTTCAGAGCTGATGGGGTGTCTCTGCCTGCTCCCCAGCTCTTCAGGTTTTAGAAGGGCCTCATTAATGGAGTTGCCACATCACATGGATATGTGGAGCGAGCCGGAGCCGAGCACGGTGTTTCTGCAGATAACCCCCTCAGTCCAGAGCACGAGAAGGAGCAGAGCAGGCTCCCCAGGAATCACTGCAGGACTCAGATTGGCTTTGGCAGGTTTATCAGCTCTGGCTTAGTGCCGGCTCTGCTAGGCCCAGACTGAATTAATTGGGATGCTTGTGCACTGCAGTTGAGAGATAACTGCATTACAGAGATTTATCTGTTACTAAAGGTATCCCCTCCACTGTCCTCGATAAGGAAGACGAGAAGCTATTCAACATCTCACAGAATTTCAGTAAGGTTACAGCATGGCTGGTTTTATGCATGGTTTATGTATGAGTTTACCTCCAGCATGAGTAGTTTTATTCAGTGTTGTCACATATGGAAATAGTACAGTTGATTGCAGTGGAGGTCCCCACTCCCTGTTACCATTTGCAGAGTGTGCAGTGTGGGGGTGCCTGGTGTTTGCTGGTAGCTGTGTGGTTACTGGACAATAGTCAGATTCTGGTTACTCTGGTGGATCAAAAGGCCCATCTATCTCTGTGAGTGTATCTATGTGGCCACTTGCGGATAGGTAGGCCAAGTTATTCTGTTACTCCAGACAGGCCAGAAGCCCTGTTAGGATAGGGCAAAGCCCAAAGGAATA
Organism: Lathamus discolor; assembly: GCF_037157495.1. Taxonomy (NCBI): domain Eukaryota; kingdom Metazoa; phylum Chordata; class Aves; order Psittaciformes; family Psittacidae; genus Lathamus; species Lathamus discolor. The sequence goes on along the minus strand of NC_088889.1, from coordinate 18,354,646 downwards.
GAGTTTGTACTCTTGAATTTTCTCTAAATCATAGCAGTTACCTAGCCTCTGTCCCTTGATATTGCCTACAGTGTTGCCTGATGCTGCAAAAGTCCTGGTACAGTGTGAGTCCATCTAGAATGCTAATGCAAGAGTGACCAGAACACAAATGAGCGCTAGAACAATGTTATTGATGGAGATATTTCTTTATGATTTGAGCCCTGAGGGTAGTTACCCGATCCAGCATTTAGCCTGATATTGTAATTTGGCAGCCTTTGAGAAGCAGGTACAGTATATTATATGTGACAATGATTTATATCTACGCTGAGAAATAAATCCGTAAACAACTTCCAAGAGACAACTGACAGGAGGGCTGGTATTTCTTTACTGAGAGATTTTATAGAGGCATTCTGGTCTGCCAAAGAAATACAGCTGCTTATAAAGTCCACATTTTGATGGTGGGTTAAACTAAACAAAGTTTAACCTTATGTTTGAGGTCCTCTGCTGTTTTCTGCAGCCTTATTTCTCCCTCCTGTTGTGTTGTAGCCTCTGGGAGGGTTTTTATCTAGAGCCTGATAGCAACTTTCTATTGGATCCTGGTCTTAAAACTGAAACTCGTATTCTGATTTTTCTGCAGTTGACATCCAAGCTGAAGAGTGAAAGAGTACAATCAATCCCTCCATGTCATAGCTTCCTCTGTCTTCTTCCATCTCTTCACCTTCTCCCCCTGATCCCCCCCAGCCTCACCATGAGACTAGCAGCTTTGCAGGAAGAGGTGTTATGAAGAAATGGGGATGTTCCAGTCTCCCAGTGCTCCCTAGAGCAAACCTCAGCAGTGCCTAAAACTTGGAACAAGTGTTTACTGAGATTCATTTTTGAGCTTTACGGGGTACCAAGGCTCTATCCTGCAGAGGAGTTTTCACTTAATGGCAGATCATCCTGTGAACTATTCTTTCCACATAAAATGGTTTGTTTCTGAGGAAGCAAATGCTCTTTTGTTTACTGTCTTGTCTTGCTTCTAAAACCAGTTTATCATTCTGTTTGACTGGATTCTTGTTCTCATCATGGCCCTGTTTACCTTGAGAATACAATAATATAGATGAGGTTTGAGGATGGAATTGGCAGTGGAAAACAAAGAGTTACTGTTGTAGCCTTACAATCTCCAGTACAGTCATGGCTTTATTGTGTCTGGCTTGGATTAAAGTGAGTTGGATGTTTACTAGTCTCTAGGGGCATTTGTTTGGTTTTATGGACTCATTGTGAGAGTCCGTGTTATCAACAGTCTAATCTCAGGGGAGGCCCAGGGCTGAGCTGGCCAGAGGTCCTATGGACCAGGGTTGGAGAGGGTTGTTAAGTGTAGAACTGGCAGTGGCAAATTTGCTACAGATGGGTGCTGAACTGAAGTAGTGTTGGGAGAGAAGGCTGGGTTAACAGGGACTGGGGAACATCAGGATTAAAACATAACAGTAATAACATGAGCATTTGCTCTTGGGATAGCAGGAGATGGTGCCATGAAAGTAAGGTTTGGGAGATCCAGATCTGCAGGAGCAATGTAGATCCATGCTGCCCTGTGCTGGCAGAGGCACGCTTATGAAAACAAGCTTACAGGGCCCTGCCTTTAGTATACCTGGTTCTGGTCACTGCTGTGAATGCATCAATTCTGAGGATGCTAACAAATCACTGTATTGGTCATGAATGTAACAGGCAAGTGAGCAAACAAGCTAAGGAGAGTCTGGTTGCGCACACAGAGCAAAACTACAAAATCCAGCTATTCACGTAAGGCATTGTCTTGTCTTTCTTTCTTAAGGGATTCCATTCCCCCTGCCCCCACCCTTTGCACTCTAACGCTGTATTTGTGCCTTGGAGATGTGGAGATGAGCGTATGATGGATGGATGGATGCTGCTTGTCTGGGTTTTTCACCACCATTTCCCCTGGGGCACTCTGTCTGCTGGCAGAGAGCACCATCCCAAAAGATGGTATCTTTTGCAAACTCGACAGCTAACAGACAGCTTCTCTCTCTGCATATTTCCCCAAAGAAGAGCAGGCTTAATCTGGTTTTTATATGGCATATTTCATTATAATCTTTCTGACTTCCCATGTTCCCAATACACTATCATAAATAAAACGCTGGGGGTGGGAACAGCAGAGATGCTGAGGCTTCACACTCTTGTGACACTGATAGATTCTCATTTTAAACTGTCATGGGATTTAATTGCTTGCTGAGCCACTGCACTGCACTTTCAGACACATCCTGCCACATCCTCTTAATGAGCTTAGTGGCTGCATTCACTCAGCAGCGGTTCTGTTTGCTGTGAATTAGGTGGCTTTTTTAGACCACCTATACGATTTTAAAGAGGTAGTAGTTATTTAGTTAATATCCTTGGATTTATCAATCTTAAACAGCAGTTCATGGACTTGTAATATATAGTTTCCTCTGACACTTTTTTTGTTCCAAAAAACCAGAACCAAGAAACAAAAATGCAAGAATCTATGTGCAAAGTCAGTGTTTGTCTAAAAGGGATTTTGGAAGCCGAATTGCTTTGGTTTGCATAGTAGCTGTCTCTGGCGTGATAGATCATGCTGGAACTCACCCAATAAGTATCTCTGTTCCCAATTAGAACTGGAAATGGAGCTGCTTACGAGTGCACAGAGATGATGGCTTGGGTGGCAGCTGCTACTGTGGAGATGGAAATGATCCATTGTAAAACAAATACATTGCACTGTATAGAAAAAGAGATGGTTGTTTTTAATTTATGTTTCAAAGAGACACTGAAAAGTTGCTTAGCCCCCAGTGCGTTGTAAACCAAATGTAGCATATTTAAGGACAGGAATTTGCAGCTATTTTGGTGAATCAAAACTTGAAAAAGCCCACCATTTTGTAGGATTTGAAAATGTACTTCTTTTGGAGGCAGCAGTTCAATAGAAACCAGATACAGGAATGATGCTGGCATGGGTGCTCGTTCAGATTCTACCACTGCGCTCTAAGGACCTTGATAAATAGAGAGGTTGCTGCTCTGAGCTGGTAAGCAGAAATAACCATGTTAATTTAATCACTATGAAAGGGACTCTGCCAAGTTAAGAAACATAAATTTTAATTATATGCAGAACATGTTTGAATTATAATATACGCACGATATTTAGCTCTGACACCAATAATCCTGTGATTTATAAAAACTGGAAGAATTCTTCAATTACATTTTATTTTTCATTGATGATTTTTGTTGATTTGGTACTTCCATTCTGTATGGTTTTGACTATTTCCTGTATCTCCTACACCAACCAGGTGCTACTATATTTGCAATACTAATCAAAAGGAATTTCATCTACAAACCTTCTTAAAATTTTTATACAAAGAGTAGGCTTTGAGTTATAGTGCTTTTACTAGTTGTTATTACTTGTAATAAAGATTATCTTTGAAATTACAATGTCTGAAGAAGAGCTTGTGTTACAAACTAGGAGTTCAATAGAATTTAAAGCAATTAGTGGGTAGGAAATGTTATTACCTATATTTAAAGAGGATTTGGATGTGACTCAAGGATTTAAAGACCCATAAATTCTATATGAACATTTGAGAAATTGATTGAAGCAGTAATTAGGTGTAAGCAGTAAAGCACCTGGGAAATTACGATATAAGAGATTATGACTACTACCAAGGAAAAGCATATCACTACTTTCTTAAAATTCTTTATATGATCTGTAAAGGACTAATCAATAACAGGGTTAACAATTAACTTTGACTTTCTGAGCACCTTTGGTACGTTATAGAAATCCAAAGACAAACAAACCATTGAATAAAAACTGTCAGAATAGAATATGAAACAAAGAACAAAATGAAACTAAGAACTTTCATTATAGAAAACAGCTAACAGCCTGTCCTTGAAGGTTTGATGTTTGGTCCTGTGCTGTGTAATATAGTAATGACCAAGCCAGAGAGATGGAATATCTTGTAAACTATAAAGGTTTGCATATAGTACAAAACAATGTAGAGCCATCATGGCCAGAGCAGTCTGCAGGCGTCCTTAGGAGATCTGAATGGGCTTGGTGAATGGGTGGTGGGATGGACATTTTAACTGACCTGTGTGCTTGAATGTATGACTTATGGGAAGTTTTTCTCCCTGTTACAGGGTTTCTAATTCTGCTTAGTATGCAGCTTGGACCCTGCCTGAGGACTAATATAATGAATATTGTAGTGCATTTATTTAAATAGGAGATGTGATTTCATCTGAAAATATTGTGTGCAGTATTGGTCCATGTTGGGAAGATTACTGAGGAACAAGAGGAAGTTCAGAGAACTGTAACAGGACCAAGCCATATGGAAAACTTCCCACAGCAGAGTAATAGGAATGATTGTGGCTGTTTATCCTTGAAAGGAGGGGAATAAAAAGAAATGACCACCGAGTGGTCCATCCATCAAATTGATATCTCTCCAATTTAGAGACAAGGATGTCGTGTGGGACAGTGTCAAACGCTTTGCACAAGTCCAGGTAGATGACATCAACTGCTTTACCCTTGTTCATCAGTTCTGTAGCCCCATCATAGAAGGCCACCAGGTTGGTCAGGCAGGATTTCCCCTTAGTGAAGCCATGCTGGCTGTCACCAAGCACCTTGTTGTTTTTCATGTGCCGTACCATGCCTTCCAGGAAAACCTGCTCCAAGATTTTGCCAGGCACAGAGGTGAGACTGACTGCTCTGTAATTCCCTGGGTCTTCCATTTTCCCCTTCTTGAAAATGGGGTTATATTTCCCTTTTTCCAGTCGTTGGGAAGTTCACCTGACTGCCATGATTTTTCAAATATGATGGCCAGTGGCTTAGCAACTTCATTCGCCAGAACCTTCAGGACCCGCAGATGGATTCCATCAGGTCCCACGGACTTGTGTGCGTTCAGATTTTGAAGATGGTCTCGAACCAGATCCTCTCCTACAGTGGGGCCAAGGTCTTCATTCTCACAGTCCCTGCATCTACTTTCTAAGACCTGGGTGGTGCAGTCAGAGCCTTTGCCAGTGAAGACCGAGGCGAAGAAGTCATTCAGAACCTCAGCCTTCTCCAAATCCTGTGTAGCCAGTTCTCCCAAAAGCTTCCTCAGGGGGCCTATGTTGTCCCTAGTCTGTTTTTTGTTTGCTACGTACCTGTAGAATCCCTTCCTGTTATCCTTAACATCCCTGGCTAGGTTTAATTCTAACTGGGCCTTAGCCTTCCTAACCTGGTCCCTAGCTTCCCAGACAACATCCCCGTACTCTACCCAGGCCGCCTGTCCTTGCTTCCATTTTTTATAAGCCTCTTTTTTCCTTTGAATTTTCCTCAGCAGCTCCTTATCCATCCAAGGAGGTCTCCTGGCCCTTCTGCTGCACTTCCTTCTAGTTGGGATGCAGCACTCCTGAGCTTGTAGCAGGTGATCCTTGAATATCAATCAACAGTCTTGGGCCCCCCTGCCCTCCAGGGCTATATCCCATGGAACCTTACTAAGCAGGCTCCTGAAGAGGCCAAAGTCTGCTCTCTTGAAGTCCAGGCAGTGAGCTTGCTGCACGCTCTTCTCACTGTCCTGGGGATCTCAAATTCGACCATCTCATGATCGCTGCATCCAAGGCTGCCCTGGAGTACCACATTCTCAACAAGCCCTTCCCTGTTGGTGAGCACGAGGTCAAGCATGGCACCTCTTCTTGTCGGCTCCTCTATTACTTGCAGAAGGAAGTTGTCTTCCACACAATCGAGGAACCTCCTGGATTGCTTGTGCCGTGCAGTGCCATCGTTCCAACAGATGTCAGGGTGGTTGAAGTCCCCCATGAGAACAAGGGCCTGCGAGCGTGAGGCTTTTCCTATCTGTCTGTAGAGTGCTTCATCCGCAGGTTCTCCTTGATCAGGCGGCCTGTAACAGATCCCCACAGTAATGTCTCCCACGGCTGTTTTCCCTTCAACCCTGACCCACAAACTCTCTGTAAACTGCTCACCTGTCCCCAGACAGAGTTCCATACTCTCCAGCCTATCCCTAACATAAAGGGCAACTCCCCCTCCCTGCCTGCCAGGCCTGTCCTTTCTAAAGAGCCTGTAACCTTCCATTCCAACACTCCAGTCATAGGAGCCATCCTACCATGTTTCTGTGATGCCTATTATATCATACCCCCGTAGACGTGCACACATCTCTAATTCCTCTTGTTTGTTCCCCATGCTACGGGCATGTGTATAGAGGCATCTGAGACGAGCTCCAATTGAAGCCGGCTCGTTGGCTGGAGCAGCTGAAATATATCTACATTGTTCCGAGCATTTGTTATAGGTGCTGGCAACTGACTGGGTGTGTTGGGATGGAATGATGCCCCCCTCACCCAACACATCTAGTTTAAAGCCTCCTTGACCAGTTTGGCTAGTCTCCTACCAAAACTGTTCTTCCCCTTCTTTACCAGAGTAGCTCCACCAGCCCCCAGTAGATCTGGCCTACTAACTTCAGTCTTATGTTCAAGACACCCAAACCCCTGACTATGACACCACCCTTTTAACCATTTATTAACCTGGCCAATCCTCCTAGATTTTTCTTGGTCCTCCCCTGTGTCCTGGAGAATTGACTAAAAGACTATTTGAGCACCGGAGCCCCTAACCACCTCTCCCAGGGCTCTGTAGTCTTTCTTTATGGTCCCCAGTCTACTACTACCTATATCCCTAGCACCCACATGGATCACCAGGAGCGGGTAATAGCCCGTGGAACTTACTAGAGCAGGCAGCCTCTCTGTAACATCCCTGATCCGTGCCCCTGGTAGGCAGCACACCTCCCTTGAGACGGGGTCAGGCCGACAGACGAGTGCTTCCGTCCCTTTCAAAGTAGAGTCCCCTATTACTAGTCCTTCAGGATTGACCTGTTAGAGATCAGAATGAAATGCAGCATTGGAGTACATGATTTTCTTTGCATTTCTCTCCTGACAGACACTCGTACCTTCTTTTGCAGCATCCAATATGGCTGCATAATGTAGCAAACAAATATTCAATCAAACAGAGGCAAGTGTGGGGTCATGGTTTCTCAAGCCTATAATAGTCCCTCTCTGGCCTTGTTTGAAGCTTCTGACACTGGCTGGTACTTTCATAAGCAGGACAGTGGGTGGAATGGACCCCACATTGCTTCCAAACAGCAGTTCCCAAAGCCTGGGGGGAGCATGTTCTTCCACATGAAAACTACATTTCAGGTGTTGAGTTGACTTCTCAGTTTTCTTCAGGGTACAGGCATAAGAGGAAAATACACTTTTCTAGCTTTTGTGGGAAATCCTGGAGAGTTAAAAAGGAAGGAGGAAATTAGGGATTTAGTAAAATGAATTTAATGACCCCTAGTAGTGTTTGACTATTTCTCTAGGTTAACTGAACTATCTTTTAGATTTTTTGAAGATTTTTATCTCTGAGGATTCAAAAAGTGGTTTGGAAATGTAATACCCTTCTTCATTACTGTATCCTTTACAGACTAGCCATCTTCCAGGAAGGATCGAATTCATTACAAAGATTGGATTCATTACTAAGATGTTGTCTTTGAGCCTCTGAAGATTTCTATACTGTAAACTTTACATTCCAGATAAGATAAAGTCTGCCATTTCCCACTTTCAGAGCTCCTTAAGCATGAAAATGGACTCCTAGAAGCTACTAGAGGAGAAGAAAAAGGAGCTGAATAAGACTCATCTTGTTGGGCAGCTGGGAGGCAGCTGTCCTGAGTTTCTTTTCACCAGATTTCCTGCTCACTAGGTTAAGTTTTTGGTGACTCAATCTGCCCATCAGTGAGATGGCAATGGAAGTATTACCTCACACCGCCTTGCCAGTGGGATGTTAAATTTAATAATTAAAAAATGCTGTAAGAGCACTGGATGAAAAGCCTCCTGGAGTGTTGCTGGTGGGAATTAGTAGCGCCACACAAACCAAACATGCCTATTAAAGACAGCTGCTGGTTTTGACCTTAAAGCCTACCTTTTCCTCTGACTTTATGTTCAGTATCTCTGGAACAAACGGGATAGTTTTAGTTTCATATATGTTCTACTTATCCCTCACTCCTTCCTTACTCATTCCCTTTCCTAATGCATTCATTTGCTGAGTGTATCAGCATCCAGAGACAGACATAGCTCATCACAGTGCAGACATGTTTGTTTCCGATGCCCTTGAGCTTGCTTGAAGCTTCTCTTGCTGAATGTAGGATGACCCCTTGAGTTTTGCATTCCCACAAGGTTCTAAATACAAAGCAAATGCCCTTTTGCACCTAAGCACAGGACTTTGAAACCAAGCCAAGCCCACAGCCAAAGATGAGTACAGAGGTTCCTCAGTGACTTTAGATTCAAGTGTTGGGATTTGCACATAAATCAATTCTAAAATCCCCTCTTTCTATTGAAATGTCTGGATTTAACATCCAGAGGGAGGTGTTCATACAGGGAAATTCAATCTGTATGACTGTTGATTTTTCTGTCATTTTTATAGCTCAAGTAAGGAAGAAGTTGGGGAAGGTGGCATAGTGGGGTGGGTAGGCAGAGCTTAATGCTGAAAACAGAAGCCTGATTGAATAGACCTCTTTGTGATGAGAAAGGGGTTCAATTCACAGTTGACCCCATCCCATTGTGTGGGTTGTCCTGGAGTTTCCTTTGAAAATCCCAGTGGTCTTGGTTTTCTGCATGGTTTGTACTCAGCCTTTCCCTCCATGAATAGAATAGCTTTTTCTGGAATTCTTGCAGGATTTTCTGTGGTTGTTGGCTGAGCAATGCTCTCTCACTTCAGAAGACTTGAGCAAGCAAGTTGTGGAAGCACTGATTAGGGACCCTGAATCATTTGCTGGCTTAGAGTTTTTCATATATACAATAAACATATTCCTGGGACACAATTGGCCTCCAGAAACAGATTATACTTTACTGTCCCAGGTGGAAGTGTTCATTCATTATTTGGATTGCAGGAGTGATTTGGGACTTCATAAACACATGAATTTCTGCCTTGCAGTGTTTACATCTTATGGTGGGTGATAGAAAGGCAGGGAGCTTCAGGAACACACCATGGTCCTAAAAGATGAGAAGTGGACTGAGCTCTGAAATAAGGACACCAGGTGCTGATTTGTGAGCATCAGTCCTGTACATTACTACTTTATAAATATATTGGCCTAGATGAAGGAATAAATTTCAGAAGGGAGGGAGTACTTGACCCTCTGCACGAGTGGAGTAGAGGCAAGGATCTATGAGGAAAACGAAATTCTTCCCTAGGTGTGTTTTAACATCTTGCTAAAATTAACATGCTGTATTTGCCTGTCTGCTGCACCACCTCATAATCTAGTAGCAGCATTTGGAATGGGAATAGGGTTTTCTTCCTTCATTTGTGTGGCAAGTTGTATCAAGGTTCCTCATAAACTTGCACTGTTTTTGGAGTCCCGTGCCAGCCTTTGACTCTTGCTGCAGTGACCGGGGGTTGTCCTGGTTTATGGGCTATATTCTGCACACATAGCTGTGCTGACTGGTTTATTTATTGGTATAGACCCATTTAAATAAAACTGAAGATTTTTATCTAGTCAATATTACATAAAAATTCAAGACACGTCCCTTTGTTTTTTCAGTTTAAGTTCTCAGCACTGGCCCCACACTTTAGCTTTCTGCTTCCCCACATGTGGAATATGCTCTGGTGTAGGAGAATGCTGCTTGAAGCTGTGCTGTATAAACTATGCCAGATGCTAAATTGCATTAAGCTACTTTTCTGCTTCAGGAGATCAGATTTTCATATTTGTTATTTCAGTATCTTAGAAAGTGCTGGTTTTATTCTTCATTTGAAGCATAGGGAGTTTACATATGAGGAGGAATTTTATTTCCTCTTCATACAGAACAGCCAGCCTTTCTTTCCTGTAAGCAAACACAGTGATTTAAAAGATACCAGGTTTTCAGTAAGATAGAAATGAATCCTATATAGAGATCCTTAGTGGTTAGAAGAAGATCTTGAAGAACTCTCCTTCAAGAAAGAAACAAGCTTGAAGATCCGTCATTCTTCTGCTTGTCATCTCTGTCCTGCTTGTTGGCTGTCTGGGGAGATACATACAGTTGGTGTGTTTTGTTTTTCAGAAGTTGATCTGCCTCTGAAAAAGGATGGGTTCACCTCAGAAAGTACAACTCTGGAAGCCTTGCTGCGTGGAGAGGGAATAGAGAAAAAAACAGACACTAAAGAGGAAGACACTATACAAGAAATCCAGGTAAAGGAGATCCCCATGCCCTGACAGCAGGGCTGGATGTCTCTAAGCCTAGCAGATTTTTGTCCTGTGGCAGAACAGTGCATCTGTTGATAGTTGTGTCATTCGACTGTCAAAATGTTATCAAACCTTTGTGCTACACTGTGATGCTCAAAATGAACTCGGGATCTCACACACTTCCCCTGTCACAAGAATCTTGGTCACTTGGCTGTGTTCTGCACAACTCCTGTGTTAGAATTTGTTTTGCAGCACTATGAGATGATTATATATAAAACTGGCAAGCAGAGATGGGTCCCAACCATAAGCTGAATTTTAGTGCCTCATATTTAAAGTGAATTTGAACATGGATTGGAATTTGGACTCACAGCTGCTGACTGTAGACAAAAATGTGTCGTTGCCTTGCCTGTCTTTTTTATACTGAGAAGCCTTTACAAAGTATAGAAAAGAAGTATACAAGCAAAATAAAAAATTAAAAATATTGTAATCTTAATTATCTCAATTATTATTAGTGATGCAGGTATGAGAAATATTACTTCACATGTATTATGGTTTGAAAGTTTTCAGGATTCCATTTAATCCTGAAATACATTTAATTTAACAATTAAAAGTAGAAACACATTTGTGGGTCTGCCATAGAAGGAATTCAGCTAGTATGAAGGGTTCTTATAGAAAAGCATGTCACTTTATAAAGACATCTTAAATTGTTAGGAAAGGGGGCTGCTCTCACAGCAGCACATCTTTGGTGATGCTAAAACACCACTGTGCTGTGAGTGTATTAGTGATTTTTAGTGAGAGCTGTAGGCAGTATGTCAAACTTGGTAACTTTGGCTGAGATATTGCATCTATACATACAGCTGGTAAAAATCTGAGTGGGCAGCCTCATGCCAAATGAAACAGAAGAGTGTGGGCATCAAATCTGTATTACTTGGAGTTCAGTTCTATTTGTCTGTTTGCTAGAAATTTCACACATGTTAGGGCAGAAAAATTAGGTCTGCTATTCCCAGTTTCACAGATAAAGGAGCCCCATCAAAGATGAAGCATCCCATGGTTCATGAAGTGGGGAAAAGCTTGTCATGAGGCCCTATCTGTGCTTCCTTCTTTAGTAGTCTATCTGAGTCTATTAAGCTGAGAACCCTAAAACTTAGTTTGTACCTTCTTCCAAAGTCACAAGAAGTCGTGGTGCTGCATCCTTAGGAGATCAACAAGTGCTTTTGGATGTTGCTGTGCAGTCTGAGCTCCCATATTATCCTCATCAGCTGTTCAAGGGGAGAGACTTCAGAGATAATGGAAATGGCAAAGTCTGGGCATTGCAGAGCAGGGAGGGGGTGCAAAAATATACAGAAATTTTTCAGCTAAACTGTTGTAGCTGTGACCTGTCACCTGGATGCTAGTTTCACTGGAAAAGGTGTGCAAAAGGCATGTCTTGCCGTTGTGTCTTATACAAACATAGCTTATCTGGATTCAGTCTATACAACTGCTGAAGCCTTTACTAGTAGCCAGCTTTCAGTGTGTACTTCAGCACCTGGCAGCTAGGCTGTACCAGATCAAAATCTTGATCAGTGCCTTTTATCCCTATGACAAATAAGAGAATGCAAATCTTCTTTTGTTCCTTTACATGCTCCTCTATGCTGTAACTTGAAAGAGCCCAGCCTCAGTGCAGGGCAGAGTGAGCAGCTGGCATGGTCGTAAGTGTCATTCCCACCTCAGTCCCAGACATTTTACCACCCTCTCAAACTCAGAGTATCTGTCAGGAAGAGAAGACTTGGTGGTTAGCTGCACTGAAATACATCAGGCTGGGTACTGTCTTTGAAAGACGGAATATAAAAGAAAAGTTACTTTGCTATAAAGGGTAAGAGTTCCTTCTGCTAAATAGATGCAGACATTGGGATCTGCTGTACAGCTGGTATTTAACAGGGTTGAGGATTTTGCCCTACAATAAATTGGTATTGAATGTGTGTCAGAGAAGGCTTAGAATAGCCTTTTGATCATACAACAGAAAGGCTATGCCCCTTCTATCAAGGACTAAAGTCATTACCCTGTCAGTTTCACCAAATTCACACTTGGTTACTTATTATCTTTTTCCTAAATTGGTGCTGCAATTTTAAAGAAAGCTGTTTGTAACATTTCTCTTAACTGCTCTTATGTAGCAGTATTGCCATAAACTAGCTCCTTTCCCGCATATGATATGGTTGCAGCCTTCTCTGTTTTTCGGAGATACATTCAAATACGAAGCAATGTGAAAATATAAACTCATATCAGTAAGTTTGCTTATTTTCTTACATACCACTAGTATGTAACATTTTCCAAGTGTTTCAGTTTCCTAAGATGAAGTCAACTAACATGCAACTGCATGAATTTTGAAGAAACATTTTACATACGCAGAACTGAAACTTGCTCAACTTTTACACCCTCTAGTATTTAGTACTCTAGTATTATGTGAAATTACATTTCATGATGGTCTCACCTTGTTAATAGTCTCCTGAGATTTAAAAATAGAAGGAGAAAGAACCAGATGAAGACTTGATCCTCTACCACGTTCTAAAAGTTCTTTGTACTTCTTAAAAGGGACACTGTCCAATATTAGTCTTAAATATTTAGCTGATAAAATAAAAATAAACTTGTGTAGTTGGTCTTCCAAATCCGGGCTGTTTTAAAAGTGAAATTTTTGAGGTATTCTTTCCCACAGATTCAGAATTTGGTGCTTGAGGTGTGAAGGAAGGAGAGAAACAACTGTGAGGTGCTCCTGCTCTCCCTCTGCTGGCTCTCAATTAGCTTTTAAATAGAAATTACAGGAAAGAAAAAAATACAGAAAGACTGAAAAACCTTCCCATCAGTTTAATGTCACTGATCTGAATCTGTATCATGGTTGCATATTGTAATTTAAATGTATGGTGGCATGGTAAACATCAGTTAGTTATTCCAGATTAGCCCCTTGTGAAATGGCACTGCCCCATGAATGGCAGGAGAGACTGGAGCCCATTTCTGTATTTCTAGCAGACATGCCAAGGGTTGAGGGGACTTCAGTGGGAATTCTTTCCACATCATTGTAGTGATGATTTATCTTGCCTTCGTCTGTTCAATGTCCAACTTGTGCATGTTTCCAGGGTGGCCAGCCTGTGTTTGATTCTATAGAGGTTACCTTCCAAAAGGTCAAAATTAAAGGATTTAAATTCGCTGGCCTGGGAATCTCACAGTTACGTGAGATGATAAATTATTGCTCCTGTTACTGATTGAAGGAGCTATTGCTACTTTTCCTATTAACCTTGGTGATATCTGTACTTCCTCAGCATTCTCATGCAGCAAGATCCCTACTTCCAGTTTACAGAGTTGTGTGTGTGGTGTAAACTCCAAAAGATGTTACTTTCTAGATGCACTAAACATGCTGGAATATATGTAGGAATTTTCTCTAGTTTTGCTAAACAAAGAAAACTCTGAGGAGAACCACTGATTTTTGTCTTCTTCAAGTGCATTGTCAATATTAGAGCAAAACAGAACAATTAAACGTCAAGAAACCAAAATAAAAAACGTCATGCAAGCAATATCCCAAAGATGGCCTGCAGTTATGCATACTAACTCTTGTGTTGTCTTGGGATATCAGTGCTCAGTGATGCCACTTTTATTTCTTAGGAACTTTTCTTTTTTTATAGTTGACTGATATCAGTGTTATTTTTTAAAAAAGAACTCCTTGGAGAACTGAGGGTGGAAGGGAAAGCAAATTTTGCTTTAGTGGAATGAAGTAGGGGTTCTGGGATCTGATTTGGCATTAAACCATTAATCAACTGTAATTTAATAACCTGTAGTCTCTGTGGTAAAGAGCAGAAGTTGGTTGATTGTGTCATCTTCTTCTAACCATTCCTGTTTATTGTTCAACCACAGAGGGTTTTAGAAAATGATGAAAATGCAGATGAAGTGAATGAGGAAGAGGATCTGGAAGAAGATATTCCAAAACGAAAGAACAGGCCTAGAGGACGGGTAGGTGGAGAATTTACTGGAAGGAAAGGAAGGAAGCAAACATCTGCTTTCTCTTGTATATGTCACGTATATTGTATATGAAAAGTGTATATCCATGGATACGTGATAGTGATAACACTATAGGTAATTTTCAGTCATATGGTCAAAGATTTGAAATACTTTTTTCAGTTTATTTTTGTGACTATTTGGAGGGTAAAAAGTTGGGATAAATTTATCATAGTGTTGTGTTTACAATTGTAACGTAAGGACTAATACTTATGATGACATCCTGCTATTATAATGCTCTTACTTTAAAACAACATTTATTAATTAGAGAAAAGCAACAAATTCAGTCATGACAGACAAAAAAATATTCAATATTAATAAAAGTAACTTGAACTGTGTTAATACATTTTGCAGCTTTCCCCAAGGTAGCACTTTGTGGCTGACAGTGGCCCTCTTGAGCCCCTGGCAAATCTTCCATTTGCTTAAAATGGGCAGTATTTTATCCTTAGGGGAGTCTGTGTCCCTTCTCTTACCTAAGATGTCTTTTCACAATTTCAGCAGGGCACCAGTTAAATAATGAGGCCAACTTTTTAAAACTTGGAATCAACATTTCCAATTGTGGCCCTGCAAGCTAGGCATCTAAATAAGCGTGAGCACAACTCTCAGAAGTTTCAAGCATTTTCATCTCTCTTTGGCTCCAGTGGATGCTGCTGGGGCACAGGAGCTCTAGAAGTACTTTTTGATGTGTTTGTAGGAGTCAAGCAAGAAGGGCCACATTTTAGGCCAAATGAGCAGGATATAATAGCTTTTGAATAAGAGAGAGACATGAAACCACACTGAATACTTGCAATGTACTTATGCATCAGACCGTCTCTTTTAGTTTCTTCTGTTATTGTGTTTCAGTTTTCTGCTCCTCTTTATTTTGGAGCTTAAGTCCTTTAATATAAGATCAAAGCACTTTAATAATTGGATAAGTATTATTTCACCTTCCTTATTCTCAAAATCACCTGAACCAGTTTCTTTCTTTCTTTCTTTCTTAGCCAAAGACCCCCACCTGGAAAAAAATTTTCCAGAAAAATGTAAGTTTCAGAAAATTTGTATGAACCAGTAACCAAAACCAGGAGTTAGTATCGATACATGCACATAGGCTTGACTGTAGCAACCAACTAATATTCCAGGCTAATAACTCTTTTCTAGTAAGTTGCTTGTCACATAAATTACACATGCTGTCAGGGTGAGTGAAGGGGAGTGAAGAGCTAAAAGAGATACACTGCTCAGAAGAAGGGGATTTCCTATATTCATATATCCTAGGCCTACATAAAGTCCTGAAGTTACTGTTATGTGTAAAGTTTTACTCCCCTGATCAGGAAACTGTTTCAGAATAACTCTTACTACTTTTTCTCTGCTACTGCAGGGAAAAGAGTTGCAGTACATGTCCCATTCATTTTTAAAGCATAGATTTATGTCGTATTTTCTGCCCTAGAACTGGCCCCCTATTAAGTACAGGAGCAGCAGGATCTCTTGCTTTTTTCTGGCAACTAACCCCTGCTCTGCTAGTGCCCTGGCTTCATTCAGTGCAAAAAAAGAGAAGTCTGAAGACTGCCAAATACTTTGAGCAATTTTTGGTTTTATTTGATGGCATCGATAACCAAAGCAAAATGTGGTATAAATTAGGATTTCAAAATTAGGGCCAGATTCTCTTGCTGTTGAAAACTGGTAAGCCTGAATTGTGTTTGGTCATGAGTGGTTTGTTACTGTTCAAGCAGCACTTTTCTAATGTGAGCCTGTACCAGTGTAGGCAATTGGAGGCTAAGGATTTGAAATTAGGGGACATGAAACCTGGGCAGCACTTTTTTTCTGGGAAGAAATTGGTTAGGGTATTTTTAGAGGACAGAAGAGAGGAAGGACATGCATAGGAAACTAGATCCACCAGAGTGTGGCCTTTGGGGATTCAGAGAAGGAGTGAGAAGGGCTGACAGCATTGATGCAGGATTAAAGTGACGGAATTACTGCTCTGGACTTTCCAAATTGCACATGCCCCTTCCTTTCCCTACAGCATGATTTTATTTTTAATCCTGGACTCTCCATCTGTCCCTCTGGCTACTCTCTCTGGCTGCTTCAGTGCTGCTTGGAGGCTGCTATGCCTTGGCTTTGAGGCCTCACACGTCAAGCCTTATAGACTCTGCTGCATCCCTTCAGGAGAATGAATGCAGTTGTGGATGACTAAATTCAACAGACCTGAGTGCCAACAGTAAGCATGAGGCACTCAGTGCCTCTGGGGCAGCTGCTCAGTTTACTAACCCCTCAAGACTAGCCCTGAAATTGTGGGAGCATTAGGAAGAACACTGAAGGTCAAAGAGATGGATTTTCTGAAGGAGTTGTGGAATATCTTTGGCGGACAGGGAGAATGTGATAGGAGCTGGGAAGGACAGTTTGCTAGGAGATAAGAGAGGAATGAAGCTGCACCTCTACAGATTGCCTGCTCATCAGCTGGATATCCCATGGGACAATTTTAAAGGAACTAGAGACATTTAGGAACTCAAGTTCCATTGAAAATTATTGACTTGAAAAATCTCACCCTGTGTGTTCAGTGTATGAAAAAGTATACCTGACACCTGGTCACGACATGAACACTGTACCCTTGCGTTTCTGTAGAAAACAGTTTCAAGGGAAACAGCTGGCTGTAAGACTAGCAAAACTCCAAGCAACCAACCTGAAATTACCATCCTCTTCTGAAAGGTGCTTATATAAAAATAGTACCTTCTTACTCAACAGATCCATTCTCAGTGTGTAAAAAGTCAGACCTACTGACTAGTGACAAGAAAAGACTTAACAGTTTTTTTGTCACAGCCATGAAAAGCCAATGCAGCTGGGAGGATAGAGAAATTAGATCCTAACCCGGGTACCAGCAGAAATATTCATGTAGGGCCAATCACTTGTCTCTTTGAGGACTCTCTGATGAGCTGAGGTTTGTATGGGAGCTGCCATGGACTAAAATTCAGATTGCAGCACATTTTGCAGTAGTGAGGGAAGAAAGGAACTAGCCTGGGATTGATTTCATAGCCCAGAGGCAGTTTACAGAGCTGGCAGTCAGAAGGAAAATATTGCAGACTAGTAAGATGTTTTTATGTGATATGGTCAGTAAAGTAGCTTCCACCAAACAGTTGTTGCTGGAGCCTTTTCCAGGGTGAAACTGCTTTTCAGTCCACCTTTACAAATCTCACTCTGCACATGTGTGCTGATCTGCACAGAAGTCTTTGCAGAAGGCAGAGCTATACTTGTCATACCTAATAGTATTTACCCCATCCAGACAGCTGCAAATCCGTGTCTTTTCTTCAGGGCTGTGTTAAGAGTTAGACCTGAGCAATCCCAGGGAAATAATGTGTGAAGTTTTTGCAGATCCCTGTTTTGACAGATTTTGGCAGGCCAACGTAGAACTGTTCCTTGTTCCTTCTCTTTAGATGTCCCATGGAATGCAGCTTGAATACTGCTAGTTCAGTCCTAACTCCACAGAAGAGGGGCAGAGCTCCTATGACCCCTTTGTGTCTGGGGTACTAATATTTTCAGAATGTCTACATCTTCAGCTTTACTTGATAAAGCTCTGTCCATTTCTTATTTTTACATACAAAAGCTTGAAGGATTTGAGTCAGGCAGCCTTGTCTAGTGTGAGAAACATGAATGGTTTAATAAGAGGAGCAGCAGGAACAATTTTGTTGCTTTTACACAGGACTAGAGTAGCTGGCAGAACTAATAAAGTGCTGTCTAGCCATCCACCTGCAGATCACTTCCTCTAATAAAGATCAACTCTAAAATTATTGTCATCTACACACTGTACATTAGTGAACAGGAAAGAACTGAAGGCCTTGGCTCGGTTCCCAGTTACACCTCACAGCCTCCACTTCTGGACAGATATGAGCTGTCCCCTTGTTGGCATTTCAGCTGAGAAGTATCAGGACCAAATAACTTTGATGCTGGAATTCAATTCCACTCTTACCACTGGAGCTCAGGACAGGGCAGTCTGTGCTGGGGAGAAACAAGAGCTTTTCCATTTCCAGGGCAGCCAACTTAGTATGTTGTAGGAACATGGAACAGCAAGACTTTTTTGGTAATTCCCATTCTCTGTTATTGCAGGTAGCTATGTTTCCTAATCTTCTCCACTAACTAACCAAAGCTCCATTTTAGAATTAGCCATGGTATCTCTGTCACAGAAGGCCATTTCAAAACATTGCTTTTCAGCTAGAAAACAGAACAAAACGAACAGCCCCCCATTTGAAAATATTAAAGGAAATAATTTTACCTCTGTTCTATTTGGGGCCTATTTTCTGGCTGATTGAATAGCTGCATTCATCCTCTAACACCTGTTCATCTATTCATTCATATTCAGTTAAGCAAGGTATTTGAACATCTTCAGAAATGAATGTGTGATGATACTCGACTGAATATGTGCTGGCAGTAACCTACTGCTATGGATGAACAATTTGGGTTATCTGTGAAGGGGATCTCCACTGCATTACAAGGTCCACTAACATAGTGCCTATCTTAGGAGGTGAAGGGTCAAGCCCACCCTTAACAGCCCTATATGGCAGCTGAGGAATTGTTTAGTTTATATTGCACATTTTTCATAGGAGGGTGAGGGGCACAAGGATACCTGAGGGGCAATGGAATAATGTTAACATTCCTCTTGTCCTTGCAGGCTCGGGGATCTGGAGGAGGCAGGAGACGGAATGATGCTGCCTCCCAGGATGATCATGACAAACCCTATGTTTGTGACAGTAAGTAGCACCAAGACAGCTGATTCTGCCTCCAGCCTGGTCCTACCAGCTTGGTGTACTCAGGGCTTCGTCTTTTCTCTTCCAACAAAATATTCTGCTGCTCTCTGACTTGCATGTTTGCCACCTGCTGCTGCTTCATGCTCTTGGTGTTTTTGCATGAAGGAAATAAAATTAAGTCCTCGGCAAGACTCCAGTTCCCTTTGCCCTGCAATAAATTGTCCCTTATATTTTCGTTCTCTTTTTCTGGCTTCTCTGCCTTTTGTCTTCCTTCCTCCATGTAAGATTCACCCTCTATTTCTTTCTCTGTTTCAGATAGTTACAAACAAAAGCATAACTCAAAAATCTCCGACAAAGGTACTTCACCCTTGTTGTATCTCTTCATATATTTGGTGATTCTCTTTCCTTCAAATCTCACTGGGCTGAATTTTGAAGGTCTTATTCTCATCCATCACTCAGAAAGTACTCTTGTGGCATCATCAGAAGCTGAGCCCTCCTAAGAAACAAACAACCAGAATGCTTTGTTTTGAAACATACTCCCTTTGAATATGGCCATGCTGTTTGACATGTTGCAGTGGGACTGCAGGTGAAGTAAGGCATTGCCCTACTGAGAAATTATACAAGAGCCCAAAGCTCAAACTGAAGAAGGATACCAGAGTCCTACTATGAGGAAAGAGTACAATATCTGACGCACAATATATATTTTTTATGGTCTAGTCCTTGGTGCTTTCCTTCTTCTTTTGATATTCTTTTTTGCTTCACTATGTCATTTCTGTGAAGGGCAGCTGTTTTAGCCACATACTTTTGAGGTCTTCCATCTTAAGGCTTACTGCAGTGTACACGCAATGGTAATTTGTGCTACTGGCTGCTTTCAATCCTATAAACCAATAACCTAACAAAAGTTAATAGGAGAATAGTGGGAGGTCTTCACTTTTGTGATCCAAAAATGTTTGGTGGTTTTAAGGATGATTAGAAACCCCTTTCTCCACTATTTACCTATCTTGCAATGTTACTGACCTTAAGAGACCAACTGTTCAGATATCAATCTATGGGATATTTTTAAAAACGTAAGAATATATGTTATATATTTTTATATATAACATATATAAGAACTATATTCCATGTGATTAAATATTCTTTTATGGTGAGACCAGGTGACTCTGGACAGTACAGTGATAGACATGTTGGGTATTTTGCTTCAGCAAGGTGAATATTCTAAGGGCAATGAGCAGAAATGGAAAGACTTGCACATGAATAGGACTGTCTGAACACATGATCTAGGCGGAAGAGCTCTTTAGTATATGAAGAGTCAGGAGATTCCTACTGTGGTTAAATAGCTGTCCTTGTGTGTCAGAAGAACTGAAATGTGCCTTCTAAAACTTCTCTGGGAGCCCAGTATGTATCTTGCTGAAATCCACATCTGTCTTCTATTGATATATGCATATCTGTCTTTAACCCTTTTCTGGAACATCCTTCTAAATCCAAGGACACTTGTCAGTGCTAGTCATTTTGAACATAATGTCACTAATTGTCTGATATTGCTTTCCTTTTGTATTTTTCAGAGAAATCACAACATGCGTAATAGTGATTTGCACAGAGTAGATAAAACATACAAGATATCAAAGTAGGCAGCAGAAATCTGGACTCAAGTCAAGGCTTTAGTACATTGTTGTACTGATGGAATTTTGCCTTGGCTTACATTTTGGAGCATACATTTCCTCTTTGGTTTTGGAAATATAAACTTTCCTATTTCATTTGGCTGATACCTTTCATTTTTAGGAAACTTACAGTTAGAGGTGAGTCATAAGGAATCTTGGAATCCAAAATTTACACAGTGATGACTCCTTTTCCATTGTAGATAGCTGAGAAAGGGGTTATGTGGCAGCAAAACTCTTTTACCTGACTGTGGAGCAGAAGGAAAGAACTGTCCCAGTTGTCATTCCATTGTCCTGAAGTAATATCCTACCCTTGTTAACTTTCTGTAGAAATATGACATGCAATTCATTGTGAATAATTGGCTTAAGTTGAGGCCTCTTTCCTGCTTGGGTGGATTTCTTGAATCAGTTTTTTCTTTGAAATTATTTACTAAATATTTTTATAAAGAAACCTCAATCTAGTTGTTGTAGGTTTGAAATTGGTTTGCAGTATTCCATGTGCGTATGTTTTGGGCAAATAGATTTGTTTTACATGGAAACGTACAAGTCAAAACCAGTGAAGCTGTTTCCTGTTTGGGAAAACGTGATTCCCACAATCACATTATTGGTATAAATAATAATCTAAACATTTCACCTTTTCTGTGTATTATTGCTTTTTCTGCAAGTGTTCAGATATTTGAGTTTAGAAAGTGGCCACAAAGAAGAAAGTATAAGCATATCTAAACCAAATTAATTTTCTTATTTAGAATCATAGAATCATAGAGTAGTTAGGGTTGGAAAGGACCTTAAGATCATAAAGTTCCAACCCCCCTGCCATGGGCAGGGACACCTCATGTCACCCAAGGCTCTGTCCAGCCTGGCCTTGAACACCAACAGGGATGGAGCATTCGCAGCTTCCCTGGGCAGCCCATTCCAGTGCCTCACCTCCCTCACAGTAAAGAACTTCTTCCTTATATCCAATCTAAACTTCCCCTGTTTAAGTTTTAACCCATTACCCCTTTTCCTATCACTACCGTCCCTAATGAAGAGTCCCTCCCCAGCATCCTTATAAGCCCCCTTCAGATACTGGAAGGCTGCTATGAGGTCTCCACGCAGCCTTCTCTTCTCCAGGCTGAACAGCCCCAACTTTCTCAGCCTATCTTCATACAGGAGGTGCTCCAGTCCCCTGATCAAACTTGCGGCCCTCTTCTGGACTTGTTCCAACAGCTCCATGTCCTTTTTATGTTGAGGACACCAGAACTGCACACAATACTCCAGGTGAGGTTTCACAAGAGCAGAGTAGAGGGGCAGGATCACCTCTTTCGACCTGTTGGTCACACTCCTTTTGATGCAGCCCAGGATACGGTTGGCTTTCTGGGCTGTGAGCACACACTGAAGCTGGCTCATGTGCATTTTCTCATCGACCAGCACCACCAAGTCCTTCTCTGCAGGGCTGCTCTGAATCTCTTCTTCGCCCAACTTGTAGCTGTGTCTGGGATTGCTCCAATCCAGGTGTTGGATCTTGCACTTGTCATGGTTGAACTTCACAAGGTTGGCATCAGCCCACCTCACAAGCATGTCAAGGTCCCTCTGGATGGCATCCCTTCCCTCCAGCATATCAACCAAACCACACAGCTTGGTGTCATCGGCAAACTTGCTGAGGGCGCTCTCAATCCCTCCATGTCTGTGTCACCGACAAAGATGTTGGACAAGACCGGTCCCAACACCGATCCCTGAGGGTGCCACTCGTTACTGGTCTCCAGCCGGACATTGAGCCATTGACCACAACTCTGTGTGCAGCCATCCAGCCAGTTCTTTATCCACCAAGTGGTCCACCTATCAAATTTATGTCTCTCCAATTTAGAGACAAGGATGTCATGTGGGACAGTGTTAAACACTTTGCACAAGTTCAAGTAGATGATGTCAACGGCTCTGCTCCTCTCCATCAGTTCTGTAGCCCCATCATAGAAGGCCACCAAATTGGTCAGGCAGGATTTCCCCTTAGTGAAGCCATGCTGGCTGTCACCAAGCACTTTGTTGTTTTTCATGTGCCTTAGCATGCCTTCCAGGAGAACCTGCTCCAAGATTTTGCCAGGCACAGAGATGAGACTGACTGGTCTGTAGTTCCCTGGATCATCCATTTTCCCCTTCTTGAAAATGGGGTTATAGTTCCCTTTTTCCAGTCGTTGGGAACTTCACCTGACTGCCATGATTTTTCAAATATAATGGACAAAAATATTTTTCAAATATGATGAACTGCATAGGTACTACTACTTCACTCTTTTTTCATAGTTACACATTCATATTTATGTGAAATAAGAATATATTACCAGCTCTCTTCAGTGATAAACAGGTTATGGGAGAAAAGTAGTCTGTGACCCAGTAAAATGAAGTACCCAGCTGACACTGCCCCTTGTGTTTGAAGATAGCAATGTTATTGCTAAATAGGCCTGATTGTTTGAAAGAGGCATTCAGGTATACACCAATATTAAAACTGATCGGAAATATGGAATTTCTGTCTGAAGGGCGGTTTTCAAATCTAAAATATTTTGTATTCCTGTGTTTTCAGGTAAAGGTGGTTGGTCACTTGTTTTGTGGAATGAAATATTCTGAAATCCTTCCGTTGACTTTATTGAGCATATACTGGATCAGAAGTTCAGAATAAAAATTTTGACCATTCTAAGCATTGATAAAATTGCTAACATAACCATGAAATGCCTTGTTTCATCAAATCAGGAAAGTTCATCGAATCTGGAAACTTGTATTCTGGCTTTAAAGTTGCCATCAGTTGTAGCTCCTGAGCTTCATGACTCCCGATTGCCTAGCCAGAGTGATTAATTTGTGCTGAATCTCTGAAGATATTAACTTTCCTGCAGTCCATCCTTATTGGTCTGCTCTCATTCTTTTCATGTTCCCACGGAGACTTAACTGCGTACATACTTCCACCTTTGTTTTCTGTCATTCTGTCTATTGAAGATTTCCCTTGCCCATCTCTAAAAGGAGTTGTTTCTTTCTTTTCCTTTTACCAATATGTCCTTGTTTCCTTTTAGTTTAATTCATGCTATTTTAGCATAACAACTTATGTTTGTATCGTATCCTTTATTCATAGCCCCTCTGAGGCTGAGATATGCATTCAGATTCATTCCTTGTGCAAAATGAGAATTGACTGAAACCTTCCTATGATCTCTGCTGGATCAGTGACTAATGCAACCTTGCATGTACCCAGAGATGCTGATCCTGTAGTGTTTTGTAGAAGCTGATTCTTTGTCAAAAATGTCATTTTCAGGTTTTTCTAGTTATTCAACTTGAATTTTCTCAGTTGCAGTCTAAGACCAGCAGTCCTTCCTTTGTTCTTAGTGGATAACAATGTCTTCTTTGTTTCTGTAAACAGTTACTTGGGCTTCTTTCAGCTGTGTTTTCTTCAGCAATTTAACTAAACTTGTTTCTTTTCTCTGAAAAATCTCAAAGGGTCTTATTTAAGTAGCAGTGGCCAGAATGAAGTCGAATGTGCTGTTCTGAGTACAGAATTAGTTCAGAAAATGAATGGTTGATACATTTACATGTAACTTAAATTTACTTCTAGAACTTTGATTTATGCAACTTGCTCTGTTACCTATCTGTGAGAGGTTCAGAGATGGCTGACCTAACAGGTTGTTTAGTAAACACTTCTTCAGTGCAAGACACTCCTCTCCAATGCTGCATCATGTTTCAGTGGCAAAGGAGTTCTCATTCTTGTCTACCATGTGAGTTCATATTTAATATACCATTTGCTATAGCTTCTTGAACCTTCCCTCTTTCACCTGTTTCTACTCAGATTATCTACTATCTTTAGTTTCCTTATACTGCTTTGTCCTGTTTATACTGTGTTTTATCTATGGATAGTAGATTTAATACTAATATTTACTAATTAGACTATGAAAGAATTCTTAGATTCATGAAACTCATATATTTTTATTATTATTCCAATATTTTTGCCAACAATCGGTTCTCTGTGTGTTTGATACTTTCACTTTCCATTCCACCCTCCAAAATAATGATAAAAACAGAGGCAAGCACTAGGCCCAGGTGCCTTGTGAAGTTTGCAATAATATTAGGCTCCTAATCCACACTGATTTCAACTGAAGGTAGGCTCTTCAACTGTAGATTTAGATTAGACATTAGGCAGAAATTCTTACTATGATGTGGTGAGGTACTGGCACAGGTTGCCCAGAGAAGCTGTGAATGCCCCATTCCTGGCAGTGCTCAAGGCCAGATTAGATGGGGATGGGGCTTGCAGCAACCTGGTCTAGTGGAAGGTGTCTGTTCTATGAGTCTATGAGTATCCCATTAAGTGCCTATCTCTTTGTATTGTGCCCACAGGTCATATAAGGCTTGGTCCCTAAGTGGACACTTCGAACTTGATTTTAAACTACCAGTAATTATTCACAACATGGTCTTGTTTTTAAAAGTATTTCACCCTACATCCAAATCCTCCTCCTTTTTCTGTAAATTCAGCAGCAGAAGGACATCGAAATTTCATTATTTTGAGGTTAAATTTTTTCTTCACCCTTCCCTTTCTTCACTAAACATATAGTAAGTGCTGCCAACAAAAGGCTGGAGGCTTCGGGTAGTTGAAGTGACATAAGATGAACAGATTCCACTGGGTTTCAATGGGTACCAAGGATCTCTCTCTTTTAGTTTCCTCAGAAAATCCCAGTTACATGTCATACTGCTCCAGCATGACTTGCCAAATGCAATTCCTTGAGGCCTATTCTTTAGGAAATATTTGATTGTTCACAAAGTTATGGCTCTAGTAATTACCTTGCTAACTTCACCTGCCTTCTTTCTCATCTCCTTGAAATGGATCTGTTCCTGTCATACTCATTTTAACAAACATCTCATTGTCTCCCTGGAAGGTTTGCTGTAATGCAAAACCCCTACAAGATAAATCATAATTTAGCTTTATTTTTACCAGTTCTCTGGCACTTAATCTGTTGTCTTAATTCTTACAGATACTATGAATGAGTCCAGCACTACTCACTGATTCTTAGGACAGACCTTTGCTTGAATATCACAGTGACAAGCAGATTTGAAAAAGCTTTGATTATAGCATTATCTTTTTGTATTCTTCTCATCAATCTCCATCATGACTTCAGCTTCCTGTAAACAATTAGTGGTTCAAGCCCTAAATCATCTTCTGGTATTATCCTTTCTGGTGAATCCTTAAGTAGTTAATAGGCAGTAAGATCTAAAATAAGATGATTGGTCAGTTGAAGCAAACAAATAACTCTCCCACCATAGCTGCTGTACTGGACATTCATTGACTCATTATTGGTAAAATCCCCAAGATTATAGAGGCAAGGACACTTTTTTTTAAAATATTGAATAATATAGGTCTGGAGTAAAGCATGTGGTATGAGCTATGCAGACTCATAGGCTACCTGTTTTCTCCTTTGCTCCTGCTAGCAATTCATTTGTTGAAATGTGGACATGTATGTTGTTGGTCTGTGCATGTTTTGTGCTGGAGTTCAGCATTCCTGTGATCTTAATACAGCAGGTAGAGCTGTCCTCTGAGGGCACTGGAACAAGGATGATTTACTATCACAGAAAACCCCCACTGAAATGGGTTACTAAATAGCTGCTGTAATACTAGAGGTGAATAGCATGACAGTACCGATCAGAAAGGTGAATGTAACACCTTCCCACCAGTGGAGGTCAAAATGCATACACTCTTAGCACATGAGATCTCTAGATGTGCCAGAGTGTGGACATAACTGCAACAGGGGAGATTATATTACCAAATCAGTGCAAAACAAGGAATGTTTTTTTTGGAGTGGAGTGAATGGTGGGACAGGGAGGTACCTTTGAGGAATGACTGCTTGCCAGCAGTTAAGGTTTAGTGTTTGACAGCCCAGCTGAGAAGAAAAAACAGGAGGCAAAGGAGAAAAGCAAAGAAAGACAACGGAGGGGGGCAAGATTCAGTGACAAAAAAAAAAAACCCAAACATGTACTCCCCCAATTTCCTGTTTCCACTAAAAACATGGATTGTTTCCTTCTGTCTCATACTGGTGACAGATTGTGCAAAATGTATGTGGAGAACTGGCTGGAACATAGCTCACAGCCTGCCAAGGACCAAATGTGTAACAATTTCAAAATGACAGCAACACAGCCATTAAATATTTGATGAGGAAGTCTTTTAAGTCATGGATTTAAAATTCCCTTTTAAAGCAGGGGAAGTATTTTGTAGTAATTTTAGTTATTGAGAAATGTAAACAGGGTGAGAATTTGCTTATCCGAAGAGTTGCAGGCTGCTACAGGTCAGAATTTAGAACTGAGCTCTCTTTTATGAAATGCTTAATGCTTGTGATTAAACTGTCTGCAAATTTTGTTTTTTGCCCATAACTCAGTTGTGTAATGTCTTCATTTCTGTCTTCAAATTGGAGGGAAAGTGAGGTTCATCATAGAGTGTCTAGTGGCCTAATAAGATCTCTCCCTCTTCCCCATTTGTGACATTTGATCTGCACTGCTGTATTACTGCTTACTTACCCAGCTTGTTCCTAAGACAGCATTCGCATCAGGGTATAGCAAAATGTATCTTTTGAATGCAGGAGGAATTGGAATGGGTTACATTCTTCAAACTCCCGCTGTTTTCATTGGGCTTGGCTACCTAATTAAAGATCCAGTCAACTTCCCAGTGTTGAGATTCAGGATGAAATCTACCACATGCAAGGATGATGAGCCTATCCAGCAAGGAAAATTAAAGATGATAAAAGTCAGAGCTGCTGAAAGAAAGGCAAGGCCACCTGGCAAAGTTTATGAAAGGCACACTCTCACTTGCTAAGTGTGAGCTGCATAGCTTTAAAAACTAATCAGCAGCATACATTTCAGACTGGGAGAACCAGTTCTCATTATGCTTTTGTCAGCTTGGAGAATGAGAAAGATGTGGTGTAAGCACTGGTGTGGATGCTGGAACTCATGAATTCCAGTCCTGGTAATGACAAAAGATCACTGTGTGGGCAAGTCACTTAACCCCTCTGTGGTTCTCTTTTTTCAGAAGTGAAATGAGAATAGTATTTCCCACTCAGAAATTCAGAGGAAGATTAATTAATGTTTGAAAAGCCAGTCTTGCAGTGGGAAGAGTTACATAAGAGCTAAGTGTTTATTAATGATCACCCCTTTATAGAAACTACTTCCTAGCACAGTGATATGGTAGATTAATAAAATGTGCTCTATCTGGAAAATAAGAGATATCGTGAATTCAGGAAGATTCAGTCTGTTGGAGAAACCATGAATTTCTGACTTAGCTTTTATTCTAGCAGTCTCAACTGAAGCCAATGGTTCTCTTGCTCAACTAATATCATGATACTGTTTCCCCCCTACAGAAGTTTAATTTGCTTGGGGAATAGGAAATCTCTGCAGTTTCAACTCATGGTATCACTTCAGACTTTTTTGGTGACAAAACATGAATTCGAAAGGCACAGAAGTCTAGACACCAGGAAAAATGTGCTACTGGAAGCTGCACATCCTTGGCCCTACAAAGGATCTTTGGGGCCTGTGTAAACTCCTTTGCCTGCACTCTGGTTATAAAGTCCTCCAACTTTTTTTTAGCTAGGCATGTCTCAGCTTGTTGCCACCCTCAAAGGCCATCTGAAAGTTCTGGCATTGGGAAGGGCTCAGCTGCAGAATTACTATCGCTTCAGCTTATATTGACACTTGTTTCTTTTTTACTGGTGAACTGATATTTTTTGCTGCAGAAGGGCAAGTCTGCAGATCCATCTGACTTCTTATGCCATCCTGAGCTCTGCAGCTAAAATCCCTGCAGGATCCTGTAGGGAAATGAGGCAAGGCCACTGCCTTGGGACTTCATGTGGGGAATGCAAGCTTTCTTCTGTGCACTGAGGGAGAAAGATCCGTGGAAGCTACATTCAAGGACATGGTGCTCTTGTATGGTAACAAGAGTAAAGTTAAAACCTTGGGTATGTTTTCAGGCAGAGCTTAGTGAAATGAAGTCTAGTAGAATTTCTAGAAATATTTTTATTTTTAAATTTTAAATACCCTCTTATAGGTAAATGGACTGGGGTTTACACCGTATCCGATTTTACATCTAGGTTAGCACTGACACAAGATGAAGCTATATAAGAGCAAAACAGAGTTGGAATGCAAATCTGTCTCTCCATTCTAAGAAATGCTGTCGTATTTGGGTAATTAGAGGAGTTATCTTTTTGAAATGATTTAAAGAGTGAGTATTTTGTTGGTCTCTCCAGGCTGATGGTTACTTTTGTGTTACGGTTTTTTTTCTGTTCAAAAAGTGGAGACAAAGTCATACAGAAGTGTGGATATCTTGTTGTTTGAATCTGTTGGCATCTGTTCCGCTGCTTGTCCTTTGCTCTGTAGAACTGCAGAGGAGGAGAGGGAGTAGTTTCCGTCTCCAGAATGCATTTGAAGAATACATGGTGGATACTAGGAGAAGAGAGACTGAACTGATGTTCTCTGGAGAGCATGCATGTAGTAGCAGTCTAGTTGTTCAAAATCTCCATCAGAAGAGTTAGGTTTACATATGAAACAAAGACAGATGCTTCAAAGAATGGATGTGCATATATATCTGGGCATTTTATGTTTCCCCCTGCTCCCTCCTGCGTGAGTTCTCATTTCTAAGTCAAGAGCATTCGAAGTCTTTAAAAATCTGTCGCTAAGGGCACATTACATTTGGAAAAAACTTCAGTCCTGTTACGATGACTCTGTGATCATCACCTTGCAGAATGGAGAAAACTGGGATAAAAGGACCTAATATTCCAGATCGCTCGCCTTATTCATATCATGAGGTTGTTTTACACATTTCTAATAAGACAAAGTATTTTCTTTGAGGGAGTCTGCAAATCAGCTGCAAGAGATGCAGAATGGATTAGGTTATCATGCTAGGCTTTGATTTATAATTTTCTGTCATCTGTTCCGGAATGTGGACCATCAATTGGCTTTTTTTGTGAGTAGTACCATTAAAGTATAATAATGGAAATTTTACTTATATGTAAATGAATAATTGGGGGGTGGGTCTTTTTTGTTTGCTTGTTTTGTCTGATTCATGGAGCCTTATGGCATTCCCAGGCTTAGGTGTCTGGGGAATAGCAATTAAGTATCTATACACATTTCAGGATACATTTTCAGTCTCAGGGCTGAATGAAGTTTTTAAGAGTGAATGCTGACATCCCCCTTGGAGAGTTTTTCAAGGGGTCTAAAATCAAGACAGAGAACTAGACACTGCTGGGTTCCGTTCTCTCTTCTTGCACCACTTCCTTTGCCTTTCTAAGCAAGATATGCAGGAGAGACTACTAGGCATGACATTTATTCCTGTGCGAAATCCTTAAGGTTAATGAAGCTAATGAAGTGCCTGGAAATGTGGCTGGGAGTAAAAATGTACAAGAAGGGCACTAAGCTTCTTTGCCTTTGTTTCCTAATCTTTGAAAATGGTAGTATTGTATTTGGTAGACAAAATAGTTGTATAAAAGAAAATGGGCATTCAGAGATTGCTTTAAAGATGAAAAAAAGTAAGTTTTAGAGACAATAACATGAACTAAAACCTTTATAGAAGCTGAATTTGTATGTAATGAATCTTATGATGAAGCCCGCCCTTGTGGTGAGCTCCCTGTGAAAATGTAGACGTTTCAAAACCCTGAAATGTTTGATCCTGTTCTCCGTATCTATTGACTTTGTCCTAAAATAAAAAGAAGTCAGAAGCAGCATCCTCTGTCACATGTTGTATTGTTTATTGGGATTCTGAATATGAAGTTTACCTGGGCAAATAAGTGTCACTGCTATGTGTTCTTCTAGCAAGAAACTGTGGATGATTTCCATGTCCTCGTCTTGACTAGGAACCTGCGAATAAAGCTGTTTGTTACCCTTTAACACAAAGTCTTCTCTTAAAAACAAAACAAAAAACTGTTTCCTTTTCTCAGAGATCAATAATGAAGAAAATAATGTCCTTTCTTCTCAGTTCAGTTCTCATTGCTGTGCGTTGTGCAGCACCAACATCAGAACTGGCATTTCGTTTAATTTTACGTGCAATCTTGTTAGTAATCTTAGCAGAGAGGATTAGAGCTGTATGAGCTGCAGAGACTCAATGTGCATTTGCCCAGGCTGTAGGAAGGACTGCTGGCTGCACCATGGGAAGAAATCTTGTCTGGGGACTTGCAGCTTCAGGGCTGCCCTTCAACCTTTCAGCCTCTTGGTTGGAAGAGTTTTGGCCAGGCGGTGGAGTGTGTGGTGCTGCTCGTGGGGGGCAGAACGGAGCGTTGAGAGGCTGCTGCCCTTGTTGCAGATTACACTGATGTTTCTATTCTCTCTTCCCCTCCCTTGTATCTCCTTTCCTTCCAGTCTGTGGCAAGCGTTACAAGAACAGGCCTGGGCTGAGCTACCACTATGCTCACACCCATCTTGCCAGTGAAGAGGGTGATGAAGCCCGCGAGCAGGAGACCCACTCTTCCCCTGTCCACAGAAATGAAAACCACAAGCGTGAGTAGTTTTTTCCCTTTGCCTTTGAGATCCTTTTCAGGGATGTTGCCTCCACTTTGTCTTTCCCTTGTGGAGGCTGGCATGATTGCCTGGCTCCATTGTGAGTGATTGGGACCTGGATGCTTGGAGCTAATCAGCCGCAGCTCACACGGGTGCTGGCTCAGCTAGTCAGAAATTCATTTCAAACCCAGCATTATCTCTGCAGCAAGTCACTTTTCTATTACCGCTCCTGAGAGGAGGAGGTGGCAAGGAGAGGTGGGGGGGAAAGAAGAGATACCCAACCTGCCCATCATCAAGCAGCCTCTCAGTGGCTGTTAGCAGGGATGTCAAGGAAATACGCATCCAGTAGTTTGAGGGGGCTGCCTTTGTTTTGCTTTTGAATAAAAGACATTTATGCATGTCTTAATATTTCAGCTATGAAATTCATAGCACCTGTCCCCCTCATACTTGCATCTCCTCCCCAGACAGCTTACCCTCAACTTTGCCAAAAGCCACTTCTTAGTAAAGCTTGGGAAAATCTATGAAAAGCATCAGTACTGATCTGCAAGCAGGAGAGCTGGAACATGAGAGAAGAGTTACTTGCCTCAATTCCCCACACTGGAACAGGGCTGACAGAAATCTTAGTGGCATGGATGGCCCTGCTTGACTCTCCTTCCTCTGATTCTTTCGCACAGAACTGCGAGTCAAAGAGACTTTGTTTTATTGCTGATTGTTTTGATTGCAAGTCTCTGAGCCACTATTTCTCAGTTTTCCAGTGTGCAATACTATGTGGTATTTGCTTTCACCTTGGGGTTTGTGTTGATAGCTTCGTTCACTTTCAGAAAGTTCTTTCAGATCAATGTAATGAACAATATGGACAAAGTGATTAAAATGCTTATGGAAAAAAATATGCAGGCAAACACTTTCTAATACATTAAGAAGAACTGGAAGAAATATGGAAGTAGGAAAACATTTTCTTTCTAAGCAGGATAATTGATACTTGTCCCCAGGGAGGTGTGGGAGGGGGTTTCATTCCTCCAAAGCATCTGCTACTAGCCACTGTCTGAGCTTGAAGGGCCGTTTAGTGTGATCCCATTTGGCAGTCCCTATGTTTCTGTCACTTTTATGCTCTACCTTTTAGTTATTAACATGTTTTGTAGATTCACAGCAAAAGTAGTTTTGACTCCTCCAGCTGTTGATAAACTTGAGCTGTCAATGCACTAAGAGCGACTGCTTGAGTAGGCTGGAGAATGTCAGTGTTAAGCCAATAGCTTTTGTTTACTTAGCATTTACATCATCTCTGTTGGGTTTTTTCCCTGTGCTTGTACTAGTCAGTAATAGTTGCATATCTGAGAGGCATATTGCAAATCTATTTTGAATTAATATTGATAATGGCCTGGTACAGGTGCCCAAACAAAGAAGGGTGGTGTCCCGTGCCTTTCAGCTTGTCACAGAGGCTAAAGTCAGTTTCAGTCCGTATGTTTCTGGTGCTTAGGAAATGATACAAGTTAGAAAGAAGAGGAGCTAGAAAAGCTGTGATAAGGTTAGGAGCAGATGGCCTTAGCCTATGGAAAGAATCTGCTCTATGGGAAAAGATAAGAGTGGGAGCTGCTCAGGCTTACGTTCCCCCAGAATTCCTGTGTGATGCTGGTGGCTGCTGATGCACAGATCCCCAAACAGGCAGAAGTTTAAAGCCAGTGGGGTAAACCACTCTGAGACCCAGATTCCTGAGCAGAAAGAATCTGCTTAACAACCAGCCATGAGCCAGTGAGGTATGGGCAACAGCCATGTGAATGAGAAGATCACCCCTGGGGAAAGTCCCAGCCACCAGAAGGTAACTCTCTCGAATGGCTTAGCTATTGCAGTGGCTGTTTGTTCCTGTTTGCCTGTTTGTTTGTTTACAGCCTTCAGCTCAGATCTTGCATCTTTGCTCTTTCACTTGGCGATATTTAATTTATGCTGCCATTTATCTTCCATGTGAATGCTAATTGTCCACATTGCTAATGTGCAGTCATTAAATGGTTCCTTTGTACAGGGGATGGTGGGAGCCAGGGCATCAGATCCTTCCTCTCCCCTAAGAACTGCTAGGCATGTGTTATGAATTAGATTTGACAGGTCTGCAGCATTGCAGGGCTTGGGCTTCAAGAATCCTCTCTGCATGGGCTTGGGGGGCAGGAGGGAGGGATGAATGGAGGGAGGGAGGAAGGGAAGGCAGGGGGGATGTTAATCCAAACAGCTAATCCTCAACCTATTGAACAGGAGGAACAGAGATATGGCATAGAGCAGGGTCTGGTTATTTGCTTAGCAGTGTGTCAGAGAGATATGAGCAGCCTGATTTAGAAAAGGCAAGGAAAATTCAAACCAGCCATTTGGAATTTGCTGTGCTGTGAAAGGTGAGCACTGGGTCAGCAAAGTTCAGGCGGGTGGCTGCAGTATGAACTTCCTTCCTTTGTGCCCATGTCTCCTCTGCAGCCTCCACTCCTCGCAGTACTTGTGGCAACAGCAGCTGTGCTGATGCAGGAGGGAGCTTTCTGGAGCAGCGCTTCT
Source organism: Lathamus discolor (assembly GCF_037157495.1). Lineage (NCBI taxonomy): Eukaryota > Metazoa > Chordata > Aves > Psittaciformes > Psittacidae > Lathamus > Lathamus discolor. The sequence goes on along the minus strand of NC_088889.1, from coordinate 18,321,130 downwards.
GCTGGATTCAGCTATTGATGCCCTGGCTGGTGCCAGCTCAACAGCTGATGTCCTCTTGTCTTTCTACACACCCAGTCCCCTTTATCTTTACTCTTCTCATGCACAGAACAATTTGGGTAGTTCAGTAAATTATCCAGGGACTGGAAAATTGCTGTAGATAGGAGGAACCTACCTGAAAGCGAGAACCACTGAACAGATGTGTATCAAAGAACAGGGACTGGCCCAAGCCCCAAGCCTCGCCTTCTTGGCACATGTCACTGTCCTTGACTGTCATAGAAGGCTGGTTTATTTACATCTCTCCTTCTGTCCTTCTTCCTCATCTGTAGCTTACCTTTTGCAATGTGGAAGATAGTTCAACAGTCTTCCTTGGCCTTTGTCTTTCCTACAGCATCTTAGCCTGTGCTTTGTTTAAGCTTTAGTTGCTTTGTTTGTATGTCTTATCTAGCCCTTTGACACAGATAAATAGACCTTCCTCAGTGCTAGTCTTGCCTCTGCCTACACATGCATTTATTTTTGACCTACTGTGATTTTTCTTATGGGAGTACAGAACTGTGAAAAGGATGCTATAGAAAACCCTTACAAAAGTCAATTTCCCCCTTCCCCAGCTCTACTGATAAAAAGAAATGATCCATCCCCCCACACCCCCCCAGTTTTTTTCTGCTTGTTTTTCCTCCACATGTTGGCACCAACAGCGTGAGATTTGTGAGCCCAGAGTGCATCCAAGCCTGCCACAAAACACCTGCTGTTTTATTCCATCTCACTCCATGGGTACTGGCCAGCTATGGGGGCAGCTGGTGCTCACAAATTTTGAGACACTTCTGATACAGGAATTACATTAGATTTCCATCTATTGAAAGTGTGTGTGAATGAGTGTACTGGTATAAATGCTCTTCCTTAATTCCTGAGAGAATAGGATAGTGTGTCTACATGGAGAAAAACTTCCTCTCCTTTAAAAGAGAATAGTTTTCAGTGGCATTTTGCTGTGTGAAACGTTGGTTACAGGCAGCTGTGCAGTAAACAGCAACTGAACAGATCTTATGCCCACAAGCACTTTGGCCAAAGACAATCCTAAATAAAGGACACTGTGAGGGCTGTCACTGGCCAAGCTACTGTGTGCAGGTTGGTCCATGCATTTAATGAGAATACAGTCCTCTGCCCTCCTGTACCTCTGCTAGCTTACACATCTGACCTGCAAACCCCCCTGTGTATGTTATTTCATGGCATCAGCCAGTTGTGCCCAGTTCCATCACAGATTTTATTATGTGGATAAATCTCTACTGGAGAGACCAGCCAAAGTTGTTTGTGTACTCTAAGCATAATTGGATACCCAGTCTCCAGAGATAAAAAATTAATGTGCTAACCTCAGTGTGCCTCCAAGCTGTCCTCCAGCTCCCCCACACAGTCATCTTTGAAACATTTTTATTTCCATCCAGGCAGGGGGCTGGCCATGAATAAATGACAAGAGTCAGCCCCTCAGTTGGAGACGAGCTGTTTGTTCCTCTCCACAAGCAGCATCAATTTGAAAAGCTACATCAGGCCTACTTTTTCTGTGCCTAGTGCTGATCATCCTCGCTGGGGCCATGATGGGAGCTACTTCTGAATGCAAGGATGCATCAGTGCCCACCTTGCAACAAGATACCCTGCAGCAGGTGCCTTTTCAGTGAAAATATGTACATTACCTTGAGCTGACTTCTCATTGGTTTAATCTGGCTGTGTTCTTTTATTTTCCAGAGTTTGTTTTCATAAGGAAAAGGAGAATACTAAAAGAAATAGTAGCAAATGTAGAGCTTGGAGCTGTGTAATGATTTCCAGTCAAACCCTGTTTGCGGCTGTGAATTCTCGGACTTTTGTGCCTGTGTTTGGGGGTGCCGAGTCAAAAATCGATCAGTTTGAAAAGCTACATCAGGGGTAGTTTTGGAATAGCAGAAAATCCCAAGCTCATTTCCTATGTACAGGAACCCATAGGGGACTTTTTATTGTCTTTGGAGTTGTGGGGGTTTATTTTTTGGTAGTTTGGGGGTTTTGTTTTTACATGCTGCCTGGCCAGGACCTGAAATGTCGTTGTCAATATGCGGCTACATTGAAGAGAAGCAGCTAATGTTTCTCAGTAGTTTATGGTAAAACATTTCCAATTTAACTAATTGTTTTTTGAAAACCTTGTGTTGCTTCAAGAACATGTCAGCCACTGACATTACAGTGAGACATTGGGACATTGTAGTGTCATTTATGTATTTATATTTATTTTTCCTTTCTTGCTATCTCCTTGCTTTTCTCCCCTGTGTAGAATTAGAAGGAAGTAAACACCAAAGTTTTGACTGAATTTAAACTTAGATGCTTGCCTTCTCATACTCCTCCAGTGAGTAATTTCCAGACCCAAAGTCTACATACTGCAGAGACCCGTTTCATGACACTGGCTGTTCTTACCTGAACACTAAAGGATGTTGCCAGATGAGGCTGCATATTGGGCACTATAATCCCTCCATGAGTTCTCTGAGCTGATGGGAATGATGCATTTCAGTGGCTGGTACATTTCAGTGGCCAGATGCCAAGTCCCAGGACAGGTACCCCTCAAAATCAGGAAAATTATATGTTAACATGTCAGACTCTTTGTTTGCCGTTCTAGTTTTTACCTTCTTTTTTTATTGTCATGAGGCACTAGACAGTCACAAAGATTTACTGTGGGATTTTGGCTCATGCTTTACATGTTCCTGCAGAAGACTCTGTAAGATCAGCCCACGGACATTTCTACGAAGTGCTATTTTATGATGCAGGAATGCTGGCTCTCCAAATCTACAATATCTGATCAGTTGGTGCTGTATTTTCCTAGCCGTACCTTCCACTAACCACCTCCCAGCTCATTCGTTAGCTGTTAAACCTAAGGGCCATATTGATTCCTGTAAAAGACATGGTCAAATGTTCTTCCTTTCCCCACATTCAGAGGCACAAATGTACCTCCTTCTCATAGCACTTCTTATAGCTTGTAGTGCTCCTTGGCCGTGCCTCTCTGTGAGCAGAGCCTGTAATAAAGGCAGACTTGTCAGACCTGCTAAAAACTGTGCACAGGCAACAACTCCTTCTATCCCCACAGTACCAACTAACTCAGAGAGGAGGTAAAATCCAGTTACTAGGGAGAACTGGCAATACTTTGAGTGGGTGATTTTCAGCACCTCTTGGTAGCATAGCCTGCTTCTCTGGCTGCCAGCAAAGGGCATGGCCATGCTGTGAGGGGGAGTGCAGCATGGAAAGCCTGAGCTAGCAATGGCTTATGGGGCTGCACTGTCTGATTAACTTGGCTTGGGAACAGAACAGCAGCCCTTTCCCAGTGCTACACCCAAGTTCACAGCTTATTTAGTTGAATACTGTGCCACAGCCACACAAATGTGTCGCTACCAACCTAAGCTGTGCTTAGAGCCTGACAGGGTTTCTGTATCAAGTGCCTCAACACTTCCCAGTTTGGGGCTAGCCAAGGTGCTTATCTCTGGTGTTAACGACAGAGTAAACACGCCCAGAGAGACCAGCCATTTCCTCTCATTCAGTTTGATTTACATTTCTTCCTGGAAAAACTGCAATGAAAAAACCCTGCACTTAATTCATGGTGAGGGGGCTGCAGAAATGACTGTGCACATCTTTGCCTGGCTGCACACATGCTAAACACCAAGAACCTTGAATGCATTTCAGCTATACCAGGCCTGTTCCACACCAGGAGTTACAGATAGGATGTTCCTCTATTGTTCCTTTCCAGCGCAGGGCCTAGTCTGAGCAGATGCCCCTCCACAACCTGCCTCTCTGACCCCCACCATCGCTCATTACACCCAGGCAATGACTGGGGCCTAACCAGGCATCTCCCTCCTGTTCCTTCAAGAAAAGCCATAGTCCCAGTGAGGCTTTTCCCTTCTCCACAAAGCCATTTTTGCATTTAATTCTCACGTTATAATGTCTTGCACGAGCCTGCCTATCCTCTGCTGGTGCATTCTGAGCAGCAAATGAAAGGGCTTATTCCTTATTCCTTACACTTGAGAGATGAAGCACTAACAGGTGGCTAGGCCGGAGGCAACCCCGGCCAGGCACTGTGGTCGCCATGGAGACAGGCCAGGCCTGCCATGGATGAGCGCTGGCGGGGGATAAGTGAAGGCACATGGGGGAAATGGGGGAACTTCGGCTGTAGGTTGGGATTGTATGTCATCAAGCCTCCAAGGGGCTTGACCATCCACGATGGGCTCTGGATCTTGGCTGGTGTTTTGCTGCACAGGCGGCCAAATACTGGGCTTGCACTTCAACAGTGAGAAAAAGGGAGGAGTCAGGAAGGAAAACCTGCCCCATGTAACACAAAGAGTCTTGTAGTTTTAAAAAAAATCCACCAAAAAAAAAAAAAAAAAAAAAAAAGCAAATCCAACCCTTTTCCTACACTGCAAAGTGCATTGACTTGATTCAGACCTACATGCAGGTTACCGTGGTCTCTATTGTGCTCTGCAAACATTTTTGTTGCAAACAGAGTAAATGGTCTGATTCAAAGCCTTTCAAATTGAATTGAAAACCTTCTGTGGACTTTATTGGTTTTGGACCAAGCTCAGAAGAAACAGGTAAGAGCTGGACAAAATGCGCTCAGAAAAATCCCTTTGGGAGCGCATATATGTCCAACTGTAACCGATTTACTGTAATCATTTAAAGAAATGATGCACCACCCTACAATACAACCACAAGGCATGGACTGTACTCCTCATTCTCTACTGCCTTTCTAGTACTGTGGAAATGACAAACATAGGGATAAAATGCTATCAAACTCAAATGCACAGCTTAAACTATGATTAAGTATTATGCTGTATTACCTACAGGCTGAAGAAATGTATGTGACTGTGATTCGGTACCAACGAAAAGGGAAACCAGTTTTTCTTTTAAGCACCAATTCCAGCTCCAGGTTTTTAAATACTTATATTTATATTTTAAATCATAATCCAAATAATCAAAATAACTTCACTTAGAAATCAGAAAATTGAGAAACTACAAGGTTCTATTTATTTGAGGTTTTGCTTGTATGTATTTAAGGAAAAATGTTTAAAATATCTGTATTTTGAATTTTCTGATTAAAACCGGGGACAAGAATTGTTTCTTCTGAACTTGCCTTTCATTCAAGGTGCTCTCTGCACCCATGAAAGCTAGAAAACTGAGATTCTTATTGAGTCATGTGGCTTTAGGAAATGATGTTTGACAACTTTGTCGGTGACATGGACATGGAGGGATTGAGAGCGCCCTCAGCAAATTTGCTGTTGACACCAAGCTGTGTGGTTTGGTTGATACACTGGAGGGAAGGAATGCTATCCAGAGGCACCTTGACACGCTTGTGAGGTGGGCTGATGCCAGCCTTATGAAGTTCAACCATGCCAAGTGCAAGGTCCTACACCTGGGTTGGAGCAATCCCAGGCACAGCTACAGGTTGGGCAGAGAAGGGATTCAGAGCGGCCCTGTGGAGAAGGACTTGGGGGTGCTGGCCGATGAGAAAATGAACATGAACTGGTTGCAGTGTGTGCTCGCAGCCCAGAAAGCAACCGTATCCTGGGCTGCATCAAAAGGAGTGTGACCAGCAGGTCGGAAGAGGTGATCCTGCCCCTCTACTCTGCTCTCGTGAGACCTCACCTGGAGTATTGTGTGCAGTTCAAGGCCCGCCTGGACAAGTTCCTGTGTGATGTACTGTAGGTTACCCTGCTCTTGCAGGGGGGTTGGACTAGATGATCTTTTTAGGTCCCTTCCAACCCTTGGGATTCTGTGATTCTGTGATTCTGTCCTCAGCATAAAAAGGACATTTTAGTGTGAGGTGTCCCTGCCCATGGCAGGGGGGTTGGAACTAGATGATCTTAAGGTCCTTTCCAACCAGAACTATTCTATGATTCTATGACATGGAGCTGTTGGAACAAGTCCGGAGGAGGCCACGAGGATGATCAGGGGGCTAGAGCACCTCCTGTATGAAGACAGGTTGGAGAAGAGAAGGCTGCGTGGAGACCTCATAGCAGCCTTCCAGTATCTGAAGGGGTCCTATAGGGATGCTGGGGAGGGACTCTTCATTAGGGACTGTAGTGATAGGAAAAGGGGTAACAGGTTCAAACTTAAACAGGGGAAGTTTACATTGGATATAAGGAGGAAGTTACTTACTGTAAGGGTGGTGAGGCACTGGAATGGGTTGCCCAGGGAAGCTGTGAATGCTCCATCCCTGGCAGAGTTTAAGGCCAGGTTGAACAGAGCCTTGGGTGACATGGTTTAGTGTGAGGTGTCCGTGCCCATGGCAGGGGGGTTGGAACTTGATGATCTTAAGGTCCTTTCCAACCCTAACTATTCTATGATTCTATATAAAAAAAAAAGTCCTCATGTCTTGGTGTTATTTCTCTAGAAGCAGCTTTCTTTTCTTATTAAACTGAAACCATGAGGAAAAGAACTTCCAGATTTTTTATAGAGTCATAGAATCATAGAATAGTTAGGGTTGGAAATGACCTTAAGATCATCTAGTTCCAACATTTTTTGATTACTTGGGGACGGGGGAAGGCTCTCTCTTTAGAGCCCCTGCCTTCAAAATCAAGAAGGCACAGAGTTATTTTAAATCTATAAACTCAGTCAGTTACAGTTTGTTACAGAACAAAGTTACTGTGTGATATACTACAGAGTTTATTTAATGTATAGTACTTACTTTTCAAGAAGACTCTTGTGAATGATGGCACTATATTTTAACTAGGGCTTTATTCTGCTTAGCTTGTTACAGTTTGAAATTAACTTGATTAGGCTAAGAAGAAAAAAAAGTCTGAATAAGCATACATCTAAGTTATTTGGAAATACTGACTTCATTTTCAGTCTGCATCCTGTCTTCCCATGAATCAGCTTTCTGGTACAGAGAAACTATCAATTGAACTGTGCAGATCTGTGGCTCTTCTTAATCTATTTTTAAAAGTATTCTATAAAATTGTATACTCTATTTATTTTGGAGCAGATGTACATGAACACAGGGCCTTTAAAACTAGGAAGCAAGACTGAGTTGACAAGGCAAGAGGGACTGATTTAGATCCACCCCCTGTGAGCACACCTTAGCGCAGGCGGCACTCCCCAAAGCTTTTGATCTGTCATTGTAGCTTGTAATGTACAAGAAAATCAGAGGAGTTTTGAGTGAGTTAGGATGAGACTATGGTTGGTTTTCAAGGCTTTGCTGTAGAACAGTTTCTGTTTCTGGGCATACTTTTTTTAGACAAAATCCTTGATTATAGTCACACGATCCAAATGATTGAGCTCACTACTACTGAGTTACTTCTCATTAGCTGAGCTACTGTCTGACTTAAGATAGTGCCTTCTACTTTGTGATTAACATGTGCAAAACTGTATACCTAGTAAATTAGTATATGTGAGGTGAAAAGCAGCAACACATTAGTCCCTCGCAATTTAATTGCTTTCACTTGTGCATTCCCATACTTTACTAAATAATTATATTGATTAAGGGGTGGGATTAGGGTTGGGCTTTTGTTACACAATACTTTTCTCATGAATATTGCACATTATATTTTGCTATCTTTGCTTTGTTCCTGAATTCCCTCATCCTTTGTGGACTACAGTAAAATAGAACTAAAAACTCCAAGGACATCCACAAAAAAAAAAAAAAAAAAAAAAAAATCCTTTGAAAGTAAGAACTCTGCTTACTATCATCTGGAAATCTCTTTATTCTCAAACCTTCTGTGATTTAGCCTGGGGCTTAATTCACTGTACAGTATTGATCAAGAAAATAAGCTTGAGTCATGTTTGATTCTAGTTTTTACACCTGTTAGAACGAAAAAAAAATAAGCATCGTAGAGAATAACATTGCCTGGCTGATTTGGCTCTAGAGATACATCATTTAAGACATTTTTGATGTAACTTCAGGAACTTCTCATCTGTGTATGACTTTTCAGGCCTGATATATCTATTACACTCAACTGAGCCAGGTACATATTTATGAGTGCTGAGCAATAAATGAGCACATAGGCACTCACATTAAAAATTAAATTAATTTGGAAGAAAAAGAAGAGGAAGAGAGAAGAGAAAGTAGGTGATCAAACCCAATGCTTTTTCCCTTGCTATTAGTCTAGGAGAATCTCTTTGACTTTATTGCAGTTAGTAAATACCCTCCATCTGTCCCAGACACCACAGACCAGTTGATCAAGTATACGTATTTTCATAGGGTCCTCCGTCCCATTTCCAGTTTGACGGTGAGTGGATCTTACTTGAATGTCATAAGCTGCACTGGAAAATATTAAGTTAGTATATGCGGAGTATTTAATCAATGATGCTATTCTGAGTGGTTGTAGAAGTGGAGTTCTTTCTTAAGCCTGTTGTCTGGCACCTTGAATGCTTGTTTTGATTTGTAGCCTCACCACAGAATTGTTGTGTGTTTGTGAGCAAGCCAGTTCATCACTCTACCATCAAATCTTTCCACTGTAAAAGGCAATGTGGCCTACTCACCACGAGACTTAATCAGGGCCCAGCAACACTCCAGTTAGAGTCAATGACAGAAGAGGCTTCTGACCTCACTAAAGGCTAATATTAGGATCTTGCTATCTGTAAGGCTCTTTAAGAAACTCAGATGAAAGGTGAAGTATAATAAGGGACAAAAAAAATTAAAAATGACTGAACACTGAGCTTGCTGAGTTTGCATTGCATATGGTCTGTCTGTAGATGCAGCACAATATAAAGAAGTAATTACTTAACTTTTTCAGAATGGGGCCGTAGTGGGAAAATAAATGCTAGGGAGTTCTGCTTTTCATACACAAAATATATACAAATAGCAACTTTATGATCATTTTGTTACAGCTCTTAAAATGAGCTAGTGTGCTAGTCTTCCACCTGGTTCCTGTTCTTTTTTTGCTTATCTTGCATGCAAGTATTAAATGCCTCACAGTGAAGAGGCAAAATGCTAACCTAACACTGGAAGTTTCTCTCTAGTTTTGGGAAAATGGGGTATCTGCTAACCAGGACTATCTCAGAGCAAACTCCATTGTTTAGTAAATACTACCAGGGACTTGGCGACCATGCAGGAAGATACTGATGTATTTGCAGCCTTATGGGTTTTCATCTTTTTCTTAATGTTACTTTACTGCAACTTTTCAGTTCCCAATCTCCAAAAAGCTCAGCTAATCAACAGCTGGAAGTAAATGAATAGCTAGATGCACCCAAACCAGAAAAGCAGAGTGAACTCAGAGGAAATTTTAATTTTAAGTGTATGTCTTGGACTGCTACCAGAAGCCCTTTAGAATGTCATTGTTCTTCGGGGGAAATTTGGATGTGGACAAAAAGATCATTAATAAAGGCTGTCAAAACATCTGTTAAAAATCTGCAAGTTACAAAATATGCATTAAAAAGATAATTAAATGTAGATGGTGCTGTTTAATGGTCTTCATTTTCTAGTTTGTAGACATCTTCATGGGGTAGTCTTAGGTCAGGTATACCACTGGAATTTTTAAGTTAAAAAAGGATAAACAAAGATGATGACCAGCTATTCCCTCTCCCTTTCCCAGTTCATATTAAGAATGTACAGGAACAAGAAGTTTTCCCTCTCTGGAGAGCAGAGGAGGAAAATGGTAGTTGTGAGTGAGGGAAAAAGAGCTCATAGCTCTTCTGCTCAACTAAGAGGAATGCAGACGACCTCTGCCCTTCTCTTCTTTCCGGGGAAACTACCTCCTCCTCTGCTTAAGGCCCAGTGTGTGTCTGGTGTGTGTCTGCTTTCCAACTATTTCTAGCTGGAAAATGAGAATGTAATTTCCCTCCTTTTTTCTTGGCTTAAAATAGTTTGTATCTCTGCCGGCTGGGACATCTGTTCCATGATGAGTGCACCTGTGCTGGGTGCTCAGGTAGACCTGCTTCCCTCCCCAATCTCCCTGGGGACATGCATCTTAAACTTAGGGTAAACCACCTACAAATGGCTTTGTCTATGAATATTCATGGCCATTTGTATCAACTTCTTGACTAAGGACACCCTGCCCCTTGACAAGTAATCCTCCAAAAAGCTACTTGAAAGAAAACCAGTTAAGGTACCTATCTCTTCCATGTCCCTGCTGCTGGCTTTTCAGTTTTGGGGAATGTATTTTTCCTTACTGAACTCATGTTTTGTGGTTTTACAATTGTGACTGCTACCTGGAAAAACAGGCTTGGCTTACTGATAGTGTAGGCCAGGTTCTGCATTAGGGATTGTTTCTACTTTGGTCCGTGTTACCAAGTCCCTGAACTGTACAAGAATATCTGGCAGCAGCTCCTTGTGAGGGACCAGCCTGGCTGGCTTTATAAAGGAAATGGTGAAGTGCGTTTCAGGCAAAATAGATACAATGCAGGGTATACTTAACATGGAGTGATTTATACAGTTCACATTTTTGTTCTGATTGACAATATGTTGGGAAGACTGTAGCATGAGGACTCAGAGCTATCATGTAAGGAGAAGGGGCAAATGTCCACACTGAATGCTCGTTAAGTAAATCTGATTTCTAACCCAACTGCAGCCCAGAAAGGACCAGACGGGGTCATCATTCCCAATAACTACTGTGACTTCTGCCTTGGAGGCTCCAATATGAACAAAAAGAGTGGCCGGCCAGAGGAACTTGTATCATGCTCAGACTGTGGGCGCTCTGGTAGGTGGCTCCTTCTTGCATCTTTCTTGTACAAAGGCATTTGTGTGATTTGTTTTTTGCTCCTTCTGAAGATTTTAAAGATAGGCAGCACATATGGGAGGGGATAGAAGATGAAGTCATACTTCTTGTGTGTGTTTGTGGGAAAGGGTGACTGGGAAATTTTCTATCATAAAACCCATTGTTGGATTCACATTTTTAAGCTAATGGGGTCTTGTAAGATAATGAAGGTTTAATATATTTATTGGCTTCTGTGAACATTGGTACATGTACTAGTTGTTCTTCAAATGGAAGGAAAAAATCCTATGACAATGTTAAAAAATGGTCTCTGTCTTCAAATGGTGCAATTACAACTATAAATTACTTACAAGATTTATTAAAGTTGCATGACAAGCATTTCCATTGATTGCACATTTCATGCATTTCTTCATCCAAAAAAGAAAGGAGGAAATTACAGGGTAGGGATGGGGGTAGCTGTCAAGGATTATCCTCTTACAAGATGACTATCATTAATTTTGTTTAAAGAGGTTTTTTATTTCTCCATTTTCTTCCCTTCTCTCTATTTAAATGTAGCCAATTGTGTCTTTCCCATTCTCAGTTGTCTCTATTTCTGGACTGTTGTTTTCTTCCTTCCTTTTTTTTTTTTTCCTTTACTTTTTTCCTTGTTTCTTTTTTCTTTTTTTTTTTTCTTTTTGTTTTTTTTTCTTTTTGTTTTCTTAAATTTTATCCCAGCTGAGCAGTTATTTATAACTTACATGGAAGCTGGTGGTGGGAATGAGAGATCTTTAACAACTGCATATTCCAGTTTTGATCTAAGTTTCCAGTTGTGATATTTCTAGTCAATGGTGATATGAGTGGTGGTAATACCATCAGATGGAAATCTGAAAAACAAAGAGACCTTGACATTCAGTATTGCTGCTGCTCCTTCTGTACTGTAGTTACTGAAAGATGTCTGTTGCTTGATGGCTGAAATGCGATGTGGAGTGTTCTTGTGCCAAGGGAATGGCCTTTTTATGCTCCTGCTGAAATTCATAGTAAGCCTCTTACCACATTCATTGGGAGCAGGCAAGACTCTCACTGACAAATTGCCTTCTGCAGTTGTTGTGACCTATGAAGATACTCAGAAATGATACTGACTTGCCATTAGAGGACTGATGACAACCCCTTTGGTATTCTTCAGGGGGGTCCTTATTAATGCTGTGCAGTCAGGGGCATGAACGTTTTAGTATATATGTGTTTGTTTCTTAATAACTGAAGGGGGATACTCACGGGGTCTGTGGTGCCATCTTGGAAGGTCATTGCCCTTCCCCTTGATTGATATAGTTCAATATAACTCATTTCAGCATTGTCCTGATACGGCACTATAAGATGGATCCATTTTACTTTTTTTCTGCTGTTTAAACATTGCTATGGTGATTATATCCAAATGAAACACAAATACATTAATTTCTTTGATTCCTTAGTGTGATAGAACAAGAAGCATGTAACCTAAATTGTGCAAAACCAGTTCTATTAAATGCTATCCTTGTACAAATTCTGACCTATCTGGATCATTCATAGGGGTCTGCAATGATGTGACTGATGTGTGATGAAAGTGATAAAGGTACAACCACACTAATCTCTAAACTAAAGCAATGAAACCTCTTTGGTGGCTGCCATCTTTCTCTTTCTTGATAATGGAGAACACTTTCATTATACTGAAAGAGAGGTTGTGGAAATGATATTGTTTCTTCTGTTCCCAGTCAGTAAAATCACATCTCTACAAGGTGGTTCATCTGCCAATCTTTTTGTTATATCCATTTTCTTTTTGTAAGCAGGATTTAATTATTTGTGTCTCAAGCAATGCAGTGTACTTGTTATATGACTGATTTCTGTAGCTGGAGTGGGGACTAAACAGTTGGTTACTTAATACCATGCTACTGTTTCTGAATGCTAAAATAGCTGTTCCCTAAAATCTCACATTCTCATTTTGCTGGGGTGCAAGAGACATCTTTTTCTCTTCCTTTCCTGAAGAGGGAATTTGAAGGCTGTACTATTAATCACATAACATGTTTGTCTGAGGGAGAAAATAAGCCTCAGTTTCACATATTTCAGTATATGACTTCTCTTTTTAATAGTTGTCTTGTTATTGTTGTTGTGGCTGCTACGGATGTCCTGTGTGGAGAATTTCCTGTTCCATATTGAAAGTTGGATTGACTCACACACATTTGAACTTTTCAGTGTTCCCCAAGATAGGTCACTTCGTATCTTAGTTGTTCTAGTTGTTGAAATCTATATATTTGTTTTGGTTTTTGTTTTTTATTTTTTAAGGAGATGCCATGAAATTAGAATAAAAGCATTTCTTTAGGTTACTTTCACTTAGTCTTCAAATTGTATTTCATTTTGTCGATAGAGGATGCTCTTTAGAGTCAGGTGAAGGACAGGGACAAAAAGTAGTCCTGAGGTTGATGAGCTATCTAATGGGTTACATTTCTATAGCAGTAAATTTGTGATAGTTGATGCCAGTCTGAAGGACAGTCATTGTGCTTAGAGCTAACAGTCTCTAATTACTTTTATGGTGTATAAGTCTTTTAAAATTGATCCAAGTGATCACAAGGAAATATGTTAATGTCTATTGAAGAGAGGAAAACATGATTAACCCTTTCGCTGCCATACCTGTGGGCACCTGTTGTTTGTAGACTTTTTTCCTTTGAAACTGATCGTTTTTTATTTTACTTACTGGAGTTCTACTGAGCTATGTTGTTAAGGTGTGCGGGCACAGACAAGCACACACCTATGAGCTCAATAGTCTGAATTGTTTAATAGTAATGATGATTAAAAGAATTATGATGATGATGATGCCTGTTGCTTAACCCATGTGCTGATATATTCATCATACATGTCAGCTCATTTGGGAAGAGAAGGCAGGAGGGACGAAGCAGCGCCAACACGCACTACGGAGGACTTGTTCGGTTCCACGTCAGAAAGCGACACCTCGACCTTTCATGGCTTTGACGAGGATGATGCAGAAGAGCCTCTCTCAAACCGAGGAGGTGGCTGTGGTGGCAGCTCTCCCTCTGCAGACAAAAAGGGTGGCTGCTAAAATAACTAAAAAGACACACAAACTTTGAGCAATTTGCTGCCCTTTTTACTACTAGGATTATTATAACCTTTTATTTTTATTTTAGGTCCTTGTTTTTGGTTTTTTGGGTTTTTTTTTGTTTTTTTTTTTTGGTTGTTGTTATTTTTGGCTTTTTTCCTGTGGGGTGTACACTGAAAGCACAAGCATTTAAAGCTCTTGACAACTACTTTGAAGAGACAGAAGGTTTTGATTTTCCTGTTATGTTTTTCATTTTAATTTGTTTTTCTCCCACCTACCCCCTTCTCTTTCTCTCTGGAAATGTAAAAGGTGGATTTAATATTTTTTTTAATAGTGAGCAGAGTTGATTTTCTTCTCTTTTAATATATATATCAGCAAACCACAAAAAATACAGATGGGTTGGAGAGCAGAAAGCAAACCCAAATAGTTTTTTTTAATTATTATTATTGTTATTTATATATTCTATATATTATTAGAAAAACTACTTTTTAAATAAAAATAGAAAAAACCCACAAAAAAAAAAAAAAAAGCAATGGATGTCTACTTGATAATAGAACTGTTCCTAGAGAACCAATGTGGGCAGACTCTATCAGGGGACAAAGAAACCCTTGATGTGATGGCTTCTGCATTTTGAGATTTTGCACTTACTGTAGCATGTGGAGTTTGGCTACACTTGTCTTTAACAGTCTGAAAACATAAGCAGCACCACTGAAGACCATGACCTTGGGGAACACATTTCCATCACTCCTTTGGACACCTTTGCACTCAATAGATCTCTTCCTCCCTGCACCCCTTCATGTCTTCCTCACTCTGTTCTACTTTTTATTTTCTCCTTTTCCTCCACCTTTCACTTCATGGACAGCAATTTCCAAGCATAGGGATGGAATATGAATGGCAAATCTTAAACGTCAAAGACAAAACAGATGGAGGAGCAGAATCATGGAAGAAATTACATGGAAAAATACCTCACCTGTACTTTTCTTTCCATTTTTAAATTTCAATTCTCAGCATTTTTTCTGTGTCGCCCAGTTTTTTCTCTCTTGTAGTGTCTTGTGGGACACTTTGTTTGCTTTTCAATAGCTTCTTTGAAATAAACCAAAGCAATACTAATTAAAGTTCCAAGGGCAATGGAGAAGAGTGGCTCCCTTCCCAGCGACTTTCCCAGAAAGGAGGAAACATGCAGCAGGATTTGAAAGGTATGTCCAAGCTGAAATGTCTTTCACTGAATTGTGAAATCTCTGTGCCCTGGATTTTCAACAGACCCGTGACTGGGCTTTGTTGTAGGACTAAATCCCACAGATTAAATTGTGTTACGAGTACGCGCCACATTCACACCTCTTGTGAAGTTAATTGAAGTTCTGTGGGAGCAGGATCCAGCCTGGTTGTAAAGTCAGAAGTGATTCAAAATGGGTTAGTGTGTAGGTTGCATTTTTGCTGTCCTAATGCAGTCAAAAATCTCCCTGAAGTGGGGGCAAGATTAGGTTCTAAGGATATATTTTTACTAATGTGTATAATACCAAGCAGGGTGAAATCATGACTTTATTTAAACTGAAGGCATCTATCTGGACAATGCCTAATCCTTAATCTGGAGCTGTGTGGTTTTAATACCAGAATAAAAATCTCAGCCTTGCAATGAAGACTTTGAGTATATATTGTTTTAATTCATGAATGATGCCTATCCAAATGGATTAAATTTCTCCTGTTTCTTTTGCTGGGGTAGCACAATACTGTCCGTGAGAGCTCTTTTAATCCTCACCCCCGAAACCTTAAAAAAATGAGAAAGGATCTAGTCTCTTTTTTATTGTTCACTTAGGACATGGAATAAGCAGTGGCCAGATTCTGCTTTTAGGTACATGGCTGTAAATCCAGAATACATGCTAAGTGATGTCTAGATTATGCTAATAATCTGCCTTCAGAATGCTGCTGCAAATGGTTATAAAATACCTCTGCGTGTTTATACCTTAGGACAGGGCAAGCCAGAGCCATGCACACCTGCTGGCAGAAAGCCTTGTTTAAGATTTCCTCCTATTGATAATCCTATTCTGTTACTATTCTGTTCCCGCTGGTGTATTATAATTGATCAGGTGTCAAATCAATGATATTTTGACCTAATGCTGTCAAGGAGAAGTGTACTTTAACTGATAAAAACATTAATTCATTCCACAACCGGTCCTTTTTCCTCAAAAATAACGCAAGATGAATTCATAATATTCTGCCACTCTTCTGTATTTCCTAAAGCTTCAAAGTTAAGATGGTTTCCAGGGGTGAGGCTCAGGTATACAGGCATCATCAGCTTTTGCAAAATCCTTGAAAGGGCTAGGGCTTAGTTTGCATATCTTCATCACTTTATATACATATGTGTTTGTGTAGGTAACCATATATCAGAAATGTATGTACACAGACACATACACACATATAGGTAATGCAAACATTAAAATAAAGAGCAACAGAAGTCAAGATGGAAGACACTTCCCAACCAAGAATGGGTGGAACCAGCTCTTGTATGAGGCACTGTGGGCTCACTTGTTCCATCCTGACCCTACTGTGATTGAAGAGTATCAGTAAAGTCCAGTGGATTTTGTCTAAATTTATGTTAATGTAACTGAGAGCAGAATCTGGCGCAGAATTAGAGTTACTCCCAGATCTGAAAGAAACACCACAAACCTGAAATGTTACAGATTTTAAAAATGCAGTTCAATTTGATCTCTCTTGCTGCTCCTGCCCTTCAATCCCTGCACTTATATTTGTGGCATTAGTATTATATACTCTCCCTTTAAAAAGAAAAAAATATGTTTTTTCTTTCTCTTGCCACTCTATGACATGCCCATGTGAACAACAAGGAATATAGAATGGGAGCAAGTACCTAGAAATGTTCCAAATCCACAGTAAACAAACAACATGATTTCGTGCATCCATCCTGCATCTACCTCTTCTATCCATATACTGGTCATGTCACATAGATTAGAAGGTTAAGAAAAGAGTTTAAATTTTACCCAGTGTTTTTCAAAATACTGTGATTGAGTATACTTTCACAGGGAAAGGCCCACAGGAATAATGGAGGCTTGAATTATCAAGGACTTGAAGAGACCTCAGTTCTAATTTGTCTACCTTTTACTGCCTTACAGGTGTAGGCTTGACACACTGGAAACAGAGATTTGCAACTGGCCATGGTGCCATGGTACAGGGATGGCAGCACACAACTCAGCATTTACTAGGCACTGTATTTACCCGGCTTCTTGCATGCTGCTGCAGCCCATCCTGAGCTCCATGCTGCTGTGCTGAGTGTAGTCCTCACAGCACCTGAGCTAGCTAGCTGAAGCCTCCTCAGGTACATCTGGTTGAAGAACTCCACTCACTGCATGAACTGCAGAATAGGCATACTCTTAACTCTGTTTTTTTCCAAGTGGAGTTCTTAACTATTGTCTTTAGTGAACCATGCCTAACACATTCTGGGCTCTTCTGGAATACAAACAATAATCAGATGCCCATAATTCATTAAGTCTTGGTTTAGTTTCACAAATGCAGTTACACTAACAATACATACAGACTTAATCCTTTCGCAACCTAACCACCCATCTTTGTGACAACTGAGTAGCACAGTACCCTCGGAAAGAAGCCACAACAGCTCACAGAGTGCATAAAAGAACTGCCAGCTGACATTTGTTACAGATAGCATAGAAAAGTATCCATCACTGTTATTTATACCATTAATGTGTAATGAACAGTCACTGGTTCAACCTAGTCCTGAGAGAGGAAGGAAGGTAAAATAAATTCATTGTTTTGGAGAGCAGAGTAGTTCTTGAATTCCTCAAGATGTCTTAATTAGACTGAGATAACCGACATGAGTTTAGTTCAGCAGGCTGAGAAGTGTGGTACTGACCATAAGAGGGCATTGATCATAGCAAAGAAATTAAAATGTAGAGGTGGAAGCTAAAAGAGTGCTTATTTAAGATAGGCTGTAAAGTACTGTTGATGATGAATACTGAATGGAGTGTTGATATGGAAATGAAATATTCTCAGGGCAGGTATTACGAGAGTGAAGGCTGGGAACAGGGAAAGAAGGTCGGTATCTTGTAAGTTAAAGGTGAAAGCAAAGCAAAGGGGCTTCTACATGAGACCCTCTCAGACTGTCAAGGGGAAGATGATAATGTTAATGAGGCAGAAAATATACAGGAGGAGATTTCATCCATGCAAAAAAAAACCCAAAAACCAAACCCAACAGAAAAAGAAAATCCTGGCACTAGCATAGCCAGGTCAAAAATGAGGGAACTACACAGTATCAGTTTTATCATCAAAGACGTGTAAGTCCCAGAGCAAACTAAGAAGGCATGAAGAGAGTTTTCAGTGTGAATTCTGGGTTGTACCTGAAAAACAGAGTCATCTTTGAAATCAGAAAAAATGCGATGCTCTGTATTCCTCAGTGATTTCAGCAGTTCAATAAGTCCTGCTGTTCTCAGCTTCATAGGAAGATCACTGAAGGCGCAGTCCTTCAACTTATCACAAGCCTAGCTCTTCCAGTCCTCCTCCAAAGATGTCCTTCTTATTAGAGGAAGGTTAGCATAAGGCTGTCCAAAGATTCTTCTGAAACATATGCTCCCACGCAAACCATGTACCAAAATGACAGTGCCAATGCGAAATGTGAATAAAGGGATGTTTCATTTCAGGCCCTAAATTCAGACTTTTCTGTGTTTAATCACAGGAGTTGTCTGCTCAGGCAGCTTTCTACTGCTCCATAGTAAAAGACTTAGAAAACACACATAATTTCCTGAGCCGTCCTATGCAAACTCTGATTCACAGATGAGAGCAGGAGAAATAAGGAAGTGACGTGCTGCTTGAGCAGCTGATTAGGAAGAAGAAAGGCTATGTAGAGTGTGCACTGATCCTTAGCATATTCCCTTTTGTGGCACTTAAGTAGTTGACATTTTAGCAGGGACAGACCTCAGCTCCTGCATGAAAACATTATAAAATTTTAACCATGATAACATATATTGAGAAACTTTGAAGAAAATGTGGGATTCTGGGGTAACAGTTAAAAAGTAAAAGGAGACCATGAAGCATGTTGCAGAACAGGGATGGAAATGAAATCTGGTTTGCTTTATTTTGCACCTCTTCCCTCCACCCGGGCACCCCCCTTTTTTTTTGTGGGTTGGGTATTTATTTCTTTTATATGTGATGGTGCTTGGAATAACATTGTATATATGTGGCAAGGTTATAAATGACGAGCCTAGGCTGCTGAAACAAGGGCCAGAGAGAACTTTGCCACTGGCTTCAGAAGGATTAGCTCTGGGCTTTCTTAGTTGCTTTTATTGAATGAAACCTCACTGTTAATACGCTTGCTAGTATGGTGTAGACAAGCTCGAGATGGCCATTTGTTTCAGCAGAATGTGTTATTAGAATCCCCTCCCCACATTGTTTTGCCTTTGAGCTTTTACATTAGTTATTCATTTTGAGTTTGCCATTTTACAGACCTCGGCTTAGGCTCTTGATTGAAGACAGGGACTCAGTTTGCTGCCTGCTGATGCACGGAGCAAATGAGAACTGCACCCAGGGAGTCACTGAGTCTGGACTGTGCTGGGGCACTGCTGTGTTCTCTCCTGCCTGCTTTGTGTTTCTTTGGTTAATTCTTGCATTGATATTTTGAGATGGGCCCTAAAATTATAATTCAAATACCATCAAACTATGGAGCTTTCAAAGCCTGGCTCCTCATGCAACTTGACTCTTCCCTGTGGCAAGCAGTTTTACCAAACCAGTTCCTCAAGCAAACATTGGATTGACCCCACTGGGAGTTGTCTTCTTATAAAAATGGCAAATTCTGCCCAATGTGCTTTGTGCCGCAGCATATGTAGATGTTTCCAATAAGCACCCGTTTCTTATTCTCTGTGATTTTTTCTTATTTCTATAAAATTTGTAGCTACAAGTATATGTAGAATATGAGGCACATGCATTTGTTCATGCTGGTCTGGGGTTGTTTTGACAAACCCTTACAGTGCAGGAATGTACCCAGGCTGAATTTTTGCTGACTGAGCCATTACAATAAAATCTACCAACCTTTGTTCTCTTTGCCAGATATCTACCAGGGCTGAAAAAACCCCAACCTCTATTAATGCCATAGAATACTGAAATTGGGTCAGAACTATTTTCATGTCCCTGTATTTCCGCAAGTCTTAAGTTACCAATTTCAGAGTAGGCAAGTTGTAATAACATTTAGGAAAAAAAAAGACCCAGTTGTGATTTCAAGTTCTGACAGCCCTGTTAAGGGGATGCCACCAGTTCATATCTTTGAGTTATTCTTTTGGGCAATGGCAGCTCCTAAGTTTTTGAACCTTTGTGTCATCCAGAACTGATATGAGAGGTGTGGGGAAGACTTGTGGGGAGGCACTTGCATGTTGTGGAAATAAAGAGGTTATTTTACCTCATCCTGCTCAGGACCTTACCAGCATGTAACTTAGTCAATTAATGGATTAAATGCAATGCAATATGCAGTCTTTTTTTTTAATTTCCGGAAGTTACCATGTTGCTGCCACCCTATGCATATCATTCAGACTTCTAAAGATGTCTTTTGTGCAGCACTGCATACACTTGCATCTCTATACAAATAATTAGTAATATAGCAAGGTAATTAGAGCAGGATTTCGTAAGCAAAGGCCTTAACTTACAGTGAAGAGACAGTTACCTAAGCTGAATGAAGAAGGTTGTTTAATGATGTTCACAGTAAAAAAACCTGAAAGCATTTGGTGCCTTTCTTTTTGATATACTCCTTCATATCCTATTGTTTGCTTAGCATTCACTTGTGGCTCCCACAGTCAGTTAAAACTGAGTCTGTCAAGCTATATTTTCAGAGAAGTAGAATGCAAGCAGTGTCGGAAGGTTGGTTTGTGCTGCTTCTGTTTTGTTTTGGTTTGGTTTTGGGTTGTTTTTTGGTATTTTTTTCTGAACACTTGCTTTTCTTGTCTGAGTTTGTTTAGTTTTACTTTGTGTTGCCTTTCCCTCTGCAGTCAGCCGTGCCCTCATGGACTCCAGCATCCTTCAAGCAAGACATTTCAGAAGAAGGCCGAGAGAAGCCAAGATGCTTTGATACTTCTCCTCTCCTTGCCCTGACCTTCCATACCCATGTTTCATCTGGCACAGGAGCCTGGACTGTGGGAAGTTGGCTGCCAACAGCTGAGAGAAGTTCTGGGGATGCCCTAAGCTGGTGCAATACAAAGAAGTTTTTTAAAGTCTTGATTTCACTTTCTTTTAAGTGTGTGTATAAACCCAGGTCAAACTGGAATTGATCTACAGTAGAACTGACTGAAAAACAAACTGAAAAAAGACTTAACTATTTTATTTATTTCGATATTTAAGAAAGAAAAGAAGTGCTGAAGTTGCACAGTATTTTTGTTTTAAATACATTTTACTTCAAATTTTAGATGCAATTTTGTGAAGACATGAAATTTTAAAAAGCACTTAATGTAAAATAAAGACTGAATATTTACTTTAAGGAAAAAACTTTTTAAAATAATGAAAATAAAGATCAACTCTGCTCTCTCTCTTACTTTAAAGAAGCCATTCATACATGTGCTGGGTATCTTTGTTTTTTGCAAATTGGATGTGGTAAGTGATGATTGTTCTGGTTTACTTTCTCCTTAATCATAATATCCTCTTAGATGCTTAAAACTTACTTTGCTGTACTGTGTTAGGCACAAATCTGAACAAAAAACTGTTGAAATATCAAAGATCAGGCTCAGTGGCTGTATTTTTCTGTTACCAGCTTTTGTGTCCCATTTTAAGGACTGTCTTCTCCCAGTAGGATTGATGTATCTCTTCTGCACAGTAAGAGAGGTTTGCTCTTCAGCAACTTTGAAATACTTCTGCTGAAAGAGGGGTTTAAAAAAGGAGAACAACTCTGTTAATTTTAGGTTTGCTTTTTTCTTTTTTGGTAATTCCACAGCTGACTGTGAGTTGGTTATAAGGAAAGTACCTAAATGTTCAGGTGCTCTTGGCACGGATCTTCCTATTGGAGTCAAGGATGATGCCATCTGTAGAAGCCTTGTGTATTTTAGCTGTTTCTGAATTAGTAGTGGACTTTGAAAAGTGTATAGGTGCACCCATATGTCAGCAGTGAGCAACAGGGTGACAGTTACTCAGCAGAAGAATGTGAGTTCCCGTAGCTACAATACTAAATTTTCCCATGAGGAAGTGGTGAGGGATGTTCGCATCCCAAATCCTAAGTTGTTAGCCATCTTCTTAGTGAAATAAGGTGTTCTGTTTCTTACAAGAACTGGATGATTTTGTTGGCTGCCAAATCTTCTCACAGTGGAAAGCACAGGACTGTTCACTGTCACGTGTGATACAGTCTCGTAAGATTTCAGGATAGCCTTGTGTTCTAGGAGAAGGGTATTGTATTTGGCTCTGAGATTAGCTTCTCTGTAACAGGGGTGCCAGACATACCTATTGGTATACACCCAGGGTATAGGTAGAAAAAGTGATTTTGTTAATGTGGCTTGTGTTGGGGTTTGGAATGAAAAAAGCTATGTCTAATAAAAAATGCATCCTGACTAGGTGAAGCAACCAGAGAACCTCATCCTGCATTGTGTTTCTTGCACACCTGATACTCAAGCTCACCTTGTTGAGAGGTTTCCATGTGTCAGTAGCAACAGATTTTGTCCTCTTCTCCCTTCCCCTTCTCCTTCTTCTTCCCAGATTAACATACAGGGCCAGAAATAACTGTGTAAGAACTCTGGTGGACCTGAGTCCTGCTCCCACTAAGTTAAATGACAAAATTTATGTCCTAATCGGGCTCTTTGGCAGGATTATTTTGTTTTGTCATTTGATGGTTTCTAAACTTGCAGTGGTGACCTGCCTCCAGAGAAAAAAAGAAATCAAATTTTATCTCGTCAAAATATAACAAGACGCACAACTGTAATGAAGACTTGCAAACTGTAGGGTCTTGTGTTCATTTTGTGTAATATTCCTTCCAAATAAAAGTTTTGCTTCCAACGTCCCTACTGTATATTCCTCTGTAAATATTACTTTATCAAACCAATTCCACAAGATCTTTTTTAGTGCAAATAATCTTTTTTAAAAAGACACTGTTGAATAACCTACTTGTACATATACTTTTCTAAGGCCTCCATTGTTTATAATACTCTCTTTGAAGCGTAAAATAAAACTTCCTCCTCTATTGGTTTTGTTTCACTTTTCCATTTTGTAAATTATGACTTTTGTCCCTGGATTTTGTTTTGTATTTCTTAATGAAGCATGACGTTAACCAAGAATTCCTTTCTTCTTTCTTTTTTACTTTCTCTTCTCCATTCACTGGACTACAGAAACTGGTCCTGTTGCTCGCTATAGTGGAGGGAGGCAGGAAATAAAATACTGCTTTTCTACAGGACTCATTTTAAGGGTGTGATAATAGAGGATGTCCCTAAGTGTGTTTGTATTTTAATAACATTCTCCATGAGATTCATAGAGTTGCATTAAGCTAATTTTGATTTAAAGGTGGAGTTTAAATTATATGAGAGCTTTTTGTATAGATTTTAGTGACATTGCCTTAAGGAGTTCTGACCCTACCTATGCCATTTCTAATCCAGTTACTGGACTAACTGAAAGTGGTGGTCCCTTTGTTGCATTTCCCAGTGCAGGCACAAACCCTCCCTTTCCCTTTTGGAATCACGTTAGCTTAGTAGTATGGTTTTACACGATGGAAAGAGAAAATACTCTTTTGGGATAGATGCCATCTTATTAGGAAGCTGTCCCCTCTTCCGTAATAGACCTGCTGTCATTTTTATGAAGCTCTGTTGCCTTTCCTCTGCCTTCCCATTAATTTTTCTGCTGCCAGTAGAGGCTATAGATGGCCCTTTTTACTTTGGCAGCTGCATTCAAAAAATGGCAGCTGAGGTGTTTTTAGGTGATCTTCTGATGTGGGTACAGATATTTTAGATTAGTAAACTGCCCCCTTCCCCCCCTAGCAGATTAAATTGCAAAACTGTCCTAAAGAACACATCAGAAATTAATCCAGTCAGACAATATAAGAATTGTATGGAATTATACAAATGGGTTCCTACTTGCCTAATTTTTAACATTTGTGTGTCTGTGACTTTGAAGCGGAAAATGAACTATTCTTGATCTTCTGTCATCTTCTTTCTCTATAGTTTTATTTTTCCTTAAAGTTTTATTTTTCACATGTGTATTTTTAATCTCCATTAGTGTTTTGTTTCTCCATTCTTTCTTCAGATGAATATGACTTGACAACTTCATTGCTTGACTTCAGACCTTATCTTTACTTGTGCATGGCCTTTGGCCAGTTCATTGGAGGAAGGAGGAAACCAAAAGGCAGTTTCAGCTACCTTTGCTGTCCTCAGTCCCTGTGGCTCTTGGGAACCTGTTTGGGGTCTGATAGAGCAGCTCGTGGACTACTTTCTGGATGGTCCTCAGCTGTTCTGTGGCTAAAAATTGTCTCTTCTTCCTCTTCACCTGCTGGGCACTGGGGACCAGAGGCAGCTGAAAAGGTGAGGTAAGGTGCTAACTATTTCTGAGCCATACTGAGAAGGTAGATATGAAGCTCTCCTTAGAGCACATACTGAGTGACAAGATTGCTGGTTTTAAAGCCCCTCCTAGCAACTTCCAGTTTCTTTTCTGTGATTTGCTCTCAGATACTCTTACAACAGTCTGAATTGCAGGGCTACAAAACTACTTTTCCATAGGGATTTCTCAGGGGGCAAATAATCTTCTTTTCCTGCCCTGTAACAAACAGGAAGGAGGATATGTGATGACAGATCCAAAGCCCCTGGCCATTGCTGCTTTTGTTGTCCTTCTCGTAGCTCCTCTTGAGCTTTCTGCTGTGCTGCATAGCATAGAGACCCAGATAGAGGTTGGACCGAGGGCAAAGCTGAATGCTGACAAATCAAAGAAAGAGAAGTTGAAGAAAGGAAGGAAAGAAACTGCTTGTGGCATCAGTTCAGTTTTCTTTTTCAATAGGTCACCTCCCATTCTAACTCAGTTGTCATTTTCATTGTCCCAAGTGTGATGGATGCAGAAAGCAGAGCTAGACATTTCTGCTAAGGTAACCAGGAGTGAAAGTGTATGTTGAAATTGACCTTTATGGGTGTCTGTCAACACCCTGTTTAGATAAATGGGATCCTTCCTACCAGAGGAGAGCTATTGTTAGAGGCTGTCAGACTCTAGAGAACAACTCTTCATAAGTCTTCTTTCTCTGAACATTTTTGTGCTTTTTTTCTTGTTTTGGTTCAGGTTTTTCGGTTGGGTTTGGTTTTGGGTTTTTGGTGTGTTTGTTTTAGGACACAGCAATGTTCTAAAGGAAAGTTTTAATTTTGCAGAAATTATCTAAACAGGGAAAAAATCCCAGTGTTCCCTAAGTCCCAGAGCAGATTTCTGTAGGAAGGTGTCTTGTTTTCCTGTCTGGAGAATTGTTCTTGCTCGTGAGAGTTGGACATGATAGGAGGAGGAAGTACAAATGTCTACCAGCATTGTGGCACCTAACAGGTGCCCCCAAAGCCAGGTTTCCTTGGGCTGAGTCTGAGTTGAATGATGGCAAAGCTGAGGGTTGGAGTAGGACCTCAACTACATAAAGCACCCATAGCCGAGCATGCAGGCAGTGACTATCCTCTTAGCTTTGGCTTGGCTTGTCCAAATTTGGCTTGATGTGTTAAACTCTATTGTCCCTTGGAAATTACTGTAAAATTGTATTTGCTTTGCTGCACCAAAGCTGGACATTTGCCACAGTTTAGTCCTGTCTTTGGTTTTAGTGATTTAAGATGATATCCATCCATCTGTGTCACTTAATTTCACCACTATGTATTTTAGGACCTGAACACATGTTTTGCTGTTTCAACAAATGCTCTTGCTGTGTGAGTTAGAAACTTTTACTGTATTGTCTGTTGTTTGATGACACTTTGTCTTTGCAACATGTAATTCTTCATTATTCCAAGGTGTGTGCGCCATGATGGGAGAAGGATGACATTTACCTTTAAAAAAGCACAGATTTCTGGAGCATGGCATTGTGGCTATTATTGCCTTCCAGGATATAATTACAAGCAGTTTTGTTTGATGTTGTCTAGGAGAGCTGTGGCACCTCAGAAAGGCCAACCATGGCACTGCTATAGAAAAGGCAATACTCTTTGAATGTCGAAGTTGGGTGGCGGGCTGAAGCTCGTGGAACTACTGCTCTCTTCCTGAGAAAGGCTGCTATTGTGTGGAACTTGGAGAGGGGTATTCCTTCTTTGGATTCACAGCTGATGGATGGAACCTCTTGAGCAGAAAGAGATGTAGCACCCTTCAATGTCTTACTCTGAGTGGTTTGGTTTTTTTTGGAGTAGAGTTTCATTTTGCAGTGCTGATCATCTTCCATAACTGATTCTCAGTAAGACCTTCTAGTTTAGCTCTAGTTTTGCACAGGTATAAAGGGTCACTTTCTGCTTGGACCAAAGTCCCTTCTCATGATTTTTGCCTTTGCTGTTAGTGTCCCTGTGTCAGTGGCTTCATTGTGGACTGCAGGAAGAGAATGAACATGATCAAATCTTTCAGATACAGCCTTCTTTTCTTGGAGCAGATTAGAGATGTTAAATAATGATGGAGAGAGTTTTGTCAAGTGTTGCTGAAGACTTAGCTTATTAATTTGGATTTCTTTCATTAGCCAACAGCCATAAACTTCTTCATATAATGATTTCAGGAGTCAGTCTTGAGGCCAGCTCTCCAAGGTGGGAGGAAGTCATTGGACAGGAAGTAATTGAAAGCTGTGTTGTAACTAAAGAGGTAGTTTTATTTTAGTGTCACATAGCCAGTTAGATATAGCTTTCATGTTCATGTAGCACTTTGTATGGTGGAGTTTACATGGGGTGGTTTTAAGACTATGTTTGAGAAATCAGTTCTCCACTATTGGTATAAATGATAGTTGCTTCACATCAATGCTCTGCTGGGAGTGACTTAAGTGTGTTGTACAATGCCAAAGTCTTTCCAGCTCTTTCCTCAGGCTCAACAACTTGATTTATGGTGCAGTGGATTCTGCAGCTGGATTTTGGCTCAGAAGTCTCATCCATTGCTGGGGTATCTGGGCTTGGGTTTTATAAAGAAGGTTACAGCTCTTCTTAGGTCTTTCCACACCAACTGTGTCTCTGAATGTGTCCATCAGCCTGGAGGCTTAAGAGAGTTTTTAACTATCCACAAACTCTCTCTGAATTCATATTTCTATTGTACTTTTCAGACATCCATATGGTCCAGAGCTATGTATTCCTTCACCTGGAAAGAAGAACCTTCTGGGTTAGGGAGTCTCATTTCCCTTGCCAGGCCAGGTCAGCCTCTTCATTAATTTGCTCTCCAAGACCCCTTCCTCATTTCCCAGATACGAGATTTCACACCTGCACCCATTAGATTCCTCTGTGACTGTTTACATATATACATGTCTGGCATTATGTGAAGAAGAATCAGTCCCCATAAGGCTCAGTGCAGCCATCATTGAGAATTGCCAAGCATCTCATTGGTGATGGGATCCCACCTAACAATGAACATTGCAGGTGATGAATGCCCTCAACAGCTGTTATAGGTGAGAGAACTTCGAGTGCCCAGAACCTGGTCAGACCAGCCTGTAGGGGAGGACTTTCCAAACTCTGCCATTAGCAGACCCACTGAGCAACACTACCACTAACCAGTGTAGCAGCTACCTAAGAGCAGGGTCAGAAGACTACAGTTCCCTGTAGTACCGTGGAAGATCATTTTCTGGCATTAAATATGACAATATTCTACTTTTGTATAGGTTCTGTTAAGCAGTTCCTCTGGTGCTGAAAAATAGAAGGACTAGCAAACTGTGTAATGAGGGACATTGTTGTCCATTGCTGGGGAACTAGTTAATTTCTTGTTTGATCTGATGTGATGTTTGGCAGCTATGAAGTATTGGTTATGTAGGTTAAAGCATCCAAATTAATAATGCTACTCACTTGTTACAGGTTAAAAAATAGCCTGTGCTTTGACTTGGCTAATCTTAGGTGAAAGTTCTGGTGAACTCTGGGAAACTAGATCACAGATTTAAATCTGGTGTTTTTCCAGTGAAAAACAAACCAAAAAATCCTACTGTTATGGTGTCTCTGGCAGCATTTTGTTGGACAGTTACTCAGAAAGGCTGTTCAAATAACTGAACTGAAAAATACCATGGTGAGGAGCAAAGATTTGGGTTTGATTTGAAAAAAAACACATTCTATTTTTCTCAATGAAATCGCCCTTTCTTACTGCCAAGTGTGTGCAGGCTTGAATGAAACATCTAATCTGTGAGTATTTCTTCCTTCTCTTAAAAACAATTCCATCAAGCTCACTTCTGAAGCAAGGTACTTCTCCAAACTGAAATTCCAACTTCTTGTTTGTGAAACACCGGCACAAAATGTCTTAACTCTTGCTGAAAAATCAGTTTCTCCCAGAAAGCCACCTCCTAACCCTTTCTCCCTTCCTGCTTGTTTTTAACTGAATATTTCATTCAAATTCACTCCTTCACTCAGATGCTTAGATCACCCTGAAATTGCATTTTTTTTACAGAGTAAACTGAGCCATTTCACTCCTCCCTATGGAGCTTGTGCTGACGCTCTGCCGAGTGCAGTTATGGCTCTTACTTCCCTCTAGATATTGATGTTGCTGGGACTTTGATGGAGAAGTGAAAACTGGCTGCCTTATTGATGAAATCTCGATTGGCAGTTAGAAATTCCAAACCAAACAGGGAGTTTAACTAATGGAGAAAGGAAAAAAATCGGTAGGCGATGGGATTTTTCCAGCTTCTGGCACTGCATTACAAACAATGGAGATTGTGCATGGAGAACACTGCCCATTCGGCAGCTGAAAAGGGTTTTTTGTAAAATCAATGAGGGACTGAAGTAACTTGCTCCAAATTGCTTTTGTTTGTGTTTAGTTGAGTGAGGCACTTCTACTTATGTCTGAATATACAATCACATCAGCAACAGTGTAAATTACGCTTGCGTGGGAAAGTCAGACCCCTTGCATTTACAGCGTGTTCGCATCAGTTATCAACCATTTACCCATCATGTGCTGAATTTCTTTATCTCAGTGACACGTGGTTACCTCATGTAACAGCAATGAGGTCACTGCCTATGCAATGGCATTGTGTCCTCTGCATAGTTCAGTTTATTTCGTATTAAAATGATGACATTCAAATAATTTCTCTGGCCATTTGATTTGAAATTGATGGTACCTTGCTGGCAGGGAACTAGTCTTGAGTAGTTCCTTAATCTCTCTAGAAAGTAAGTTTGTCCAGAGATTTGTAATACTCTCTCATTTTCACTTTCCTGTCCCCTAATTCATCAGTGTAAACCCAGCCTACCCTGTTTTCAATTACTTTTATGTTGGCTGTTTCTTGGCCAGTGGGTGAACACACCTCTGAAATTCTCCCTGCAGCCCTCAGTGCTCGAGGAAGACCGCAGTGGTGGTTGTCTTGATGCTCACTGAACTGACTGGGTGAACATGGCCTGGTTCTAGTGAAGAGGTGCCCATGTCATGAAGCATCGCCTCTGTCACACTCTCCCATGTAATCCCAATGGAGAAGCCCTGATCGGAGTGCCCTGGGGAAACAACAGTGCTGTCACCAGCTTGGGTTAGATGTAAAAACGCTGGAGCTGGTCTTTTCGATCACTACCTTGATAACATGGGTACACTGGGCAGCACTGGGTGTCCCTGCAGGCATGCTGCCATCTGTCCGGCTGTGTTAAGTGGGGCTGTTTAACACCAGGAATACTGGGGAAGGGCCAGGTATATGGACAGCAGCCATGGATTCAAGCAGGTAGTAGAGTTGTTGTTCAGGTTAAAGGGAAGGGAGGAGGGACAGAAGTGGAATCTTGGTTTATAGGGGCTTTTAACAAGGGTAATGCTTCAATGGAAAGCTATCCAGGCTGCCATTTCCTCAGCATTTTAAATATCACCCCACTCCTCTCATTATAGCTGGGGATTTTGGCTCTCCCAGGGGGGAGGAGATGTCCTAAATGGGCTGCCAGGGAGGTGGATTTAATGCACTAGGAAGAACTGGCTTCACCAAGTTAAAAAGCAAAACAAAACCCAATCCTCCATTCCTATTTTTAGTGTTTATGACCAAGTATTTTTGCTTGGTTGCTCATTTTGAAAGGGTTTAGTGAGCCTGCCAGTTGATTGAAAGCTCTGTGGTGTGTGAGCTGGCCTCGCTGGGGAGCCTGCAGTGCATAGCGACGAGGTCGGAGCCGCGCTGGGGGTTTTTTCCACTGCAGTTTGTTGAAGGGTAACAAAAATGTCCCCCGGGCAAAGGGGATGTTGGCTTTCCAGGTTGTGGTGATTCATCTTGTCTGGATAAGCAGTCTTCCTCCCACTGCTGCACTTTCATCTCCATCTACCTCACCCCTACTTCACCGTGCAACCAGATGCAAAACTTGCCCTGCACTGCATGGGTGGAATTGCCTGGGGGGGGTTTACAGAGCCGACCCCTGTGAGGGGTACCTGATGGGCAGCATTAGCATTCGGTGTCCGTCCTGTCCAGTTCCTGCTCTATAAATGGGTTTATTCTCGTTATTAGGAGCTATGTCCCCGGCATATGGAGTCTGTGCGGTGCCTGCAGGCAGGTTTCCTTCCTGTTGGTGTTGGTAAGCAGCCCAAGTGCCTCCTGGCAATTAGCAGATCGTTACCCATAATGCTATGCGCAGGGATGCAGCCGGGTGGGTATTCTGGAGGTCACTCTGACCTAATTCACCCCCAGGAATTGTACAGTGCTGGCATGGCTCACCAGTGCATTAACAAGCTGATGCTTCTGTGAGAGGTCATTTGAGTGCTTCCACAGTATTTTTCTTAAGCAAGAAATAGCCATTTTGTCTAGAGGCCAACAGCAGCTAACGGGCTGGTCTGGAAGAGGAGGGAGCAGAGTTCTGGCTGGTTTTGAGATGGGACATTGTGGGCATGTGGCATTTCCTTGGATTTAAAGCTGGGGGTCATTTCTGATCCCCCAGATTGCACATGTGCAGAGCTCAGCTTGTCACCTTTGCACTATCACAGCATCTTTGCAGTGAACTGAGTGGCATGTGTCAGGCATGTGCCTGAATCCCCACTGCTCAGCCTCAGAGCAGGGGACAGAGGAGCAGGACTGTGCCCCAGACCTGCCCTAGCCTAAATGTGTGGGAGATATGAAATGGGGGTGCAGGTATCAGCTTGTCCCAGCTAGGTTTGGAGGGGTAGGTGTGCCTGGGCAGAGAGGGACACCCACAGAACAGTGGGCATCCCACAGGCCTTCTCCCTCTGGCAACCCTGAGCCCAGCATCACCAACTGAAATCAGGGTGCTCTCCTGGAGCGGTGATTTGTACATGCCAAAGTTAATTGTCAGCAGTTTTTAGAGGCTTTTAAAATCTGTAGCTTCTGTTTTCCGCTTCTCCCTGTTAAGGTATGTGTGGCTGGACTGTGCATGCTGAGGAAGGGGGACTGTGCAGGGAAAGGCACACACAAACCTATCGCAGTAAAACTGTTTCAAAACATTTCTCAAGTAGTTTTCCTGTAGCTTGTGGAGTCTGCTACCAAGGGAATGGTGTGTGGGGAGGCAGTGATTTGACTGACAAACCATTAGGCTGCCCAGAATAACCTGCTCCTGGCTTCTCTCTTTGCGTGCTCTGGAGGTCACCCCTGAATCCCACCTAGCTACTCCCGCCACCCTGTGCCAGACGGAGTTACTCTGCCTTGTCTGCAGCTAATCCCTCTGGGTGCACGTGAGTCTGTGTGTGCACAGATCCTTCATTTTGTTTATGCACGTGAGCAGCCTTTGAGCCAAGCTTTGGTTTTGATGTGCCCTCTGTAGCCCTCACTCTTTGTCCTAGCTGGTGCTTTTGATGTTTAAAAACATTTCAGAGGAAATTATGCAGCGTTGTAGAGTCAAAGCTGTGACCCAGCTGAGCTGGTGGGCAGACTTTCCTCAGGCAACAAGATTTTCCAGGGAGTGCCTCGAGATGAAGGGTACTTTGGTAGGAGCTCACTCCCCTCCCGTGCCGTTTGGTGTTTGCATGGCTGAATCAACAGAGAGTGTCACCTTCCACACAGCACCATTTTACAGCTTCCTTCAGATCTTTGCTGTTAATTGCTTTGAAACACAGATCTGTCCTGCCTTCAGTTCCCATTGACTCCAATTACACCTGCCTAACTGCAACTGGGGCTGAACCACTATCTTTTGCACTGGGGGTTTATTTGTCCCTTGGGTAATGAGCTGCAGCAGGCTCTTTTCTACTGGTGCCGAATATTTGAGCAATTGCTTGTGATTTATGTCTCTTTTTCCACTGGAACTAGCAGTACTGAGGAGCAAACCAGCATCTCCAGAGTGCAGCTGGCTGCCAGACCCCGGTGCTAATGCAGCAGAGCGTCTCTTCCCTTTCTTTGGGCTCGTTTTAAGCTCTGTCCATGCTGGCCAGAATGACTATAGGGCCAGGAAATGAAATAATAGGAGCTATAAGCTCTTCTACAGCTGAATGGTTTCAGAGGTCTATCAATTATTAAAGGTGTTAATTCTTCAACAATTACTGGCACATTGTGGCGTATAAGATTAGAGGAAGTTGGTCTCTGATCAAATCAGGCTAACCAGTTTATTCACCAAGGCTCCCAAGTCCTTTCAGACTCTCTTCTGTAGCAGAGTTGGTGGTGCTGGAACACAGTGCCTTGGACACTGGGAAAAACATCCAAGTTTTCTTGTTCTTTAAGGTGCTTTCCAACCCAAACCATTCTATGACTCAATGATTTTCATCAGGATGTAGAAAATGGCACTGGTATTATTTCCTTTCCTTCTCTTCTGTCTAGTAGCAATAAAACCCAATGGTGCCTACGAGTGAGACTTCATTCTTTGCTTGTTTTTCTTAAGCAGCTGGGCTCAGCAGGGCTCTGTGCCAAAGGGGGTGAGACAAGAGCTCTTCACCTGCAGCCTCTCACCCTTACCCCTGCCCTGGCCACAAGAAAAGCTGTTGATTTTTCTGTAATGAAATATGCCTGCTTCCCTGTACTGCAGAGGTACTGTGGCAGGTGGTGACTTGGATCCTTACCCCACAAACACTTTTAAAGGCTTCTGTTTATGAGTACCTCCATTTGCGTGGGCAGGCATATGTCCTTGCATTGTAACACCTTAACACTGCAAGATGGGAAGGGCCAGGAAAATGCCAAGAGCTCCCCATCCTCATGCCTTAGTAATGTTTGGTCTTTTCCTGAGAATTGCAGCTCCTCAAGCCCTGGGATTATGGGAGAGCCAAGTCTTTTGGTGTGCTTGGATGGTTTCCATTTTAAGGGCCCTTTCTAACCCGTATGTGGTATACATATCTGTAAGCATGCCTTCTTAGACAAATGAGAGCTAAATGTTTATACCATAACCATAAAATCATATCCTATATTAGACCTGCAAGTTACTTTTCCCTTATTTTGTGCTAATAACTCTAATAATTTTGTCTAATGATGACAGTGGTCCTGATTCAATCTTAGCAGAAAGAAATTTTACAGCTTCTTTGCATGTAAAACTTCCATTATTTGGATGGAGTTCTTGTGACATAGGTCATTATATCTGTGATATGTATTTAGAGTTTTTCAAAACCTGCATAGTTTATGGAATAAATTCTGATGTGACATAGCCAGGAGCCCTGTGGGTTTTCATTATGCTATCGATTAAAAAGCCCACCACTAAACAGTGAAGATAGGGGAAAGTATTGGAAAGGGAGTAAAAATTCCCTTTACTCTGTGAAAATAATTTCACATTTGTTTTAAAAAAGGAGTCTTTGCTTATTTTTTTTCCTCTAGATAATCTCCGCCTTTGTTTGAAAAAGGTTATTGATTGGATTGTTAACTTAAATAGTCTGTGGCGGGTGTGACAGAGCACATGGCTGCAATTAATCTTGCGATGCAGAATCCATTATTGAAAAAGCACTAATGAGCCATTCTAAGGCCTTCACTGGTCACAGAGCGCCTGGGAGCAGCAGATTGCTCCTGCCCTATAATGTCAGTTTTGGTCTTTAGTGTTATACAGCTGGTGTAAGCAGAAGAGATTTTTAGATAGGTTTTTTTTTCTAGGGTATTTATGTTAAAATTCCCCTTACCACCAGTCTGCAGTTGCAGTGGGTGTGGGAGACAAGAATGTGTTTGCCCCCGCTCCTCTGACCAGATGTCTGGTGGACATAGCGTACAATTAAGCCAG
This sequence comes from Lathamus discolor, assembly GCF_037157495.1. Lineage (NCBI taxonomy): Eukaryota > Metazoa > Chordata > Aves > Psittaciformes > Psittacidae > Lathamus > Lathamus discolor. The sequence continues at coordinate 18,287,276 of NC_088889.1, read as the reverse complement.
TGGCATGTGAAAAATGGATGTCACTATAAAATATGGTCTCAGTTGCAGGGTTCAGATCCAGAGGAGAGTTTTGACAGGGATGAGGGAGCTTTCAGACCTGATCTATACTTTAAAATATTGCTTTAAGACAAAGGGATGAGCTGTTGGAAACCTTCTCACTGCAAGTTTTATTGTCTATGTTGTTTATAGCTATTGCAGCAGAGCAAAAGTTTAGGTAGAGAATAGTTATGGTAGATTAGAAATTGTCGATGTTAACATATCACCTTCTCCTTCAACAGAACTGCTGCTGGGGTGTATTTTAGAGGTCTGTCTATTGACTTCAGTGACACCATAAATATGTGTTACTTCTCCCTGCTAGATCTGCTGAGCTGATGCAGATGTGTGAGAGTGATCCAGGGCTTGCCAGGGCTGAGCCACCAGCTGAATTATTAACTGAGTTCCAGCTGCAGGCTCTTTGCTGCACTCCTTTGCCATAGCAAATGCTGTTTATCACAGGATGAGCAAAATAAGACTGTTTCTTCATCCTGACCACAGTAAGTGATGCCATTCAGCAAGAAAGACTTTCAGGTCTCTGGTTCATATACTACCACAGTGTCTATAACTTGAACCACATTTTGGACTGTTCTTTGTGTAAAACAAAATTGTTTGTGAGCTGAACTTTAAAAAGAAAGGCAATTTTCAATCTACCTGCCATACACAGCTACAGGGCTTTGTTTTCAGGTACTCTGATGGAAAGGGAATGCCAAGAAGTGCTGTGATATGGAGCAGGGATGATGTTCACTGACACTGCGCCAGGGAGTCTTGGACGTGTGAATTTTCTCATTGGTCATGAAAACCACTGGCTTTTGAACCAAAGTAGCAGGAAAATAGAGAGATTGTGAAGAAGGAGAGCTGTGAGGGCAGGAGAAAGGATTTCAGTGTTTTGATTATCTATTGACATGCTTGCCGGACGCTACAGAGCCTCATCATGCTGCTGGCATAAGTAAAAATAGTCTTTCCAGCAACATTAGGTTGGGGTCATGGTACCACAAGGCACGTTGTTTCATGTGAAAGAGGATCTGACATAGAGGCTGAAGAAAGACATGTTCACAAGATATTTTTTTCCCTTAGACATGCCATAAGCCCTGGGCTAACAGAGAGCAATCTGCAGCCATGCAGATACGGCTGTGGGCATTTGTTGGACTCTTTTGTAGTCACAGAACCCAGTGGACTGAACAAATGGATATATTTCTGCAAAATATTTCTACACCACTACTGAAAAGAAACCACCATGGCCCTTACTCCACTATTAATATTTTCTAAGCAAAACTCAGCTCACAAGGACCAGTTGCTTTTAGGTTTGTGGTGGGTTTGGTTCTTAAGAAGGGCCCTGTAAAATAGGATGGATCACTTAAAGGATGAAGCACTGTCAATACGAGATGCAGCACAGAAAACCTGCAGAGGTGTTTTTGAGGCAAATAAGGAATGAGACGGTCAAGACTGATAGCTGTAAAAGAGCAGGAATGGCTGTGGAGGGACAGAGATAAAGTCGTGAACAGAACCTGACCTTCATGTCATTTGAGAAAGGGAGAGTCTTTAGCTGGAGTCTCTGCAATGAGCAATGTGTGTACGCAGACAAGTGAGCACGTGAATTCGTGTATGCATTTAGCTGTGATTTATTTCTGCAAGTTTGATTCCATTCTTTCTGTTTCTTTTCAAATGTGACTGAAGCTATTTAACTGTCTGATTAACTCGCCTCCCTGTATGAGTTGCCTTCTGTGATATATTCCAGCACTGTACAACCTTTCTGGAAGCTGACACTCTGCTGTTGGGATGAATTCCTCCCTGCTGCATAGTGTGGCACATTTGTTCTATTTACTGGTGTTGGAATGAGGTTCTGCACTTGCTGTAAATCAGATCTGGAGGAACATTTCAGTGTCATGTCAGGTTCTGCTAGTTTGGTAGTATCAGAAATTATATGAGGTCTTTTCAACAGGAAAAGGTATGTCACATCTCCTTCTGCATAGTTGCAGTTTCAAGGACCCCAGAACTTTAGATTGAACTTGGTCCACTGTACATCTCAGTAGAATCTGACTCTTGTTTTGTGCTGACATTTCAAGGGCTCCAAAACCCATCTGAGCTCATCAGTACTGTCAAAACATTTCTTTGTTCAAATGCTTAAGAGTGATATGAGCAATGTCACCGATCCCTCCTTCCTTAAATACCTCCTTTATTTTCTATTCTATTTCCATAATAACTTAGGTACACACATTTCCTTGTTGGACAGGCTTGGTTTTCATATCATAAGCATGCAAATATAACCAGAGAGCAAAAAACCTTATTACAGCTTTTGGTAGTATCATGGGCACATAAAGAAAAGAGATTCCTTACAGTATTATTGCCTCACCCAGCAATTCTCAGGAACTGTTTGCTTCACTAGCTAGAAAATATAGAAGCTTCTTGTAGGGTGGTAATGAGTGATGTGACAACACAGCAAAGCACCGCTGATAGGTCTGGTAATGAAGATAGCACTTCTGTGCCCACATCTACAGTTAGCTGTGCCTTATTTTCTTATTGGAGAAGGAGCCTTTCGTTCTCCTCTCTTAAAAGGATACTTAGGCTGGCAGAGGTGGAAACCTTGTTTTCCTACTCACTGCCTGCATTCTAAGAACAGCACATGAGCTGGAGGGGAAAAAGCCCTGTGCACGTGATGGTGCAATTTCTAGCAGTAGCATGTGGTAGTGTTGGATGCGTGTACCGGTAGTTCTAGTTTTTGTATAGGTGAGCAACTGGTTACCCCTGTCCCATGCCCCTCAGCCCTGACTATACGCAGTGTTAATGCTTAATGCGTGTCAGAGAGGGATGCTAAATACAGGACTTTCCAAAAAGGCAAGCGGTAGGTTATTGCGGGTGACTTAGGTACTGCCCCAGCGTGATAGGGGTGGTTTGGGAGTACAGTGCTTTATTTCAGCGGTGTGTTTTTCTTGTTTTGTTTTGCAGAAGGAACACTGATCCTACCTTTGGTTTGTTTGTTTGCTTGTATTTTCCCCTCCAGAAAGCCCATTGCTGACCCTGCTACTGTGATACCGCTGTTTTGCAAAGCTGGAGTCGACACGCATGTAGGGGCGGGGGTTGTAACTCTGGCAATTTGTCCTTCCCGATTAGATGTGACTGTTCTGCTAGCTTTCCCTTCTTTATTCTTTTCATTTAGTTCATTGTGGGAGTTGGCTTGGGTTTTTTTCCTTTTGGTTTCTTGTTTTGATCCTGGAAAGTTAGCTGTGCAATTTGGTTTCTTCTGTGCCAATCAACTTTAGTGGCAGAGCTCTTAAAAAAACTAAAAGCTGTGTCCCTCCATTCTGTCTTGCTTCTTCTCTGTATGCTACTGCTTCCATTTGAGCAAAGTTTACAGAATTGCTCCACCTATTTGGAAGGGAAGCTCTGAAATGGAGAATAACCTCATTTCTACCAGGTCCTTCAGTCCGGTCGAAGCGCTAATCGAAACTGTGGTCCAATTTCTATAAAGAAGGATGGGCTGTCTCTGAAATTTGGTTTGTGTCTGATTTCATCCCTTCTTTTGCTTTCTTTCCCAGAAAAGCCCACAAAAACCAAACCCAAAGCCAAACTATTTTTAAGAGCTCTGAATAAAACTGCTTTGCCAATGGGGAATGAGTGGGGATGACTCTGATTTTCTCTTGTGCCCAGCAGCGAAAGGGTTAATGCCTGCTTTCCTCTTTGGTATCTGTTAGTTGCAGCCCATGTTGTGATCAGTCCATGTCCATGTACGTTTTGTTCCCAAATTTAATACCAGTTAATTAACAAGCTATAAGTGAGCCTTAACAATGACAGTTGTTTCCAATCTTCCTCAGGACACCCGACCTGCCTGCAGTTCACCACAAACATGACTGAGGCTGTTAAAACCTATCAGTGGCAGTGCATTGAGTGCAAATCCTGCAGCCTTTGTGGGACCTCTGAGAATGATGTGAGTTGATTTACCTTTTCATGCAAATAAACGTCACTCCTGCCCTTGAGGAGCATGTAGCAGTGGTGTGGGTCATAGCTTCATTGCTGCTTCCATACATCTCCAAGGAAGAGCTACTCCTGAGATTAGAGATGGGCTTCTCCCTAGTGCCCCTGTTCTTCTGAAATTACCACTTGTATCATATAGGGCCACTTAAGATGGTGGTACTTGTGGTTTGTATGCTTGCTCAGTAGAAGTTAGCTGGAGGCCATAAACATGTGTTGGGGGGAGCTGCAAGAGAGCAGTATTTTCAATATAGCTTTCAGGAGCAGATGTGATGGGTGATAACCTGAGAGATGACAGGTGTGTTTCTTCTGTCCCTGATTTTGCTTACTTTCTTGGTATGACTTTGTAGTCTTGATTACAAGACTTGGGAAACATGAAAGCATTTGAACTGGGATGGTGAGGCTTCTCTCTAGACACTTAATCACTTATCCCAGTGATTTCCAAACTATGTTTCAGATCCTGCAGCTGGACAGTGTCCTCTCTGTGGGGTTTTCAGTTAAAATCTAATGCTAAGGTTCCTTGGCAGTCTGTGAGAAACTGGAGAATTGACAGTTGCTGGGCAATTTTGGAGGTGATTAGCTAACATTCCATTCCCTATAGCAGAATAAACTTGAAGCCTGGGGTTTTGTTTTGCTTTAGCAATAAATAAGGAAATCTGAAAACAGGGATCTGTTCTGTGTTAGGAACCCTGGGATACTTCAGAGCAGCCTTTCGCCCCCCCAGATATATGAAAGGCTGCAGACCCCACAGTGGGATCATGTCATTTCCGTCTGTTTCACAGAGCATTTACTTAGTTTAGTTTTGGAGAACTGGCTAAGTCCAGGCTTTTGATGAGGAAGGTTTACTCTGAAGGGATGAGATCCAGCATGAGGTCACATTGGAGCCCAGTAAAGCTTGTCCTCTTCTCTCAGTACGGCATATCCCCAGCTTAACAGCTTTTACTCCTGCATCATGAAGCCACCTTGGAGAGGAAGTCTTCCATCCCCCAGAGAGATTTTTCAGCTAGAAACTGAACTGCCTTTGTGATGAGAAGGGCTCTCTGCAGCCTCTCAGGAATATGGTGGTTCATTGTGGAGGCACAGAGGTGACACCTATAGCCTTTTATATTCTCAGTATTAGTCTCTATGTTGCAGCTCTGTGTTCCTGGCTAGTTACTAAGTTTTTATGTTTTCATCTTGACAAGAGACTAATTTACACCATTTTCTCTCTTCTCCTCTCCTTCTCTCCATTTCCCTACCATCTTCCCAACAACCCTGCCTCAGGACCAGCTGCTCTTCTGTGATGACTGTGACCGTGGCTATCACATGTATTGCTTGAATCCACCAGTCTTTGAGCCCCCAGAAGGTAACATATGTTGGAGTCTGCTTCGAAAGTCCTTGTGGAAAAGGGAGGAATTTCAGAAAGGTGGAAAGGCTGTGCAGGATTAAGAAGGCTGTAGCAAAGCAGAGGCAGATAGCTTTGGAAATAAAATTAATAGACATGGTGGTCTAGTGTGATCTGAGATATCCTGTTCAATCTTGCCTGGTCTCTACCTCCTCTTCCAGGACACGGCCTTTTTGCAGGTCATGGGTATCTTTGGATGTCCCACTTGGCACTGGACACCTCAGTTTAGACAACTGAACTGAGCTCCTGTGAATTGTGACTTTGGACTTCCTAAGAAGTCAAAGTCCCAGAGAGAAAGCCTCATACAGGAGGGTCCTCTCTGGAATAGCTGAGTCTGTTGTTATCAGGAGACTGGATTAAGAGGAGTGACCTTCCTTGTTCTTTGGTCTGTCTGTGTGTCACAAGGGTGAGAGTTTTACTGTCTGTATGACATTCAGTATGTAGTTATGTCCTCTGCAGGGTATTCAATGTGACTATACTACAAATGGTTGTAGTTTGTCCCTTGGTTGTGGAGCAGAGGAACTACTCCCTTGCCATTATTGATTCTCTGACTAAAATCTGCAGAGAGCAGTAGAATTGGAGAAGGAGACATACGAGTGTGAATGGCTGCAGTTTACATGAGGGGCGAGACAAGAATAATTACAAATCAATCATGCATTCAGGAGCTAAATGTTTGTAACTCTGATAAAGGCAAAGCTAAATCAGGAGGGGGAAACTTTGAAATGCAACTAATAATTAGCTAAAGGTTTCTGTTTGGGAAGTGGTATATTGAAAGCATGAATATATAAAACGCGTAGTGGCAATGCACACCCCAGCTGTGTTGTAACTTGGGTAACTTGGGTAGAAAGCCTAAACACACAATACCAAGAGCAGCAGAGCCTGCTTCAGAAAAATACAGGCAATTCCAATGTAAGGAATATTTGCTATCCCATTCAGGCAGATCTTGACATAAACTCGGTGCCTAGATTTGATGTCATTCCTATCAGAAGGATTTCTTCATTTGCAGGGAGCTGGAGTTGTCATTTGTGCCGGGAGCTGCTCAGAGAGAGAGCATCAGCTTTCGGCTTCCAGGCCTGAGGAGCTCCAGCAGCCAAGAAACACTTTGCTCCTGGTGTTGCCATACCAGCACAAAATTCCCATCCAGAACACAAAGACACAACCCACATCAAAATGAATGGACACTTAAATACAGGAAGAGGTATCTGTGGTATTCACTGTCACTAATGCCATACCTCTTGGGCTCTACTAGAAGGATCGTGTACTTTCCCGATGCTTCGGATGAAATCTCTTCACTGCTATGCATGGTTGCTGCTTCCTGTTATGGGCTCACATACATTTTTCAAGGGGGAGGGTTGTTATATCCACAGAGGAGTCAATTTTGTGTGGCCTTGTGCTTTCTGTTTAGGCTTCTTTTCAAAGAAGTAGTAAGGTACTTCCCAAGGAATTACTGGTGAGTACTTTGGCTGGGAGCAGCACCAGTTGTTTCTCTTCACAGACTTGATTGGAAATCTCTTTACTCTGTATTTGTAGGGGTGCTTTGAGAGTTGCATTAGTTCAGTACTTCCCAGGTCATGAACAACATATTGTCACTGAAAGAAGCCCTGATCAAAAATTTTCAGGGTGACACTTTTTCCCTTGGATCAAATGCTTTGATTTGGCAGATCTTCATAAATCTGGTTTTAGTATCTCTGAAGGAAGAACAGTACCGGTATGCACACACACAAACACTTAGGAAATCCCACTGCCTTTGGTATTTCAGTATATTCAGGGACCCTGCCCCACTGCAGTGCCAGCACACAGTCCAGACTCTTCATTTAATTTTGTACAGAAAGATGTGACTGGTCGTGTATGTAACTGACTTGCTGTTTAGCTCAGAAAACTGAACAAAACAAAACCAGCATCTTAAGTTGATCATAGAAAGTAAAACTGTCAGTTTTCTGAGCAAAGTAAGCTGCAAAAAGGAACAACCTTGGTTTATGATCAAATGAAGCACTTTTATTAATGTTTTTGAAATTTCTAAACTAAAATGTTCCACAACTTAAAGTTGCATTTTATTCCAGGAATTGCCTGATCAAGACTTCCAATATTTCCAGACTTACAGTTTTTTAGCGAAGTAATTATCGAGATCTAGCTGAATTTCCAAATAATTTTGCCCCCAAATTCTCCACCAAACTGCATTTTTGGCAAATGTGATAATTTGTCAAAAAACTTTCCCCAGCTCTAAAGTAGGGAATAATTTACTGAACCTAATAAGAAAAGAAAAATTTCCAACTTATTTTAACATTTAAATAGAAAGAGTTGTACTTTATTTGTGCAAACCTCTACATGTGAAATGAAGAAACATTAAGCAAGAGCATCAGTTGAAAAAACATTAGTTCAGTTGAGTCTTTTTAAATAAAGGTATCACTAGGAGGACAAGTGAGTACATTAAAGAATTTCTATCGCATATATTTTAAGGTTAAAAACCTGCAATTCCCTCAACTGCCAGGTAGCCCAGAATGACTATTTTCTTGGGCATGATGTATATTAATTTCTATGCATAGATTTAAGTGGGTTTATAATATACATTTATGAGAGTCTCAAGCAGCATGTGACTCAGGTTGCTTGTACAAGTAGGTAAGGACACTGAAGATTATATTTGGCATATTCATATTGGTTGAAACTTTTCCACAAAATTAAATGTTCCCAGACACTTGAAAGAACATTGTGAAAGAGTATTGGTGAGCTAATTTTTCTTACTTCTCTTGCTAATTACACATAGTTAGAATGAGTTATACTGACCTAATGCACTTTCCCTCATTATTTAGGTAGTTTCTTCACCTTTTGCTAGAATTAACAGTGTCAGCTGCTGGATTCTCCCATGTACTGTCACAGCCTCTTCTCAGGCTGCAGCAGGAGTATTTTAACCTGTTAGAAGATTTAGGAAGTATTTATCCTGGTTGTATTGGACCAAGTCTCTCCTGGAGCAGGTGCACTGGCTCTCTAGGGAATTCATTCAGTACCTTAGGCTTTTCATGTGATGACCCCTCAGACGAGCCAAGAGTGCCAAGAGTACAAGGAAATTTGAGCATCAGCTGTGGGGAGGATAAAGTGGGAGCCTGTGGACCTGTGTTAGGTCTCTGGTATGTGCTGGGACAAAGCCCTAGAAAAAATGTGAAATGAAACGTTTTCTTCCTAGTCTGCATCTGCCCTGATCCTGAGAGGCACCTGGAGGCCACAGCTCATCCACATGAGCATTTGCACCCATCTTTTGGTGTGGTCAAACCCTGCTGACCGGGCACTTTGGGACCATTGCAGGATTTAGGCTCAAACAAAGTCCTGTTGCTGCTGTGACCAGGACTGCAAGTACGTATTCTCCGGAGAAACCACTGAGCTCTTTCATGGGTAGTGTATGGTTTGGCTAGAGGGACTGGAGCTGAGAAGTGTGTGTGCTGGAGGAAAGTTTTATGGTGGTGCTGGTGGTGGGAGCAGCAGAGGCGGGTTAGTGTTTAGGCTGGTGCTCAGCTACCAGGCCTGCTGGGCTTAGGGATTTTCATCATAAAAATGGCCATCGCCTCCCAGTTTCCTGGCATTTGCATTACCTTGGGAGAGGAGTGGGACAATGTCTGCTTTATCAAATGGAGAGTGAAATCCATACGGTTTAGGCCTGTGTTTTACACAGACAGTGGGCAGTTCATCATGTAGCCCTGTTTTTGGGACTGGCTGGTACAGAAAATCAGTGCTCTCCATCCCTGTGACAGACATAGCTAAATGAGCTGTGCTTGGCACACACACCTGCTTTCCTGCTTTGTGGGTCTGATCCACAGTGCTGGCTTTTTCTCCTCCCACAAGCATTCTGCAGTGAACAGTGTCTTTCATGTTTGGAAATACTCCTTTGTGGTCTTGCTGAAGTTTCACCACTAATGAGGTATGATGTCAGGAAAGACTGCTAGATCTGCAATGGCAAAATATTATTTGCCATTTGAGATCAGTGTCCTAGGGTACTTACCCGCAGTGGTCTGTCTGCATTTCATCTCTCCAGCTTTGTGGTGGTGCTGTGCAGCCAAGCCGCTCCAGGTACCTTTGGCAGCAGATAAGATGCAAGCTCTCCCATGCTGAGAACTTCTTCCAGCTACAGCCTTCCTTCTTCACTAGCTCAGTCTAAGATAAGAGGCTGTGATGGATCACTCAGTGATGCTTTTATCATGCATTCAGAGCCATATATCTTGGCACACTTCAGAAATATTAATTGATCCACTAAGCGAGCAATGCTGTAACTGCTTTACTAAGATGTGGAGAGGTTGTGGTACAGCCTTGGAGGTGAGGAAGAGGAGTTCAGAAACTCTGATAATTGACTCCCTGTCACGTGGTACCCTTTGGGGACAGCCTTCCTGCATGACTGCTGGGATGAACAACTTGGGTGGCATTATCCATGGTCAGGCAGATCTTGACACTGCTCATATCAGTGATCTGTTCTGGGCAGTAAACAATGTGAGGACTCTGGCTCTCTTTGCTTCTGTCTCTCTTGCTATGGCAGGACATGCAGGTTTGTTGGCAGTCTCTGAGATGATCAAACTGGCGTATTTCAGAACTCTTTTGTGTAGGCAAGGCAAGCAGTATTTTAGCACAAATCAAGGCAACTACCATGGGAGATGGTAGATCCCGCATTGCTTGAAGTCTCCGAATCAAGAATGGGCGGCTTCCCAGAAGATGTATTTTAATTAAATGCAATCTTAGTTAATCACAGGAATGTCTGACTGAAAAAAGGCCGGTGTTATAGAGGAAGTCAGGCTATATGATGTAATTGTTCTTCCTGTCCTTATTATAAAAACAGATGTTTACTGTGGCAGAGGATATATTTAAATACAAGCTGTGTCTGCATAATGGCCTTAAAGTACATTAGTCAAACATACTCATGTAATTCTTCTAATTTTTAACATATTTTGGGTAACCTAAAAAAGGTCAGTTAAAGAAAATCAGCCTTATAGATGCAGTTAATTTTGTATTACATTGTTCAAGCCCATGATAGGAGCTACATTGGTGTTAGCTACCTCAGAGCTTGACAATTATGACTATGGCTTGGTTCTGGCTGTCCCGCCATCACATTTGTGTGCTGTGTTGCCCAGTTTTCTGCCCCATAGTGGGAAAACTGGCTGGGGAGGGGAGCTGCTGCAGTGGCAGCCTCAGAAACCAGGGCAGTATTTTCAATATGGTAGTCAGGAGTAGATGTGATGGGTGATAACCCAAGAGATGGCAGGAGTGTTTCTTGTGTCCCTGATTTTGCTTACTTTCTTGGCATGACGTTGTAATCTGAATTACAACACTTGGGAAGCATGAATATCTAAACTCCGATGGTGAGACTCCTCTCCAGACATCTAATCACCTATCCCAACGATTCTCAGACTGTGATCCGGAGCCTGCGGCTGGACAGTATCCTCTGTGCAGGGTTTTCAGTTAAATCTGATGCTAAGGGTGGAGAAACAAAAAAAGGGGTTCATCCAAGTCATACCACTGAGGAGGTGAGCTCGCATTACTTTACCATCACAGAGCCTCCAGTCCGGCTTGGAAAAGGCAATCTATTTAAGGAGCATGAGATGGGTTCCATTCTACCTCCAAACTGTACTTCCATAGAGATGTTTTTGACTGAGTTTACAGCATTTCTATAAACATACCTTAGGTCAGTTCTTGCACTAGGAAAGCTACCATTAAGTGTGTTCTTTTGAAGCAAACACTGCTGTAGATAACTTTGAAATCGTAATTTCTCAGCTTTCTGTAAAAGGGGCTTAGTAACTTCTGCCCCAAAGGAGGACTTGCACACTGTGCAGTGTTACGGGGCTGTTGCATGTTCTACATGTGTACAGCATGTGTTTTGACACTGGTCGTTTAGGAAGTGAGGAGTGGATGGGGTTAGAGAGGTATATTAATTAAGCTTGTCACTGCCAGAGGGATAATGTGCGTTGTGCGCAAGGAAATTCCAGGTAGAGCTCGGCATGACTTTTCTGTGTGGAATTACTAATTTCAAAAAATGTGCTTTTGAGAGAACCACAATTATTCACTTATTCAAGTTCAATCTGGCAGATTATTTCATAAAAAAAAAAAAAATAGATAATATCAGAAAAGTTAAAAATGATTGTTTCAATCTTTCTAGAATGAATCACTTCAATATTGGAATTTCAAAGTTAATTTAATTTAAAAATAAATAAATACTTTTCATTTGACACAAAACGTTTAATGTGGGGCTCAAAAGTATTTCAGTTCTATCTGAATTGAAATTTTCCAAATGTTCTTATTTAGTGTCACATCCAGCACCATGTATCTGGTTAATTCAGTTCCACCATGTCAAGAAATTGCACTACAGAAAACTCTACAGTATTTACTTAAAAGGAAAAAGAAGCAAGCTATGGAGGAATAGGATCTTTAACACGACGCAACTGGTTCATCCAAAAATAAAAGATAATAATTAAAATTGAGAGAAAAGAGTAATTTTGAATGCTAGGAGCGCTTTCTTCGAGTGAGACCTCTTGGTTGATCTTACTTGTCTGTCTGTCTAATCAGCTGGAAATGCCAACTGTTAGTCTATAAAACTGTCTTTCAGAGCAGAAGGGGGAAATGCTTTATGTTTTCCCAATACATAAAAAAAATGGACAAAGCACAGGAGACTGTATTGGGAAAAATTTGGCATCAGTATGAGAGGGCAGAAAATGCAAATCTTACGGAGTCATTGATTAGAAGATGGATTGTCTTGTCAATTTTGTTATGGGAGGCTGCAGGTTAGACAGGAGGTGATCTTCACCTGAGGTTTTAGCAGTCGACCTGATATATGAGAGAGTTGCTTGAGTCACTCTCCCTGGAGGTCTTTAAAAGACATATAGATGTGGTGCTTAGGGACATGGTTTAGTTGTGGACTTGGCAGTGCTGGGCTAACAGTTGAACTCAATGATCTTAAAGGCCTTTTTCAGCCTGAACGATTCTCTGGTTCCATATATTTTATGGAAATAAGTTGTGTGGAGAAGAGCAGGCAGACAGGACAGGAAAGCACTCTTCTCTAGCCAGTTTTAGGTTTATGATCTTAGCATAGCTCAGTTTTTGCAAAGCACTTAGAGCCCACTAACTGCATGCAAGCAGAGTGCTGCCATTTACTACAGTGATGCAGAGCCAGGCTGTGGCAGGGCAAGCAGAGCCAACTCTCCTGTGCTGCTCCTCACACCATTTATTTCTGCCCTGGGAGGTGGGTGCAGGTGACAAGCCAGGAGTTGGATGCTGAAGGTCCAAGACCCTGTGGAGGAAATGAAAAGTTCTAGTTACTATGGCTGTGCTTCTCCTCTGGTCAAAGAGGGCAGGAGCGGGGACTGGCAGGCAGCCAGCTCCATCTGCAATGGTGATTTAATTACTAACAACGACCTCCAGCCCTGGCAGTAGTTAAATGCCTTTTGAGGGCAGGCACCAAGCCTGGTCTGGTTTACATAAGATAAACTCAGTTTTGCTGGAGGGAAAGGGAGAGGAGGGGGTGTCTCTGGTCTGAAGTGAACTGATTTATAAGTGCAGCTTCCCAGCCCGCTTCCAGTCACATTCCATGGCAGTGCAGGCTCCAGCAGCCTCCTCTCTGCCAGTGCTGCTGCCATTGAGCAGGGCCAGAACATCAAGTCCCTGCTCCTTAGCTTTTGCAGAGAGAGAACTGGCACTGTCCCAGCTCTATCCCCTGAGGTGCTGGCTGGGTCTCACTGCACTGCAGACAAGGACAGGAGTGACCGATGCTGCCAGGCAGTGTTGGTGGCCCCTGGGTGACAGTGGTTCTCTTGAGGGATGTGCAAGTACAATTCATCTGTCCTGATGGCCGAGTCTTAGCATGGGGCAGAGGAGAGCTGTTACTCTCCTGTCTCTCCAGCTGCACCACTGGGGTGTTTGCTGAGTGCCACCACCACTGTGAATCAAGGCACTTAACCAGGGAAGGGAGGAGAGAAAGGTAAACAGCAGCAATTACTTCTGGGGGACACAAGGGGTTTTAGGGCTTACCCTCTTATTGCAGAAATGTCAGTGAGAATGCCAGGCATTTTGCAGCCTGGGAGTCAAGCCAATAGCTTATTAATGTTTGGTCTGTGTTTCTGCCATGCTGGATGAAAATGTAAAGCATTATTCTAGTGTTCACCTGTGCAGTTAAAATATATGCTGTTACTGCTGTTTTGAAATGAGGAAACCACTATTTCCAGATCAGCTTACCTCCTGTTGCATGCATGCAGTTAACAATAAAACACTTCATAGCTGAAAGTTGCTGATTTTTCAGGTATTGATATTTTCCTTCAGACTGCCATCAGTCTAGTTATCCATCTGATTCAGTTCACTGTAACAAACTATAGGTTTGACCTCCACAGTGACTTAGGAAATGTTCCCTCTCTCCCCACTTTTCAGAAGACAAGGAGAGAGAAGGTCAGGTTTTGTTCTTTGTATTCTGAAAGAGTGATAAAGAATGACAAGTCCATTTCATGTCCACCTCCTTTCCATGTCTTGAATGATTGAATTGGTTGGCTGGAAGAGCTCTCCTTTTTGTAGCAGTCTGAAGCGTCTTTTCTAGCATGTCTCACCTGGGCATGAGATAACACAGCCTGGAGTTTTGTCTCCTTGCGTAGGACTCTTCCTACTGTTGCCATATAAGACCTTGAAACTGCTAAGTCATCTCAAGGAGCCATGTGCCTACAGACTTCCCTTAGGTTTCTCAAGATTTTCTGCTGCCCAAGAACCCCCTGCCGCCCATGAACTCTGCTGGAGCATAGATCTGTTTCCAAGGCAGACATCTGTTGCTGCTGGATTCAGGACTGCATTTTTATGTCTGCTATGCATGGCCAGTGCAAACTGCCAACAACATTAAAAGGGAAGTATCTGCTGAAAATAGAAGTATGAGACATGAATATTATGCCTAATGTGCTCTTCCTTTGTAGCTCTCCTAGGAGCAGTATACAAGAGGTGTGCCCCTGCATCCTTTTGGGAAAGCTATAGTACATGAGGGAATTCCAAGTGTCATCTCCTTTGAGCTTCATTACAGAATATCCGTTCTTATCTTTTTTTCTTCTCTTACAACACACTTGGATTTCACGGACACTGTGTATCACAGCTGATTTGAAGGGTCTAGAACAATTTGGAAAAGAGAGAGGTCCAAACCATCAGCTTTTATCTCCCCCTTAGATGTGTTCAGTAAACCCTTGATCATTGCAGGGAATCAAACTCTTGTCCTGATTTAATCCCAGCACTAAGGTCACACAATAGTTCATATAGACTCTTTTGTAGTCATAAAATGTTCTTTAAAAATGCAGAGAGAAATGTTTCCTCTTTACCTTTTTGGCTTTCCATTTTTTTGTGCTTCAACTGTCCTGTTTATTCTGACTTTCTTCCACCACCTCAGCCTGGGTCAGAAGTGGTGGTGACAGGTGGGGGAACAATTTATTTCATTGAGTTGCAGATGTAAAGAGAAGCTCAAGAGCGTTCAAGTAAATTGTCATTTGTGTTAGTCAGATCTCCTAAGAACCAGAAGTTTGTATACATGTTAAGTCACTGCTTCACTTTTAGTTCATATGCTATTTCAGACTGAGTGTACTGTTGGTGTACGCATGCTTTTTTCACTAGAAGTGGTTGAAAGAAAACCACCACCAACACAAATTGGGAAGTGGGGGGGGGGGGGGGTTGGGGTGGGGAAGCAGAGGAGGGAAATAGATACTTTATTTGACTTTGGGACAACATTGTCCCCATTATTCAAAAAGGGAGTAGATGGAGGATAAATCTGTGAGTACTAGTGGACCACTTGGATAAAAACTGTGGCATCATCAACTTCTAAGGGCACTTTTAAAATTCTCAAGTAATGATCCCAAAATAGCGACATTCCCATAAATACATTGGTAGAGCCTTATTGTGTGATGCTGTAGTATTGAATTTTAATTAGAAGGAAACTTAGATATGTATACAAATATATACGTATTTGCGTATCATATTAATTTTATTTACTGTAAATATTGCTCACCTATCAGGAGTAGATCTAGTGTCCTATAATAAGCGTTATTCGCCGTGGCTGAGAAGGAGGAGGAGGGAGACAATCTTATTTGTTTCGCAGAGGTATGTCAGCATTCTAACAATGTAAGGCAAAACATTATCCTTTGCAACTTAATCTCAATTCTATTTGGAGCGTGATTTATTGGCACATGAAAGAACACCAGTGCTTTAAAAGATAGGTCAGATTCTCAGCTGCTGTCAATCAACAGCAGCTCCTCCACTGTCAATTCTTCCACTGATTTGAAGCCAAGAGGTTGGCCTGGTGTCTTAAAAAGGCCCAGTCTAAGTGGTCTTGGATTTCAGTCTTCATTAAAAGATGTATGCTGCTTAATAGTTGAGCACACCCAACACATATAAGAAAACAGGTATTTCTGAACCAGCCTGGTTCAGCCTGGTTCTGGTGATGCTCTCTCACAGGCTCCAAAGGAAAGTGAAAATTCTCAGAAAAGATGATGATGGAGCAGTCAGCTACCTGGGCAAATTTCTAACTCCATGGATTTTGGACTTGATTCATCAGTTTTCAGTGTATTGCCTTTTGATTTTCTGTAAACAACCCTTTACTGCCATATCAGAAAACTGGACAGCAGTGCATGATTTCCATCTCTGTATCAGACCTCACTTCACTCAGCTGTAACCTCCCCTTTCTTACCCATTTCTAATCTGTTCTTTTTGATCTCTCTCTCCCCTTATGGGGAGATCTTTTCCAGCTTCTATCATTTTTAGCATCTGTCCCTGGAGCCAGTTCTCTTCAGCATCATTTGTTCTGAAACAGGCTGAAGGGATAGTTTGCATGACCAGGATTTGTGATAGGTTTGCTGAGTGATGCTTAAACCTTCGAAGCTTTATTTCTCTCCCAATGGTATGTCCTGAGAGCATCTGCTTTTTAGCCACCCTGTGAAAGGGCCCATGGACACCTCTGGGATGTTCTTCCTTTGTGGTTACAGCTCATCTCAAAGGAACCTGTTTTACAGCCACTGAAAAGCCATGCAGCCTTGCTGCCGGCACATGCTCACCCTCCTTTCCCCTGTGCCAGCTGGGGATGTGGTCAGGCTGCTGGCGCATGAGATCACATCCAGCACTGCTACTCCCTGGAAGCCAAAGTGTTGCTTAGTAACCTACTCATGGAAGTACCAGAAGCATTTTTCAATCTGTCATGTTGGCAAAAACACTGGCTTCTTGATTTAGAGGCATTCTGCTGTGCATAGCAGGGCTGTGCTCCATTACCTTGCATCCAGCACTCTCTGCAAGTGAAGAAACGAACCTCCCATTTAATGGAGGGGCTATAGGGGAAAGGAGGATGTGGCACAGAAAATATTTGCCCAGGATTGCATGTGAAGCCTTTAGCTGGTTCTTCTGGCATCTAGTCCATATCTTAATTCCCTTCCTGTGGGAGATATTTCCTCCTTATGAAAGTGCACTCCAGGGTCCTATAGCAATTGGCCAAACAGGACCCTGCAGCACCTTCATCTATTATGAGACATTACTGCAATAAAACATGGTGTGGCATTCAGAAACCGGATGAGGTATTGCAATATTTATGTTGTAAGCCTCAGTGTCATGGACAATTGCTACAGAATAATGTATGTCTTTTTTTAATGCAATGGAGTCACAGCAGCTTCACAAATGCACACAGAACAGAGACCATCTGGGATTACATGGTTTCCTCAGTTATTTTCACATTATTACTTTGTTACAGAGAGTTAAATGAAAAACATCCTCTCATGTAAAAATGGACTGTAAAGGCTTTAGCTTACTCCCTTCCCCTTTTAAGAATAATTCAATTTAGGAGCAAAAATTCCAAGAACTCTGTTCTGACTTTGGAGCCTCGCACCTTTATCTGGAACTGGTTTATCCTTAAAAATGGCTTTAAAAAGTAACTTGAGGTCTTTTATTTGAGGCACCTTCTTGATTTTACTATCAAGTCTCCTCAGTTTGGAAGTGAAAAGGCATTTTAAGAAATGTCTAGGTTTGAGCTCTGGATCCAGCTGGGCTCTTCCCATCCTACTTCTTGTCATCAGAGAGAGCAGAGCTGTAATCTGTGTCCAGCCACAGTATCACCCATTTCTTGTTGTCAGACTGTGTCATGGAAGCCCTCTGCAAAAAAATTCAGGGATTTTATAAGAGTCACGGAAGGTCCAGACAGGTCTGAAGACAAGGTTGTTAGACAAGTATTCCAGAGAGGCTCTTCTGGTCTCCAGAGAGTCTTTCACCTGGGACAATGCTCAATGCCACGGTGATGAAATCAGCAAAGTTTGTTTCTTGTGCAGTCTTTTCAGTGCAAGGTCAGTGACATACGAAACAGTTGTGAGATAAAGCTTGACTCAGCATAAAGATGTAAAAACATCCCCAAACTTGAGAAGCTCCCCACTTGATTTCTGAGGACTTTCTGAGGAAGTGAGTACATTCTGTGGTCCCAGTCTAATAGATAAATTTGAGTATGGGACAAAGAGTCTTTAAATTTTATTGCATGTAGTTGATTTTTATTGCAAATGGTTCAAGAGGTACAGAAAGTCATCAAAAAACGTTCCTGATGACTGGTGTGTGGCCAGCACAAGAGCAAGTGATGACCCGCTGTGGGTCCAAGTGCAGAAGTGTCTACATTGCACTCAATCAGGGAGCACAATCAGAGAGCATATTTGGCAGGGGAGACAAAGGCTGTGGAGGCCTAATCTACATTTTAATTCTTAGAACTAGCTGTGCCAGCTTAGCTGATGGAAATCTTGCCCTTGTGACGCTTTGCTCTGTGGAAAGAAGACTCAGAGAAGCACTAAGTTTACAATGGATCATTTGTTTTAGAAGTAGCAGGGTATCTATTTCCAGTCTTCTAATACATTAACCTTGAAGTTTGTTTGTAATTAAATAGTCTTGTCTTACCAGTTAGCCACTGAAGCAAAAGAACTGTTGTTGCAAAGGGAGTGGGCTAGGGAAGAGCAGTTGGGCTGGGTAACTTCTGGGCAACGCTGAGCATCCACTCCCTGCATTCACAGGGGAGAAGCGCCTCCTTCCTTGCACGTTCTGTGTGATAAAAGTATTTGAGCTGAGAGAGATTTTAGAGGAACTTAGTGACAAAGCAGGGCTATCCTGATAATGATTCTTGTCTAGTTTTTGAGGTTTCTATCTGGTCATACACTCACAGCTTTCTTTTTGACATTGGGAATGCTTTAGGTTATCTCTGTCTCACCTGACCGGGATCTGCCTGCCCTTATGGAAATAGCAAAATGTGGGTTGGATGCTGCCCCACTTCCTGGCTGTGCACACCCCTTCCTATACATGGTATATGTGTATGTTGAGTGACTGCATCATAGGGACTTTTGTAATGCAATAACTGTGGTGTCAAGACAATGTGGTTGGAAAAAAAAAAGAAGGAATACTTAAAAATTAACATGAGTAGGAAATCAGTCAATGAATAGACAATGCAGCAGAAATTTTCATACTCTGAACCACCACCATGTTTTCTACAATATGCCAACTTCTGTATCCTCTGAATAGCCTTTTATCTTTTTTGCAGCAGAAGAGAACTTGACTTTTTGTGTCTTTGCTTTGAGCTAGAGCCATTGGTGCTCAGTCTTTTCATAATGTGCTGATGAATTAAGAAGCTAACCCTGTCATGGGTTTGCCAACTTCCATAGCTTCCCATCCAAATAATCTAACACCAGTCAGTGAGTAGCCTGGCAGAGTTTGGATGCCATTGAAATGTTGCTCTTCAGGGCAATAGTGATAAGGAGGTTTTATATCGATGCTTGTGAGGAAAACACAGCAGTCTCAGATGAAACCAATTGTCCTGTTAGGCACTTGGTAAGTACAGAGGCAAGCCGGAACAACTGAGTGAGGAAAAAAATTCAGGACACCTGCCTGAAGAATACCCCGGATATCACTCTCATTTTGGAGGAGAAACCCTTCTGTGACCAAAATTAGTGTGACAAGTAGGTGGGCTCACAAGGCTGGAGAGACATATCCCTATAGCGTGTTTGTCACCATGTCTTCAATTATGTAAACATACCAGAATATGAGAAAAATGCCTGTAATTTCTTTCAAATTCCTTTTCAGCTATGTACACTACCTCCAGGTTGCAAGTTGCTACCCCCTGTGAGGTCTCACTGGAGTTTACACTATGCTGCTTGGTATTCATTTACTTTTGGTAGCCACAGACTAAGGTTAGAGGTTGGGAACCAGTACATAATTATAAGGACAGCTTCTTGTGTTATTTTATTTCCCTTTCCCTCCTCTGTAACATGTGAACCTTTCTTTTGAACTCTGAAGTGACTGTATTGTTACAATGTGTGTTTGTAGAGATTTGTTTTGACATGGCTTGTGTGGAGGACCTTTGCTTCTCTTACTCATACTCAGTTTTATTAAGTGCTTGATAGCTTTGCCAGCCTTTTGTGGGGGAGGAGAGGTGATGGGGTGGGGTCTTACACTTCAAAACTTGGTGTTTTTTGAGGGAAATTTGCCCAGCTTTCCATAGAGAGGTATGAGAATCCAGGGTGCTCCCGACTGTTCTTCTGTCGTCCTGATCTGACTTCTTCCAGGATAAAGATAATCGGTCTTGAAACCCTCAGAAAAATATGTTGCATAATGCTAGAAGCCAGCACTGACCAAGGATGCCCATCAGTTTGCTGTGCATGGAAACTTCCATGTTTCACCCCTGTCTGAAGGTGTCTATCTGAGCACAGAGTGAATTGCACCCTTTCCTCATGACAAGAGATATTGCTCCATGGATGCTAGTGGAGCTACCACAGCTTGCACTAGCCAAGGATCAGCTCTTCTGTGCTTTTGTGGTTAGGAAACCTGTGAGTGAAATCCTACTGGGATTTGAGAGAAGAGGGCAATATGTGTTGAAAGCCTCTCAACTTTGTAGGATTTCTTTGGTATTCATACACATTTGCAAGAATGTATTCCAAGCATCTTGTACCGTTATTAGTAACTTGTACTGTAGTTTGTTAGCAGTGTTGACTACCTACGTAGCTAATATTCTGTTGCAACTTAGAAAAAGTGTAAATGATTGCAGAAAACAGGAGTTTTGAACTTGTATGTACTTTTTTTTTTTTTTTATATATATTAAAGCACTTCAATTAAAGCTACAAGGAAAAATGCTCTTGTAGCCTTTGTTGTACAACCAAACAAATGTGTGGAAAGAGGAGGGAGAGCTCTCTTCCTGATATCTTCCCTGCTAGCTTTCGTAATACCAAAGAGGTGGTCAAACTCTGGGGAAGGACTCTGAGTTTTAAAGTTTATTTGGCAAGCAGAAGGCATCAGCAACCTATTCCAACATATATTATGAACTAATGGAGTCCCTGCACCAAAGGCGAAGCATCTGAGGGATCACCGAGCCATTACTAAGTGGTGAGTCACACAGACGTGAGTTGGTACAAAAGGAGTGGTAACTGGGAAGGAGTTAATGAATGAGTCTACTGTGTAATATGTTAGATTTCCTTTATTTTTATCACAAAGTACGTCAGAGGTCACTGGGAGTCTGTTAATGTAAAAGTGGAGGTAAAGCATCCATAGTTATGGGTTATTTAAGGAGTACTATAAAGTTATAGGTTTGGGTACCAAAGGAGGGGTATTGGAAAACAGCAGCACATGGAGGCAGCAAATGATCCTTACCACACATCCAAAAAATGGCTTTTCTCCCCCCTTCCCCGCCCCTGGACTGTGCATATCCAAATACTTTTCTGGATCACATCACTGTGGGACCAGTGTGCGTAAACAGGCATCTCCAAAGCGGCTTGTGATTTGGTGATCTCAGCCCAGCTCTTAGTAGCCAGATGCCCGTGATATGAAAACAACCATCAGAACTGTCTCTCTTGCTGGCACTGTTTAATCAAAGGGACAATGGGAGAGAATGGCAGTCTTATTTCTACAAAGAGCCCTTCAATGTCAAATTTGCCATACAGTAGAGTAGCATTCACCTCTGTGGCACAGACCACAGCCACTCTGGAGAGGAACAAAAGCTCTCAGACAGCACGCAATTAATCCAGCATCTATTAAACCAAGCACGGGTAATTTTGAGGGAACGTAACAGATTTCTGCTTTAAATTATTCTAAGAACTTTTTTTTTTTGTTTAACTCTACATGGTACACACGGCTCAAAGTACAAAACAGAAGGCTGTGTTTCTGGCAGCTGTTATCTTCCTGGTAGCTGTTTTACATCCCCAGCATCTCATAATCCTGAGACAAAAATCAAGTAAAGCACAGCACAGGAACTACATTAAAATGCCACTGGCTTTCCTGCTGCCCACAGCCATGATCAGGTGCCCGAAGCAGGAGCAAACAATTAGTTCCATGACCAAGAGAACTAATGAAATCTGGTTTCCTATGGATTTATGACAATACGTTGCCTTGGTGCCAGAGATTTGAGGAGTTAGTCTTTCTGCTAATATCTTGAATCCAGATGAGGGGTTTTATCAGCTATAGTCTCTGGAATGGCTTAATGAACTTTGAAGTGGTGATACGTTTTGAAAAAAAGGATATATTACATGCTGCATACAGTGTGAGATGAAATTTAGTGGGGGGAATTTACAAGATAACTTAAAATCACAGATCAAAACAAATATAGCTTGTCTGCTAAGTCCTAAAACTGGGACTGCTGCTGGTTTTATTTCTGTAATGTCTGTCTGCACTTTTTCCAGTGCAACTCCATAGAATAATGGTGTGATTGCCAAGGGGGTGGTTCCAATAAAAGACACAGAGTAGTTGCGGCAGTAGAGTATAAAGGTGTAAATAAACAATATGTTTTCTCAGAGGAGGAAAATTACCCAGAGATCTAAGCTGGATGTCTATTTTTTAATCTATTCACAAGTGATTTGGAAAAGAAGATGAAAAGTGAGGTGAGAAGTTTACTGAGAATGAAAAACTGTTCTGGGCAGTCAAAACAAGAGTTGACTGTGAAGAGTTGCAGAAGTTTTTCATGATAATGAGGGACTGGGCTGTAAAATGACAGATGAAATCTACTGTCGATAAATGCACAGTAATGCTTCTGGGGGAAAAAAACCCACCCTAATTATACATGCCTAATGAGGGGCTCTAAATCAGCCATCACCGCACAGGAAAATGATCTCGGCGGCGTCGCTAATTCTGAGAAAATGACAGGTCAAGGCTGAGCAGGTGTCAAAAAAGCGAGTAAAATGTTAGGAATTACCAGGAGGGGAGAAAACAGAAAACATCATTACGTCTCTGCATAAATCTGTGGTGTGGTTCTGTGCTGGGTAGCGTTTGCAGCTTCTCTATGCCTCCACCCTCACATCCCCACAGCCCAGCACACATCTGAGAAGCCTGCAAGGAGAGCCAGCAGAGGCACAGGGGACAGCCAGAAAGCATTGGTGCTACAGGGCAGCTTCCATGCGAGGAGAGAACAAATGCGCTGGGACTCGCTGGCTGTCAAGAGAGATGGCAAAAGAGAGACAGGTTTGCAGATTTGCCAGGAACCAGCCGCCACAGCAAATGAGCTCCACGTCAAGCCCCAGATATCCCAAAGCATCTGGCTTCCTGCAGCAAGGTGGACACAGCCCAGCTGTGGGGTCCACGCTCTATATTCACCTTGCTTCTCATATTTTTGGCCCCCAAGCTTCCTTTAGAGGTCATTGTTAGGGAAAGATTATTTCCCCAGCCAGACCGGTACTTTGGTTGTCACGTTTTATATCAGTGGAATTAATTTCTGTTCCTAGATATGTTATCCTTCCACTTCAGTATGAGCCCATACTGGGGGAGGAAAGTCTATTTGACACTTTAACTGCAGTCCTTCTCAAGCAAGTTACATTGTGTGTGCTTATTTCATTCAGTGCAGTTGATAAAAGGTTATCAAAAAGCTTGTAGTTGAAGCTTTCAGCATTTTTCTGGCACAAAACCTGTATGAAACAGTAAGTTAAAACTCAGTAAGCCAAGCTAAACTCGAGCAGCACAACTCTAGCACCGCATAAGCAGAGGGTGAACCTACCATCCTCTTCTGTGGGCCCAGGATTTCGTCTCTAAGTGTAGGAGCTTCCAACAAAGTTACAACAGTGATCACAAAGACTGAAGGTGGCCTTTTGCAACAGTAGAAATCAATTTAATGGCTTTTTATTATGTGCTCCCAAAAGGCCCTACTGCAGCTACCCGTTTTGATCCCACAGTAGCTCACTGCCATGCAGCCTCTGTTTAGTGCTTTCTTTAACATGCCTACCTTATTCCTGGGGAATAAGAATCCATAGGAATTGAAAGAGCCTCCTCCCAAGGCTGCCTGACTGTGCTGAACAGAAGAAAGACCCATCAGTCTTGAGGAAGAGCTATGGGGAGCAAAAGTACCTCCCTGGCAGCCTGACCTTGGCAAGGAGGCAGGGGCCTCAACATTCCCGACAGGCGGCAGATCCCTTTAATAAATATTTCACGGCAGAGAATGGCAGACTTGGGGAGAAAATGGAGGGCAGGGTTCAGCCTGTGACGCAAGGTGATGTGACCGGACCTTGTCTAGCAGGGCTGGAGGCCACCTAATTGGCATTCCTGCGCCATGCTTACGAAGAGCATTCTGTAGTCCTCTGGGAATGCAAAAATAATTAAAAGGCCCCTCAGCACGCAGAGTTGCTAATGGGCTATTGCCTGCCATGTGATGTTTTTGTGCTCAATTAGAGCTGAGCAACACAGACTGCTAAAAATTCACATCTCCCTCCGAGAGACACCTGGATGGACCAAGCCTCCTCTTCTGCTGCATGATGTCCCTTGTTGCGGGTTGCCCTGCAGCGTTGTTGATAAGGAGCTGAAGGTAGAGGTGACAGCTGAGCTTCTTGCAGCAGAGTACACATCACTCTATTTACTGTGCTGCAGACTGAGCTCCGGCACTGGGAGCCTGAGCGAGTGAAGCTGGTGGGTTCAGATCAGTCCTCCCAGCACACCCAGGCACCTCCGCGGTGACCTTGAGCTGCAGAATGACTGTGCATATGGTGTGAAGCGAAGGCCCTGGATCTCTTCCAGGCAAGAGCTCGCTTGCGCGTTGTATGTCTGTGTGGACTTCTGGCTTCTCCTAGCACAGTGCAAGGCTTAGTTGGTGCCAGCTGCGGCTGCCTGGCAGAAGAATTCCTCCAATACCCCCCCTTTTCTCTGCACAGATCCTGTATGAGATGATGCTGAGAGACCTATCAACACCTTTCGCGTTTTCTCAGGAGGGATTTGGCCACCTCAAGGCAATTTCTCTCTGCAATCTCAGATTTGCCTTCTGCCCAGGCACCTCTTGTATTTTACCAGCTCTGCTGTGGAGGCTGCCTTGCCAGGTCTGTGTGCCTCATGTCTTGTGTCTGATGCTCTCACAAGCCTCGATTCACTTTGCAAGCCATCGGTGCTTCATTTGGGCCAAAACAACAATTCCTCTCCAAGGTACGGTCGGTTGAGTATTCATGGGCTAAACTTCAGGTAATTAGCATTGTTAATGTTCTCTGTGTGATATTACAGCTGTGGGCCTCATTAAAATGTTCTCCTGGGAGAAGTCAGGTGAAGAGTCAGGTGTCAGCTTTGCTTCGTGTGGAAAAGCCTGCCTGTTATTCCAAGAGAATTATTTGTTTAAACACCGGATTTACACGTGATGGTGTATTTAGTCCCCAGTGCTTCTGGCAGTCTGAGAGGTGGGCTGAGTTGCTGGGCAGCATCTGGTATGGCTCAGATGGCCAGACCCTGGCAGGCTTACTTCCAAAAGGATACCTGTTCAAAGGGAGGAACTTGGCAGTGAGAATCTCCATCTCTTCTGCACAGGAAAGCCTCAGGCCCCTGGGTTTCTCTCCAAAACACAGGCAGCAGGCAGAGCCTGCAGGCTGGCCTTCCCCGGTGCCCACTGTCTCACCCCATCAGACGTCCTTGCCAGGTCCTACCCACTGCCTGCCAGCCCTAGCCCCCACAGCTGTCCTGAGCAGTAGGAGACTAATGAGTGCTTTTAAAAGAAAGGAGGAAGACAGAAGGCTGCAGAGGAGATCAAGCTGATGAGAACCAAGGGCAGTTCAGATGGTGAGAAAAGAAGCAGAGGTTGCATTTCGGTCCCCAGGGGAGATTTCCTGTTCTTGCTACTGGGGAGGCAATGTGGAGACGGGAGAAGGTGGTGGTGGTTCCTCCCACCATGGACTAACCTCCCTCAGCATAGGTCTCCTTACAAGTCACCTTTGAGGTAAGTGGCATGCTGTCCTTCAGCACCTTCCTGGGTCAGCACCAGCCCCTGCTCCTTAGGGCAGCCTTCCTTTGGCACCACCAGGAGCAGTACTGATCATCCCAGCCTGCCTCTGTATTTTATATAAGGAATAGGAGAGGTGAGCACATTTAACTTGACCACGGAGATATGCCCCAGCAAGAAACCTGGAGGAGTCAATATGCCCCAGGAACTGGGCATGACACATCTGTGCTATGCAGGAGGCTCTGCATTTGCTCTGTGACTTTCCTGAGTCCTTTTCCCCAGGCCTGGCAGCAGCTGGTCAGGCAATTATTTATAAACACGAGCTGAGCTGCTTCATCTGAAGGTGGTAGCTGCGGACAGATGTCAGTGCAACACATGGGCACATACCAGCTGTTTGCGGGCTCTGAGCACAGGCAGGCAGAGGTGCCCATTACCAGAGACAGAGATGTGCAGAGATGCGTGCTGGCTCCAGACCTGGCCTGCAGTAACTGGGCAGAATTTAAATCATAAATGCTGGTGCTGTTGTTATTTCATTTATTTCATTATTTTTTAAAGTTTCACCCAGTATGGCCCCAGTATCACTTGCTGGTGTGCCTTCAGGAGAGCTGTGCTTGTGCCTGGGGAGAACAGCCACCCATGTGGCTAGCTTGAGTGCTCAGGCAAATCCTTGTGTTTTGAGATGCCACGTGTAACTGTCATCTTGCCACCTTCTGAAACGAATGGCTTCAGCTTCTAGGTAAGTTTCTCCAGCAACACATTTTTTGTTGCTATTTCCCTTGGGGGGTTTGTTAGGCAGCTCAGATGGGTAATGACCGTGTCTGGAAGTCTTTTCCTTCCATTCCATTTTAGCTAGTTAAATGTCCTCACTTCCCATGGATCTTCTTTCTGTCAGTGGGAGTGGTAGGTAGGTGGATGGAAGATCAGAGAGACGGAGAGATGTAAGGGAGATATCAGGTTCCTGGTGTGAAGACAAGCTGAGGGCCTGGGCAGGAATGAGGGATGGTGATGGGTAGGAGGAAGCCTAGCAGGATGGAAAGTGGGAGAGAAGAGACACAGGGTGGGGATGCAGATTACCTGACTGCAGGGAGAGGATTTGTACAGTGGGATGCTGCTTTGCATCAGTTATGCAAATCACCTGTATGTCTTGTGCAATGTTTTCTTGGTTTTGCTGTTTTGGTAGAGGAAGGCTGGCTGCTCCCTGTGCTGCCAATGCAGCCACCATCAAAGCAGACTGTACTTCCCACAGCTCTGCTGACAGCATCAGCAAACTCTGAAGCAAATGAACAGAGTGCCTTGATGTCTGCTGGGTTTAAATATCATGATAAAAAACAACAAACCAAAACCCCACAAAAAGAAACCCCTAAGCGGGAAGAGGAAATGGGGCTTTGTCTGGTGAAGAACCTGCGGTTCAAAATCTTTCCCCAGCACCACAGACAGTCCAGAAACTCACCCTCTAAACACATCATTTTCATGTTCCTGTCGCAAGGCAGAGTAAAAGCAAAGACCCCCATCTCTCTGGAAGCAAATGTGGTGATGGGGGTGTTAATGGCCATCTGTCTGTCTTACCAGTGCTATTTAATAACTTCTGTTCCATTTCCTGCCTTGTTTTAGCGCAGCTTCCAAAGGATAGAAGACTAGCGCTGCCATGAAATCATCTTCAAGATAATGCTTTCTAAACTCCTTTCAGGCAAGTATGATAAAACCATGTATCTGTTAGTGTCCTCTAAATCCTGTGGAAACATATGGATGAGCAGGGGAGGGAGGGATAGGCAGTGTGAAACATCCTGTTAGTCCCTTCTGAAGGAAAGGACACAGCATGACATTATACCATATTAAACACTAGGGAACAAGAGAGAAAGATTATGAACGCCCCAGCTGAATGGAAAATTGCAATTGGAGCCTTCATCTTAAAGGCATTGGGGAATCCCATGCAAAGCAATAGAAAACAATGTGTCATTTCTTCTCTGCTCATGGAGCATCATCTCTTACACTGTGGTTGAAAGATAAAAATGTCTGTGGGAAATTTCAGTGAACAGCACCGGGCCAAGAGCACAGGAGGGTAAATGTAATTGCCTTGGTCAGCGCTTCTGGTAAACACCTCAGCTGGGTTCTCCTGGAGTACCTCCGCTGGGTCTGCTCTGCTGTTTTACAGCTGCCGAGAATCTGACCCATCACATTTTGTGCTGAGGGAAGTCTTTAGTTCTTCTTTCACTAATAAAAGTGCGAAACATCAGCAAAATCACCTGTTATACAAGGCTACACTTGTTCTTTTACAAACACTTCACTAGAGCTAAATCCAGTCAATGTCCTTGTTGTTCTGGACCTTTTCAGAGCTGGGAGGAGCCTTCTGGGATTCCTGGGCTAGAGGGATGATGCAGTGTATAACTTAGGCATATCCAGTTTTTTTCTTGGGCCTGTCCAAGGCCCATAGTCCATCCATACACAAGCCTTCAGTGTTTCCAGAGGTGGCCTGCATTTCAGCCACAGGACTTGTGGAAAGAGATGTCCTTCTTCAGGAAGGAAGCTCTGCACAGCACTACCTGCCCTTGCGCCCCAAGCATAGCTCTGGGGAAAACGTGACTCTTTCTGTGGACAGGGTTTGCGACCAAGTCAACTACAAAATATGGGTCCAGACTTTGGTCAATGCCACTGAAGGGTACTCAGAGTAGACCTTTATTTTGCCTCATGGGCTGGAGGCAAATAGCAGAATTCAAAGGCAGGAGCACTTGCTGCAAAGCATGTGACGTACCTTCATACACATGGAGCAGAAGACACAGACAGAAATTCCATGTAAGAATGGGAATCATGTAAAAAACCCCAATTTTGTTTCAAGGGAATTCAGAGGAGGTGTTTATCTGGTGTAGAGGCCAGAACAGTGCGATATCTTTAACATCTTTACTAATAACGCTAACTTTAGCGAATCTCTGGGCACAGGGATTTCATCCAATTTAAATGTAGCTCTCCTGTGTTTCCTTTGCTGTGAACTTGCACAGATGAAAGGAGGAATAACTCTCTCGCAGATAAGCAGTCCCACGTACCAGAGATTAGCAGAGGCACCAGCGCGTCACAGGGCTCCTGCCGGGTGCTGACAATCCTGGGGCGCTGAGCAGAGCCTGCATTCCAATTACTCTGAGGACAGGCAGGTCTTCTGCAGGGGCAGCACAAGGAATGCGTCAGGGACCAGGCAAAGGGGCGCTCATTACTCACAGCTCACCAAGCGCAGGGGTACCCGCTTGTTATCTGCCCAACAGACTGCTGTGCGCTTCCTTTCCTCATGCTCTGGTGCATGCGTGCCTTGCTGTGTGCATCTGTGTATCTGTTTCAGGGCTGACATGTTCATCTAACGGTACACATTTAAATAATATAAATAATTGACATGCGATAAGGAAATGTGCTTTATCAAATGAAGTAAGACCAGGCAAGGCCCAGCTTCAATTCATATTCATATGCTGTGCATTTCCTCCCTGTTTAATCTGTGTTTTAAAGGAACCTGTCCCTACTGGGAATTCCACTGCCAGCCCTCACCGGCCTCATTTTGTGCATAGTATGCCTTCAAAACTAATCCATCCTCAAAGCCAGAGGCTCATGTCAGCTTCATTTTGAGAGTGAGCATTTAATTTCTGCTTGCTCCTGTCCTTTAGAAAAAACTCCAACATTTTAGATAATAAAGGGGAAAGAGCAAGGAGGGAGTAGAGAAACAGGAACCTGACTCTCCATCAATCCATCTATCCCAGCTAAAGGCATTTTATTATGAAGATGGATTTCTCCTTGGCCTCTCTGCACCTTGCATTGACATTAGGCGTCTGTGTAAGGCTCTTGAAGCCTGTTTCTCCTGGGTTTAAATTCAATGCCCCTGCACTTCATTCTCTTGCCTTTAAAAGTTTATTCTCCCCTCTGCTTATTTCGTACTGGCAGCATAAAGTTCTGAATGACCAAACAGGGACTTCAGTCTGTAGTGCCTGGTGATCCTGGTGACAAGCACGCGTTGAGCAGTACAAATCTTCCCTAAATCCAGCTTGCCTTTGATCCAGCCGTGCATGTCCCCTTTTCAGCCTCTGTGCCTCCAAACGTTTGCAGTGTTCCTTCTTTGTTTTGGGGAATGTGTGGAGCGGCGCTTTTATTAATTGTGTGTCACAGCCTGTGAACAAATTAGCATGTGTGTACAAAGGTGCTTTCCTGGCCACCCTATCCATGCAGCTACGCTTAATTGGTGTGAGCATGGCAAGGGAGAAGCTGTCAGGCAGGCAGGCACTGCATTTGGCATCACTCTTTCTTGCCCTCTCACTCAGGAATTCATCTAGGTTAGTTCTGAATCGGAGTCCCCAGGCATCCTGTTTAATTTATGCTGCAACTTTCTTATCAGCCCCTAAATGCAATTGGAAAGAAAAAATCCATGCAGAGGATCTTTAGGAGAGGATAAGGGAAGCTGCCGGTGGTGATTATGCAGTGAGACAATCAGCACGAGGAGCAGCTACTGCCTCTGAACAAACAAGTTATCGGTAAAAAATGGCAGCTTTGATCAATCTGTGTTTTCATTTGCTCCATGCAAGGCTGTAACCCTTTAACTTCAAGTCCAGCCATTAAACCCAGGCTGCTCTTCCCTAGAAAAGGACTTCCATGGAAAAGCATTCTCTTCGTCTCAGCATCCTTGTTTCAGGCATTTTAAGATTAGCACAGCATCACCAAGCTTATGCCTGGTATTTCTTCACCTGGGCTTTTGTCTTTGGCCTGTACTGCTTTCCTGTGCTTTGTCCTGTTTTCACTCACACACAGACCATGAAGAACTTACACATCTTCAGTGTTTTTTGTGGGGGGCAATGAATGCACCGCTGGCTGGGGAATATGCCCTGAAGAAACAGGCTGCAGCAAGACCACAGCTCTTCAAAACAGCATGAGGGAGCATTTTTGTGCACTTTGCCTTGGGCATTTGCAAAGCTGCAATCTGGAGGGAGAGCTGCTGCCACTGTGCTGGGAATGTCACCCTGGCCTCTGCCTCCTGTGGGGGTCCGGGGAGAGAAGTCTGCAGCCATCCCTCAGCCAGGGCATCCCCCAGCGCGTCCGCAGCTGGAAATCCTGCCACAGCTGGTGGCCCTGGTACCCAGGCCCCTGCAGGGGGCAGCTGGTGGTGGCACAGCACCATCCTTTCCCAGCATCACTGCTTGACAGTCAATGGCTCAGCAGCACTCCGTGATGGTCAGTAGGGCTGCAGGAGAAAGGAGAAATTAGCATGCATGTCACTGTGCCACTTGGGCCCACAGCATCCAGGTCTCATAACTCTCCATTTCTCTGTGCTGTCCTGATGCCTCTATTGTTTCTCATCAGCTCTCATTATGTTGATTTAACATCTTCTGCCTTCCTGGGGCAGAAAGAGCACTCGTCCTTCCCCTGCATCTTCAAGACAATGCTATGCAGCTATGGAGAGTCCTTGAGAGTGCATTAGTGGTGGCTCTGACCCAGAGCCATCTCTTATGCTCCAGACATAAGATTGAATTCCCTAGTCCTACAGACCATAATGAAAAGATGAATGGGAGACCAGGGTCATTACCTGAGTAAAGCAGAGCTGTCATGCTCTCTGAAGAGGCACTGATTCAGCTCCCCCTTGGCGTTCCCACTCAGGTATGTCAACAGCAGGTAGGATTGCTGGTTTTGGTCAGAACAGGGCCAGTTACATGTTTGGACCAGAAGTAAAAGAGCAGGATCTCCACAGGGCACAGAATCCTGGGAGTTGCAAGGTTTGGCTTCTGCATACTGCCTGCTTTTCTACTGCTTCATGTGTGCAAGGTGGGGGGTACTGTCCAGGCACTCAGGGGAGAGACAAGCTGAGGCACACTATAGTGTGCCTCAAGACAAGGTGCAGGAACAGCAGGTTTAGATTGTGCTGAATTGATGCAAACATGCACCATCTCAAGGCCATTAACTGTAATGGAAGATTCATTCAACACAAAGCTTTGGCTCACTTGAAGTGAAGGACTTGCTGGGAAACACTGTCCCCAGAGTCACTCAAAGATATTGCTGGACTCAACACGTCCTGTAGAGTAGTTCATAAGGTAACAGCAAGCTTACTTGAAATGTGGCCTGAAGCTTCCTTGGAACCTAGCTGCAGGCTGAGAAGTCTGCTTTGCCTACCAACACCCTGGGCCAGCGCAGATTGCAGCCTGCCTCCACATGAGTTTACTTGCTTGTAGGGCAGCCCCAGGCTCCCTGCAAACCCAGCACCCCTGTGAAATATTCATCAGTCCTAGAGAGCCTGCAGCTGAGCCCAAGCTTAGCTTTGTGTCTTGCAGGAACTGAAAAGCCAAATAGACTTTCCTTGGTTTCACAACACCTCCTGTTCTTAGTCTTTGCCTCTCATACGCAATGCCACTGCTGTTTGTTTTCTTCGAGGGATGAGTCAGATGGGCAGCACCATCTTGTCCTGCCATTTCTGAACCCCCAAAGTCTTCAGTAGTTTTTTACAGAGATGATCCCAGCTCCTTTGGTTTGTGGTTTTGTGCATCACCTTCCCCTTCCCTCTCCTGATTCAGGGCAGCCTTAGCCAGGAGGGACAATTTTGTGTGGTACTGGGAAGCTGATGGGGAACCCAGTGTAGGAGATGGAAGCTGTCTGTTTCTGTAAGTGCTGGGCAGCTGGGCACTCTGGCCTCAGATGAAGGCCACCTTGGTTCCTTGCCAGCAGCTCTGCCTCATCCCTCCCCTTTGGGTGTCTGCCTGCTGGAGGCATGGGCACAGATCCAGGGGAGATCAAAGGCAAACAGATGATGATGGGAGGTGTCATAAGAGTAGGTCAAAGACAGGAGAAAAGACAAAAAAGTGAGGAAATTTCAGACTAACCCTTCTGCTGCAGTTTCCAGGGAAGACAACAGTCTTTTCAGCAATGAAAAGGTTAATTCCCTTGACAACTTCTCCCCCTCCTTACAAAAGTCTGTCTCAGAAACAATCAAAGTATTTAATTAATATTGCACTAGTCCAAATAAGTACAATCATCTTCCAGGAGTATTTACATGTTGGGCTATAATTAGCAGCCTCCTTGACACCAGCCCACATGAGTTGACAGGTCACCGTTTCCATTACATACTACATTTTTCCGTATCATTGCTCAGTCTTAAGTGATTATGAAATGAATAATTTCATGAGTTCACCAGACGCAGCAAACATGAAGGATTGAGTGAGCCATGGTGAGACCAGAAGAGGAGCAAGTGATTTTTCTCGCCAGGAACTTCCTGAGAATCATCAACACTTCAGTTAAGTGACTACCTCCAAAACTGTATGTTTTTTAAAGTATGGTTTTCAAGTAATCTGAGAAGTGGAATTTCAAGATTTCTGTGATTCCTAGTGATGGTGAAACATTTCTTCCCTGACTAAATTTCTTCCTCCTATTGAGGTAGAGGGTAGGGCTATGTCCAAACTACTAGAAGATGCCTCAGATGGTACTTAAAAACCCAAAGATGTTCTTGAATGCCTTTTCTTCCTAGACCTTGCTGTTAGCTGCTCAGATATGACAGGACATCTAAGGAAGCACAGTGAAGCTTCAGACCGAAAATGAACAGCCTGGGAAGGAAAGTCACTTAGGATCAGAGACTCAGGAGAAGGAGTCCTTAGAATTGGTTTCCCCCACTGCATTTGCTGAGACTTTCCAGTTGTCCCCCACACATCGCAGCCATGTCCCATACATTCCAGTCAGACAACGGCTGGACTATGCTAATGCTGCAACTGAGATGCAAAGGTAGAAATGAAGCCTTACACAACTTTAATACCAACACTCCCCTTGGCCTGAGCCCATTAAATGAGGCTTAATTAACTTAAATAAATAACTTAAATTAACTTAATTAAATTCTGCAATTATAGCCAAGACCAGCTTCAGAACATTCACAATATTGTTTTTTTCCCCCCAGGAAAGACATCACAAGCTTTACAGTGAAACTGGGGTAGGATCTTATTTATCTTTTCAATAATCTATTGCTTTTTTTTTATATATTTCTGGTTTTCTCCCTTATTTAAAAGAAACTGTTGCTATAGATAATCTATATATATTCAAAGAAGTAACTAACAGCTTTTATGGAAATGCCTCGTTACAGATTGAAAAGCAGTGCAAGTCATTAGAATAAAGTCAAAATTTTCAGTGAGGAAGTGAGATAAATGGACATTTCCCTGTGGAAAGGGGTATTTTTCCTGTCAGAAAATGCTAATTCATCTAATTTGAAATGTTCCACAGAAAGATGACAACACAGTTGATCACAAATTCTGGTGAAACAAGCCAGCAAACAAACAAACAAAAACGGTGATTAAAAAAATTTCAACTTGAAAGGTTCCATTTCGATCATCTTTAATGTCACATTTCAAACAGCTTTCTCTTAATTATGCTAATGTCAAATTTAATCGTATAATAAAAAAGAAATGTAGAAAGGGATGATTTTCTTTCACCTAAGTCCAACACTTGAGTCAAAATGAAAGTAATTTGTTTTCCTAACTTAACTCAGAATTACTCGGCATTTCTGTTTCATTGCATTCTGCAGCAGAAGAATGTTTAAATCACGAAAGTCCCACCCTCAAGTGAAAATATTCATCTGCTACTTAGCTCCTGGGAGCAAGCATAACACCTAAAAGATTCCTTGTGAAAGCATGAGATCTTTGCCTTGTCTCTAGAGGCACCCAACTGGCATTTGATTGGTTTGTGATGCTGGAATAAAAGATAGGGGAAATGAAGGTTTGATGATGGAATAACATGGAGTATAGAAACACAGGCTTTATTATTATTTTTGTTATTTTATTCAACAATGTTAATCATAAATGTTCAAAATAGATGTATGCATAAATCTAAAAAAAATAACAGAGGACATTCTCACCTTTTCTCTTTCAAAACTGTTACCATACTTACTTTGTCACGCAGATACACAGGTTGCTATCTGCAAGAGCAGTTGGGTGGGCAGAGGGCCAGTGAGGTGGGCACCCACACCAGAGTCCTCTTGTCTCCCTGGATGGTTTTTTACCTTCTAGCTGGAAAATCAGCCCTGCGTACTACAAGGGTTTTGCAGAAATGATGGCTCTTGGTTTGGTAACATGTTGACTCTTCATTTAACTGGGTTTCTGCTTGGATGTGAGCTCCAAAAATGCCTGTTCTGCATTGCTCCTCACTAGCCCCCTCAGAAGAAGATCCATGCTGCAGTTTGGGTGGGATTGTAAAAGCAGTATTGAAGGGGGAGGAGGGAAATGAAGGATAAAGCATTTAAGGTGCACACAGACTTCAAGCTGATGTCCTGCCTGGCTGCTGTGAGGAGAAAGGAACATTAATACTGGCCCACACCTACAGGCTCTCTTGCAGTCGCAACTGGACAAAGATGCCAAGAAGAAGTGCCTCCTTCATCCAGAAGAAAGCAATGAAAAGCTAGCTGCTGCAACAGGTAAGGAAGCAAGTCAGATGTTTTTACACTGAAGTTTTCCTGCTGAACCTCTTGTCCAGGCCCCAGTACCTCACACATGGCTGCCACTGGTCCCCTGTGCTGGTGGCAGTGGACTGCCCTTCACGCCTTGGAGCTCACGGGGCTCTGTTAGGCACTCGCATGCCTCCCTCAATATTGGCACTGTCTGCACCACCACCTGAATGTCATTTTTCCCTGCACAGCTTCTCACATGATTTGCCAGCTTGTGTTTGTGATTTGGAGGGGGAGAGTGTGAAAGGTGGTGAGATCTGGCACAGTTTTTTTGCATAAGCAGTGCTGCTGACAGAAATTTTCTTTATGATTTACTTGATCTCTGTGCCTCTTTTGAAACCTGTACTACTTGTTTAGAGGAGCTCCCTTAATCTGTGTTCCTCAGCCTCCAACAAGGAGCAAGTGGAGTGCTGTGATCCCTCTGAAAGAATAAACACATTGATCAGCCTAAGGACAACCTCAGCAATAATAAGCAGCTTTTAATTTGCAGTGCTTTTACAGGGGAGGGAAAGCATGACAAGACAGGGCCCGGAGAGGCCAGGATGTGGTGGGTGGGTGGCTGGTGTTATAGGCACCCACTCAGCATCCTATGGGATCAGCTCTCACTAACAACCTGCTCCAGGATGCTCAGGTGACACAAATATTGCTCCATCATCTACAGTGCAGTCACAGCTCTGTTTATACAAAACTGGGTCTCTATAACTACCTGAAATGAGGATGGAAAGAGCAGGTGGCTGGTCTCTTTTCCCTGGTAACAAGTGGTAGGACAAGAGAAAAGTGCCTCAAGCTGTGCCAGTGAGGTTTAGACTGGATAATAGGAAATATGTCTTTCCTGAAAGTGTGGTCAGGCATTGGAACAGGCTGCCCAGGAAAGTGGTGTAATCACCATCCCTGGAAGTGTTCACACACTATGCAGACAAGGCCCTTAGCAACATGTTTTAGTGGTGGTCTTGGCAGTCCTGGGATAAAAGTTGGAACTGTGGCAAGTCCTTCAACACTCCTGGGGTAAGGAGAACTTCAGAAAGATGCACTGCCTCCACTGGTAAGGAAATTCTTCACCATTCTTCATTCACCATTAACTTCAACATTTTATCTGCTGCCTAGCTTTGTTTTTTCTATGTGAGGGTATCACACTGCTGCCTCCCCACCTCCCCAGGTCCATCCTGAGAGAGGGGTCTGCTTATGTACTTCTTGGTTTTGGGGAACTGGTCACTGTAGGTCTGCTGGCTCTGCTCCTCTCATTTTTCCAGCCAGTGAGGCTGTATCATCAGATGTACTATCTGTATCCTCCTTATTTACAAACAAGCCAAATCCACCATGTGACAGCATGTAGCCCAGTGGCTTTTTGGTGAAGACTGTGAAAGCTCTCCTAGTTTGCAGACAGCATACATATTTTAGAGACCAAGACAAAGTACATATCCATTCCTAGTTACAAGTAGGAGAAAGGGATATTTTGGGCCATTCACAGCTGACTGTAGATAAGTGGGGTAGGGCTGTAGGTCTGTACTAAACAAAGGATTTTCCATGTCCTTCTGGGAACCAAGCAGGTCTAGGTCAGCCAGTAGAGGGTCTGCCAGAGAAGGGCCGTGGGTCCCAGCCTTTTATTTGAAACTTAAGTTCATTGCAGTGTCAAAAGCTCAGCTCCTGCTTGAAGACAACTCTAATTAAAACTGTATCTTATGTCCCTTTAGTGAATGGTGTGACAAATGGGAGTAGGGACTGATCACATACCAGAAGTTCTGGCTGCCTCTCCAGAAAAAAACATGAGCAGTACTTGCACGTAGCTTCAAAATAGCTCTTAGCCTAACACGCAAATGGATTGAGACATACGCACTCATAGAATTAGCTCCAAAGAAACTTGAGGAAAAACATGCTTTTGATCAAGATGCTGGGAGAAGAGATCCTATTCCTTACTAAGTGCTTGTCCTAAGTTTGAATAGAGGATGGATGGGTGGATGGATGGATGGAGGGAGGGAGAGAGGCAAAAGAAATGATTGAATTTTCTGTCATGTTACTTGTTTTTAACAGCAGGAATGGGTTGTTTGGGGTTTTTTCTAAGTAATCAACCACATCTTCCATGAAGTCCAGGGGGGCAACAATTGCTCTTTTTCTCCTAAAAATTGAGTCTTGAAGTGGTGCCAACTCTCAGAGAAATAAAGTGCTACCCAGTGGCAAGAAAATGCAGTTTGATTTATTGTATACCTTTAAAGTGAGTGGTAGGCCTTTTTTATGTACATTAAAACCAGCAGCCTTTTAATTATGGATTGGTTATTTCTAGTAGCCTTAAGATACAATTATTATCTGTCCAAATGAAAGAACAGCTGGGTGGCAAGGCTGGAATACAGGCTGGCTGGTTTTTCCTGAACAAGGAGATTTTAACAACTTTCATGGAAGTTTTAGCTGCATATATACCTCAGGCACCTACCCTGCAGTTGGATGCAACCCTGCACATCATCTGTGTCCAGTGCACAGAAAATGACACTGACCACAGTTTTTCAGCAAATAAACAAACAATGATTTAGGTTTGACTGTGTTCACACCCCTTTTCTTTCCAGGAATGTTCTGGGTTATAACTTGAGTTAGAGGAATCATTATGGAAACAGTCAAATTAAAACTAACATCAGAGAGAAGTTGAGCAAACCCCACTGTAACAGTTGTATCCATGTTTTTGGATGGCAGAGACAATACCCGGTAACCTGCATGTCTGAGCAAAACTAAACAAAGCTCCCTGAATTTCAGCTATCCAACGCCAGTAACAACTGCTTCGTGAATAAGCTGCAGATCAAGAATTTCTCCAGGAATAACTCTCTGGCAAGTAAATATTTAGCAAGTATATTCAAATAGTGAATAAATCTTGGAGACACTGCAATCTACTTGCAGGCAATTTGTTAACACAAAACGAGATGGAATTCATCAAAGACATCTTTTGCCCAGGAATGACAGTCTCATAGGCTAATAGAAATTAATTTTCCATCTCTAGTATTGGGCACTACTTCTGCCTTGTATCACAGAACTTGATACTTCTTTGGCATGTGATGTTGAAAGCAGCCAGTTGCAATTTGTATTTGCTTTTAAATTTACAGTTTAGCCAAGGGGTAGAGAAATGCTTCCTGTTGGGAGCAAATTCACCCCTCCCGTGGGCCCACACAGAGTCTGCACCGTGCTTTGAAGTGCCCTGTAAAACCGTGTCAGCAGTATATGGCCACCCCTGGCCCTGGAGGGAGGTGTATCACCTGGTATGTGACCTCCCAGGATGTGGCTGGGGCAGACACAGGTTGCCTTCAGCATGTTTGAGGTTAACACCTTGTGTTCTGCCTGTGCTTTCAAGTCTCCCATCGTCACTGCTGTGTAGGGGTAATGAGCCCAGTATATGATGGTAACCCACACCATGGTAATCATAAATTGCATCCCTGATACAAGTGCCGTCTGAAATAAA
The DNA here is from genome assembly GCF_037157495.1 of Lathamus discolor. NCBI lineage: Eukaryota > Metazoa > Chordata > Aves > Psittaciformes > Psittacidae > Lathamus > Lathamus discolor. The sequence goes on along the minus strand of NC_088889.1, from coordinate 18,248,887 downwards.
TGATCCTGTATTCCAGACCATTATCGAAGCATGCTGGAGAGGAAGGATTTGATGGCCAAGATTATACACACAGGAGCTCGTCAGCCTCAGGGGAGATGAGAAAGCCAGGAAGATCAAAGGACTTTCTGAGTCACCAGCTCATCTGTTTGGTCCTTGCCTCTGAGGATGGGGACGGAGAGAGCGTGAAGTGGACTTGCTGGGAGCTCTTTCTCAACCTCCTCTCCTGAAGGGGTCTTTCATCAGCCTAGATGGATCACCTACCTCTGCCCTGCTGAGATGAAGCCCACTGAACCAGGTCAAGCCCTGCTCCCCACTGCAGCAGGTGCTCCTGTGGTGTTTCAGGGGAACAGTAAAAGTGGATCATTTCAAGTACACTCCCACACAAATGCTCAGCTAGGCTGAGTCACGGGGAGCAGGCTGGTAATCTCAGCAGGGTGTCATGCCTGGCTGCAGTGCCAGTACAGCCCTGAGGGGAGCACACATTATCTCCAGAGAAGAGCTCCTGGAGGGTATACTATAGGAAAAAACACTTTTGCCTCATTTTATGAGGAACTTGTGCATAGAAAACCCTACTTGACTTTGGAAATACATGATTGTATGTGTAACATTGGTACAGCGTTGCGTAAAGCTTTCTCTAACATGATTGCAGGATGGTTGTATTACATGCAAACAAAAACACTCTTATGGATATTATACGATATGGATATTATATATTTTCTGTGGAAAAACAATTCCAGGACTGATCTAGGTGGCTTTAACACACTTTATTGGAACTGTTTTCAAAAAGACCCTCATTCGTTGCAGCCAGCTGCGTTAGTTTCTGTGAGGACAAATGTACAGAGTTTTGAGAATGTCATGCATGTGGACAATGGAATTATTTTCTGATCCTACAGACATTGCAGTTTTAAAGTCTTTGAGGATCTGCTCTTCCCAGGCTGGACACAACTGCTGATTCCTCTTGCAGTGCTGGGCACGACCCCTTTCTGATGGAAGTCAGCTCCCCTTTTCAGCTACAGTGACAGAATTGAAAATGTGCCCAGCAGGAAAGCTGGAGCGGGTTTGGTATTGACTCTGTCTCCCCTTGGCACTCTTGCTAGGGTAAATTTGCAACTGAAATTCCAGATTTGGCAAGAAAAAGAGGAACCATTTTCCTGGCAGCCCTCCCTAGGTACTCAGGAGGGTAGATGGGGGGTGGTAGCCACAGAACAGATGGCAGCATGGGTTGAAGGTAGGTAAAGTGGTCAAAGATGTGCAATAAATAGATTTAACAAATATGTTACACCACAACATGTGTGACACATGCATGTAGTTTGCCACGGAGAGCAGGATGCCAGGGTGATACCTCACTTACGCAAATGACTGGGTATTTGTGCCTTATGGATGAGCACAGCCCTTCTGTCTTCACATTATTATGTTTTTCAAGAGTGATATTTTAAAGAAAGAGAAAGGCAGCAAAGTTGACAGCAACCTTTGAGAAACCGGCTTATGTGAAGAGCCTCAGCCAATGTAGTCTGAGATGGGGATAAGGCTGAAAAGAGAGATGAATGTCCACAAATATCGAAACTGTGTCATGATGTAGAGTGGGTGTGGATGCAAAGTGCAATAAAATCAAGACAATACATAAAAAATACATGAAGGGAAATACTTGGGGAAAAAAATCTATAGCGCTGAACACCTCTGCTATCTCTGGCCTACAGATGGCTCTCACTGTTTTTTAACTTACTCAGAGATGGCTTTTTATGTTATATATCAGAAGTTTTGGGGTTTTTTTCCTCGCAGTGAGAAGGTTTCAAGTATGAAAAAATGTGTTCCTGAGGGCATCTGCCGAGGTCCCATCCCTGGAGATTTCAGAGGCATGCTAGATAAAGTAGCCTTGGTGAATATTCAGTAGGGAAAATCCTGCTGATTACAGGGAGCAATGGAAGATGAGCTGCCAGGTCTTTTATTATCTATGACCCCCTGACTATTGGTGGTGAAGAGTTCTTGCACAAAAGCTTTATTTATATCAAGGCTGCTACCAGAAAGGGGGAATCCATCATGTCAGAGATGAATGCAAACAGGGAGCTTCCGCTCTTGCCCTCCCTCTCATTTTGGGCTGTCCTTTTGTCTGACACAGAGACTGTGGTGCTCTGTGTATAGTTTGCAACTTGATTTGCTTAAGACTCCCCAGAAACAAAGAGATGCTGAAGGCTGGATCACCTTAATATAGCAACTAGACTGTTTTCTGGGAACTGCTGGCTTGGTTAGAAGAGAAAGTCAGGGAAGGAAGCCCATGAGAGTGGGCTGCAGCAATCCCCCGACGGCGAGGCAGGGAGCCAAGAGAAGGATGCTGATCCCAGACCCTTCACCTGCAGCCAGGGCACATCATTCCTGTGACCCATTACAGCTCTCAAAGATCCGGCAGATGATTCAAGAGGTCATACCCAAGCCACTGTTACAGTGGTAGAAACTTGCTGCCATATTCATCAGGTCAATAATAACCAAAGTGAGAAAGAAAAAGCCCATACAACCAATTTCATTTCCTTTTTGGTGCCAGTAGCTCTAACACTGCTCTTGCTGTTGCTTCCACATTTCAGAAGCCTGTGGCTTGCTGCTTTCCATAAGGCTCTGACAACTCTCAAAGTATGGCAGAAGGCAGCTAAGCTCTGCCTAGTTTTGGCTGTGAGGGCTGTTTTGCAGAGGGGAAGGCAACGTGCAGCAGAGAAGTCTGGCATCATGGTAGGGTGCCTCAGTGTCCAGAGGCAGGTCATCACAGGAGCGTTTTGGGTAGGGTAGCTACCTAATCAAAATGCATGACATGCAGAAGCTCAGGAGTTTGGCTACAGGATAGGGCTTGCAGTTTGCAGGTGGCCCACAGCAGATGATCCATCACACTAAGCACATAAAGATGCTTTTTTTCCCCATGTGTTGGACGTGTGTGTGTATGAGCAGGGCTGGCTGAGGGTCCTGGCAAGACAAGCCTTTTCTAGACTGTGGAAAGCTCTACTTATTTTGAATTGGCCAGACTTAGCCCAAAATCTGTCTGTCCCCCCGTATGGAAGATCTAACATACGGTATCAGCTATCAACTGAGGGAAGGATTGAGTCCCTCCCTACTGCTGTCTGTATAAACAAGTATGCAGCTGCACTGACAGACACACATATAGAAAATGGTGTCAGAGATTCCAGCTGTCCCAGGGGTGACAGAATGGCCAAGCAGCCCTGAACACAGTGTACAGGCAAACGCTGTAGGCTTGTTTTAGCCACGGTGCTGCCACTGCCTGTGCTTGGGATGTGCCAGTCCTGCTCGCAAGCCAAATTGCACTGTGGGGCTGAGATTCAAAGAGGGGTGATTCCAAACCCATGTACACATCCCCCTCTCCGTGGTTTTGTAATTGAAGAACAGATACAGAGCTCAGTAGCCTTGCACGTGGCAGCCCTAAAGGAGCATTTCTTTCAGCAAAGAGACTGATTCTTGAGACAGCTTAAGCAGGGAAATGTCAGTTTGACAACCCCTTCACGAGCTGCACGGACCAGCCTCTCTAAGATGGGGTCAAAGGAAATGAGAGTGAAAAGTGATGAGGGGGAAAGGCAGCTGAGAACTGCAGGTGCTGAAGCAATAGGCTGCAGGGAAGATCCAGTGTAATGGCGATGCAGTATGCTGGCAGCATGAAACACAGAGGAGCGTCGATGCTCTGATGAGCAGAGCTGCAGGATGGCTTGAAGGTAAATAAGCAAAGCAATTAAGCCTGTCCTGCAGGACAAAGGACTGCACATGGTAACTCTCAGCCTTATTCCAAAGATATTAAAGATGGGCTCTGGTGTGTGCTAAGCAGGGGGTCTAGTTGATGAAGGTATCAGTTTCCCTGGTCTGCACTGGTCCTTTGCTTCAAACCCAGCAAAGGTTACAAGCCCTGCAGAGACAAATGGCACACAGAAAACAGAGATGCTCTGCAGGATTAGAGCATGTATCTCCCTTATAGCCCAGTGGGCTCAGGCTGCCAGGGCTGGGCAGAGTGGGGGGGTCACAAGCAGGTCTAGGGAGTGGTACAGTCATGTCCCATGGCTCTGCAGCTTTGCTTGCACAGGTGTGCATGGGCTGATCTTGACAAAGAGGAGAGCTTGGGCTGCAGACGCCTCTCAGCCCTGGGACCTTCCAAACCTAGGAGCTGCAGGTCTTGCTTTGCAGCGAGGCAGCTCACCCAGCTCACCGACAGGCCCCTTCCCAGCTTGTTTGGGGTGAGCAGAGCCTTTCCCGGGGTGTTGATGCTGGGAAGAGGGATGAGGGTCACAGAGGAGAGCACAGCCGCCAGCAGCAGCACGGCTGTGGGCTGAGGGGAACCAGGTGGCTTCACCATCACCCCCCACCCCGGGCACCTGACAGAGCTTCCAAGCTGGGAGCGGGGCCTTTGTCTTCCGTGTCTGCCGAAGCAGGGAGCGCCTTGGGCAGGGCTGACCCAGCTCCCTCCCTGCAGCCCCGCGGCGGGGGCAGCTGCGCCCGGTCCTGCCTGGAACCCAGAGCACTGGCCCCTGTGCCCAGTGCCTGACACGTTCCTGCTGCGCTGGGAGAGCAGCGGGCAGCGAGTTCACGTGAGGGGATGCCGCTTGCCGCCTCCCCTGCCCGGCTGCTCTACCAGCGTGCTGGTAGGTGATGCTCCATGTCCCGTGCAGCGGGGATACAGAGATCGCACCTACCCTCGCGGAGATCACCTCCACCCACCTCGGTGCTCCTCATGCAACGGCCACCACAGCTCCCTGGCCCCCTCGATGGACTCTCCTCCACCTGTCCCCCAGGGCTTGCCCTCTGCCAGCACGGCGACATGGCCCTGGAGAGAAATGGGAGTTACTGTGCCCAGGGACACAACGGGATGCCGTGGTCTGGGTGCCTTCAATCACACCATGGGGGTAGGAGGCCCTTCAGGTATATTTATTGCAGTGGAAAATCTCACAGTGCCTCATTTTTGTGTGTTTGGCCCCAAATGGCCTCTGAAACGCAGAGTGTGGCATTTTGGAATCCCAGATGCTTTTAGGGGAAATTATGTGTTATATAAAGCATCATTTGAATTTTTTATCTGATGTGCCTTAATCCATGTGGCATCAGGCTCATGCTGAATTGTGACGAGAATCAGACACCCACTGTGCTGGGCTATGAAGTTATGCAGCATGTGGGAGCAACCTGCATGTGGTTGGACATAAGGAATCTTGAGAAGGATCCAAAAGGTCACTCCTAAAATCGCAGTCCAGATGAGGTTTTCCTAGTCCACCCACAGAATGTGCTGCTCAGGCTGGCTGTCACCTATTATTTATGGGAGGATGTCATGAAAGATGAGACAGAGAAGCTTTGTTAGTATCTCTGCTGACAGATAACAACATTCAGGTATCAATGCCATCTCTTCCAAGTAACATCATCTTGTCCCAGGTAATAAGGACAAGGGGTAACGGTCACAAGCTGTGCCAGGGGAGGTTTAGATTGGGTATTAGGAACAGTTTCTTCACAGAAAGGGTGATCTGGCATTGGAACAGGCTGCCCAGGGAAGTGATGGAATCACCATCCCTGGAAGTGTTCAAACACCGTGCAGACAAGGCCTTCAGTGACATGGTTTAGTGGTGGTGTTGGCAGTCCTGGGGTAATGGTTGGTCTTTTCCAAGGTAGCTGATTCTGTTGTTGTATGGTTGCCCACAGAAAGTTGTCCTCTGCCACACGAGATGTTTCAGGCTATCTTCTGGATCCCCAGACAGGAATGTTCTGGTCATTGCTGCCAATACCATGTGAATGACCTGTGCACTTTTGACCATCTCAAACAGCATTAGACTCGCTCACATGCAACCCATTTGAGCCCCAAGTCTGCAAATTGCTCCCTAAATTCTGCCCACTATCATCCACCCTCTGTGAGGAATCCGCAGTTCCCGATTGCAAATTCGAGAGGGCAGCCACAGATACTTGTGGTGAAAGCCATCAGTTCACAGTAAAAGGCTTCAAGTAACAGCACTGCTGTGTAAAGACAGCCTTTGAGAAATCTGTTTCCAAATGCTTAGCAGCAGGATTAGAAGGTTGCTGGCTCTTAACTGCGAGCTTTGCAGATGCTAGGGGCTGGCAAAGCAAAATCTGTATCACATGAAAAAGTTGATCAGGTCTGACTCTCTCTTGCCCTGAGATTACTTTTCTCACTACAAAGCATTTCTCCTCACCAGTAAGTTCAAAGTACGTATGGGCATGAAGATAGCGTATTGTTCACCAGCTCACTGTTCTGCTGAGCAGCCGCCTCGCTTGTTCTCCGTCTCAGGTTATAAACACTGCTGAGAAGCTGAAAAATTGCTCACAGCTTAAACGACAAAATCATGATAACCTACCCTGTCTTACCCTACTGTGAGCTCTACTTTAATAATCCTGCTTAATCATTAAATCACAATAAAAGCAAGCCAAGAAGTAGAAGGCGAGAGCCAAGCCAAGGCATATCAGAGCACTGCTCAAAACTTGAACTGAGCACAGTTAGCTAGAGACAGAGGAAGCCACATAAAGGGGTAGCAAAGCTGTTGTGCAAAGGGTCAGAAAGATGTGGCAGAAAACTCCTATCTGCTGGGACTGGCTGGAGGAGCCAGAGCCAGCTGTGAGCTGCTCCTGCTTGTCAGGAGTCTGCAGTGGTGCCCTATTTACATCCTTTCCCAGGAGACCATCTTCTTATCAAGCACACACACTCCATTCAAGCCTTGCTATTGACATAGATGCTTTGACTAAACCCTTATGCCTGGTGATTATTGAGTGCAACACCGGTTGCTGGTTATTTTCCAGAATGCTTTACCCTCCACTGAAGGGTATAAAGAGTAGGACATATGTGTTCTCTGCCCACCGTGCTGCATTTTGTCTTATGATGAACTGATTTTTTCCAAAGGAAATTTCATACAGAGGTTAGGTTAAATTAAAAAAATAAAATAAATGGAAAAGCAAGAAAAGAGATCTTACAAAAAAAAAAAAACAAAACAAAACAAAACAAAAACCCAAGAAGACACAGTGCTTCTGTCAGTCAGCTGGAGACACTGAGAATGGGTTAAGCCAAGCCCTGCCCATAGATGCATCCAGGACTCACACCGATTCCAGCAGGATTATTCATGTGCACATGCATGCATGACAGACAGAACAGATTTGGTCCTTATTGCTTTGACTTTTCCAGGATGCTCAATTTATTTGTGCATTTCAGGAAACAGGCCAGTACAGTCGGATGTTCTGTACCTGGGTTCCCCTTCCCCACCCCAAACCAGAAATAACTGTAGGCTAAAAGCATCACCCATGCCAGAAGATGAGAGAGCCAAATCCTTTCCAAGGCAAAGGACTCACCAGGGTTTCACCTGAGTAAGGACTAACAAAAGAACTTCCTCACAGTCTGTGACAATTTGGCTGAAGAGACAACTTTATATTTTCATATCAAAACAACAGAGTGGATGGGAGAACACTCTTGCCTCAGCTTCCTTGAAAGCAGGGAGTGATAGGATTGGTATTGCTGAGGTCATTACAGAATTTGCGTTTCCATGCAGAAAACTTCCTCATGTTTTGCAGTCTGAAACGGGGCATATTTTGTCTTCATTGTCTCACTACCACATCTTGTAGGATTTGACTGCAGCATGGAAGCATCCCAATATAACTTTACAGTGCATCGTGTTGTTGTTACTGTAGTAACTTATTACTAGGACACCTTATGTTATCTTTATTGCTGCAGTACCTGGTACAAATGTACCACCGTTTGTCCTCACACACCATTATTACTGCCTTATTCCCCAAACTAATTTACTGCAGCGTCCTGTTGTGTCTTATTGCTGCACTATCAAAATGCTACTTTACTGCAGTGGCCTGTGTTACCTTATTGCTACATTTATCCTGGTATTATTATGTCAGCTTACTGCCACTTTTTATGGCTGCCCTGCTACCATTTTATTACAGTACTCTATGGGATCTTAGCGCTGAGTTATACCGAGAGTACATGAATCCATTTGCTTTAGCCTAATGCTGTCTGCACAGGCTTGTTGAACCTTACCAGTGTGTGTCCTGGTGCTGTTTCACCACAATAGCCACGAATGCTCTGGATACTCTATTATCCAAATAACAGTGTACAGCCATATTTCACAGACATAGCCCTGTAAGTATGGGAAGCTTTGTAGCTAGCTTGCACAGCATGGACATTGTAAAAGCTTTCCAGACTGCCTTTCCCTGAAACAATGCCATTAAGAACATAGAAGTGGAAAGCTGATTTCCTAACTCATCTTCAGGACAATGAGGTAGTTGGAAGACATGGAACTCTTATAAAGCAGCAGATTACTGCTTGCAACACTCAGTGGGATACTGGTGGGTGTACAAGAGTAGCATCACTTGGAAAAAACAATGTCATTAGAAAGCAATTATTCAAGGATGCAGTTCAGGTGGAAGTAGTTACATGTTGGTATCATCATATGTGAAGTAAAGGACATGTGAAAAGCAGTTCATTCATGTTCCCAGGAGGAGGTCTTGTCTACTCTCATCTTTGTTTTAGAGAAATGAGGAGCAGGGCTTTCTTCTCTCCGGAGAAAATGCATCTCTGTCCGCTCAGCTGGCCATTACTGAGCAGATTAGCTTGCACAAGTGTGCATTTAAATGGCAAGCTGTTCAGCATCCAGGCCCCCTGATGTACGCCCATATGCATGCTCTCTGTCAGTAAGAATTCCCTCCATGCACTCAACAGTTCAAACACAGCATATTCCCAACAGGCAAAACACTGCAGCAGCCAACATGACTGTCCTGCAGGGATGGAGCAGGAAAGACAAAGGACGGTGCTTTGCTCATGGGGCAGCGGCACAGCTCCAAGTTAGTCTGACATTGCTGCTCCCCGCACAGACCATAACCCAAATTCCACCTATCCCGCGCACCTGTGTCATCCTCCCGCCCTCTCCATGTGTGCCCCATGCTGCAGGACACTGAGGAGTAACTCCATGGAGCTACCCCATATCTTTCCCCTAGAGACCTGTCCAGTGTCAGGAACTCACTGCAAAGAAGAGACTTCCTGGTAACTTTGCTGCCTCTGCTCCTTTCTACACACCAGAGTTCTTGCTCTATGTATACACCCCCCATCAGGAATGCTCTGCAGACCAGTTTCAGGGTTTGTAGGACAGACCTCCCATGGGAAATACCTCAGCCTAGAAGCTGGGCAGCACCAGCAGTAGAGTAGCCTGTGGTGTGAGCAGTTGTTGGTTTACAGAGCTCCAGTGACACATGGCAATGACGGGCTCGACACAGATAACATCAACAAGGCTCTGAGAAGAGCCAGCCTTTGCGTTTTCCTAGGGACAATGTACAGGGACACGTATGAATGTGCATGAATGGGCCTGTTATGCACAGACCTGCTATTACCCAAGGGGACCCTTTGGTTGGGTGGGCAACAGAGGACAAATGTGTCCTGCAAAGTGACAGTTTGGAGGGAGGCAGGGCACCACACGAATGTACAGGTACATCCATGATGGTGCTGCAGTCCTGGAACTCACTGTGTGTCATGTATGGATAGGATGAATTTGGTCTGAAGACCTCAGAAAACAGAGTGTTCATGGGAATAGGCGTATGTAAAGAACAAATACAATACTCAATATTCTACTGTACATTCATGCAGGTGTAGAGGGTCCTATGACCTTAGGTAAAATCGATAATAGGAATTTTCTGGGGGCAAAAAATGAAACAGGTATCAAACAAGAAATATTATGGGTAAAGAAGGAAGGTCCTTCTTCTGACAAACTATGCTGGCCTGATTTTGTGCATATATAGGCCTAAGATATTAGACTAATACTTGCTTCAGAAGTGAATACTGTTGATAGCCAGCTGTCTACTTAGCTAGATGGTTTTGCCTAGGTAGGAATGCAGACTTGTAGCCGTATAGCAATTTCTACCACCTGCACAAAAAGCCAGTTTGCCTTGGCATGAGTGAAATGTCAACCAAGAAATGTCTATTTTCACACAGCCTTCAGATCTGAACTGCTTGCAAATTACAGGAGGTTTTGTGGCACTAAGTCAGCTGAGTCTTGAAATGTTCATATATAGGCAATACACTGCATGTGAATACAGTCCATTTCGCTATCTGCAGCTAGGATACATGTTTTTTTTAAATTAGTCATTTCACATCTGTTCTCATTCTACTCTCCATACTCCCAACAGTTTGAAACAAGCTACTGGGTCATCACTTGCAGTTGTATTCACGGGCTGTATGTCAGATGAGTTTTAGCGGAAGCTCATTTCCTCCAGTGGTATAAATGCACTCTCAGTGCTTCTCAGTGGACTCACCTGAACATTATACCACAGCTGATTGTGATGCTTTTTAGGAAGGGCTACTTGGCATCCAGCGCCCTGCCTGTCCCCACCCTGCTTCTGCTGGTGCCATCTCCACCAATTCCCTCCTCACTGCAGAGTGAATTTTAACACCTGCCCACATCAGATTTGCCTTTCCCTGTACACACGTGAGCAGATTTTGGCCCTCTGTGATTGGAGTTGGAGTCTAATTTTATCTACTCGGAGTAAAGCTTGAACATCCATCTTTAAGTATGCAAAACATTAAACAGATAAAAAATCAAATACAGTATAAAACAACTCACTTTTAAATACTATGCGGGGGTGTGTGTGTGCATTACACATTGAAAACATGACTTTTTGAGCATCAGGCAGAGTCTGACCACATTTGTACTACGCGCACATGCAGAGCGATTCCACCGACATCAGAGGATTTGCACCAGGATCAGTCTGACTCAATGGGGCAGATCCTCAGGGGATGAAAACCACTTGTACTCTCTTGACTTCAGCTGAGGATCTGGCCACCATCTCTGGGCATGCTACATGCTATTGGAAGGACAGTGAGTGATGAACTTAAATGTGCCGGGTTTTTTTTCCTGTTGCTTTAAAGGAGGAGAGATATAAGAAAGAAAAACAAAGTTAAAGTCAATGAATCTGCAGGAGAAGTTCATTTGAGATTTTGTGAGAAGGAGAAGCAGCTTCCAGCAGATATTTTATTGGATCCAGACGGCCACAAGGAAGGGAGCAAGTGAGATTGCGGCACCATCTATTGCAGCCGTGTTTGTGCAATGGAGAGAAGAGATGAGAGAAAAGTACCTGTCTCTCTCAGCTCTTCTTTCTCTAAGCTGTGGTTGGGTTTGTTCCCTTAAGTAACAAGACAGCAAGCCCCTTGCCTTGTTGACCTTCTGCGTACAGTGAAGTGTGCTCCTCCAAACCCTGGTCAGAAACAAAGTACCTGCACAGAGCTCAGTGTCCTTACAAAGCTGTGCAGGCAGGAAAGTGTTGATGTAAACTGTGACGAGAGGCGCTCCCCTGGCGCGTGGCTCCGCTTGTGCTCGCTCAGGCTCTTTCCCCTGCAGGGACCCGTTCTCCCTGGAATGCCCCATCCCCAGCAGCTGTCCCAAGTGTCCTTCCCGTGGGGTGGTAGGCTGAAGCTGTCAGGAGGACTGCATCAGGCCCGTGAGGCGCTTGCTCGCCAGAGACTTTCCCTGGAGGGAGGGACAGACAGACAGACAGACAGACAAGAGACCGGGAGGTGTGAGTGATGCTGTGGATGGTTTGACTGCGAGTAATAGGCAGGCGCCTTCCCCCAGGGCTGTCCATTCTGGCCCTGCCTACAGGGAGGCAGGTGATGAGGGATGAGCAGACCCCCAGCATTTTGGGTGCCTGTGATTTTGCCCCAGGCAGGTAGTTTGCCAAGGAGGGCTTGTGGCTAGCGATGTCCAGGTGGCTATAGCTGAAAGCTGTTTCCTGGGATGCTGTTTCCTGGGACACTGTCTCCAGTTACCTGGGAACTGGTAAAAGCAAAGCCCTGTCCTACGCTCACTGCTATTCATCCTGCCCAGTGCTGTCCTGCCAGTGCCAGGCCACAGCTCCCATGCAGAGCACTGCTCTAGGTCCAGAAGAGCTGCAAAGTCACACTGCTGTGAAAGCTGGGATGTCCCTTGAACGGTTTGTGAATCAGTATCACCTGCACAGCATCCATCAGAAATACATCTATTGGAGAAAAAGCTCAGCCTGTGCCTGTTCTGTCACCACCCCACTTTGCCCACTCCTTGTTCTCATGTGTCCTTGATCACTGCTCGTCCACTCCTGCCTGGCCTCCCTGTCTTCCTCAAGCTCTCCTCCAAGCTACCACCGCAGGTTCATGGCTGTGGCAGCCTTGCTTGCATACTGCTGGCATCCACACGTGCTTTCTCACTGACTGGCAGGAACAAGGACCAGGGGGAAGGTCACCTTCATGTCTGGATCCCTTCACTGGCTTAGGCCATGCAGCTCCTGCTTTTGGGAGCAAGGCAGGACCTACAGCTGGTTTTCTCCATTTGCAGACTATAGGAAGGGTATATCCCCACAGGGGGTACTGATGGCTTTGCAATTACTGATGTAACAGTGAAAAATTGATTCAAGTACTGCACCAGTTGCTGGGTTCCTTTAGTGAGCTTTCCTCTTGAAAGAAGACTTGTTTTTCTTAAAAGAAAAAGAAGTCTTGGTTGAAATAAACATCCAGGGAATACCGGAGAGCTGTGGAATACCTAGGAGCTCTAAAACAAGCTCCTCTATGTTACTATATTTAGCCAAGCTTTCTTTTGCAATAGAAAGTCTTAATAATTGCTGTTTGAAAGAAAGAGCCACAAAAAGAGTGACGAAAACAGATGATACAGTGGAAATGAGTACGTGCAAAATGTAGGAAAATTTTAAAGGTTAAATTTACCAGGTTATTTGAAATAAGCCTTATTTAACAAGTAAACATTCTAAGAAAAAAGAAACCCCCCACTCTCTGATTTCTAATCTCTTCCCATTTAGGGCTGTTCCAACAGGATGTAACAGTTCCCTACAGAAGCCTCATTTTGTTACCCAGATGTGCACCTTTTACCACATAATTTGCTCAGCTGCATGAACACACATGGCTTGATCTGGCCACCTTCTGTACATAAGGGATGCTGGAAACACTGTCATCATTCAGACTGTCCTGCCCAGGACCAGAAAGCAACACTTACAGCTCCGTGGCTGCTCCATCTCTAGGATAGAGCTCACACCAAGGGCACGGCTCACGAAGGACCAGCTGCCTCCCGGAGCTCCACAGACATGCCAGCACCGCTGCCATTTAAGGCATACATGCTTGCTTTCATTATAAACCTAATCCTTCACTATTATTATTTTTATATGCAGTTCTGGGAAGCTTGGCCCAGTGCTGCCCCAGAGGTAGCCAAGTCTTCTGTGGGGCAGCATGGCAGTGCTTGGGGGACTGCAACTGTGGCTGTCATTTTGCTGCTGTTGAGTAATACCACAGAAAGAATGATGAGGAATTATCAATTCCTGAGTCCCATTTCTATGAAAAAAGAAGGGAAAGATGTGGATGCTATTTTTATTTTTTTTTTTTTTTAAGAATAACATGGCTGGTTTTAGAAAAAAGATGTTAGTTTCCACCTATATTTGGATACATCCTTGGGAACAAAAAAACCAAGTAAGCCTTGGGTATGTATAATGACTGTTCAGGCAGACTCTAATCTGCGGCAGGCTGTTCCTCTTGTTATCTCCTCACAGGCAGGCGGCTTGGGGGTATGCCAGCTCCCTCATCAGGGTCCAACTGGGGTGAGGAGTAAACGCTGCTCCACAACCAGCCCCAGTTTCAACATGCACGTGTACAAAGTGGGAACAGGGTAATGCTGGTGCTGGGATGGGCTGAGGGGAGGGGACAGCTGGCAGAAAGGCTGCCGTGGGGAAGGTGGCCAGAGCTGATGGCTGTGGTTTGTGCAGAGCAAAACCTCGCTCACAGCTTTCCCAGCGGGAAGCTGCTTCCAGTCACAGGCAAAGGTGGAGGGCTCCATCTGCAGCTCCCCCATCCTGAGGGAAAGGTGTAAGCCTGGGAACACAGATCTGATGGCTGGCTCTGCAGCAAAGTTCCTGCCTTCAGGGGGGGATGAGTCCCAAGCACGGAGCCTGGCTGTCTGGGAAGATACCAGGGAAATGTGAGGTGTAAAACAGCTTCGTGTGCACAGATGGGTGTGAGAAGCTCTGTTTCAAGACAGTGAGAAGCAGGCAGTGATGCTGTCTGCTTGGCTGTTGTGTCCACCTCTGTGATATGACAGATGGCAGAAGGATCCCTGGAATCACATAGAGGGATTAATGCTGTGAAATTTTTGGCTACAAGTGAGAGCGCTGGGCTGTAAGTAAGTGTAAGATTCAGCTTTGCTACCAAATAGGCACACTGATGTAGTGGATTTTGTTTCCACCCAATGCGGAGACAAGCATCAGCCTCACAGCGTGGGTCTGAGCAATATGAATATCTGCAGGCTGGAGGTGAGTGGGATGCAGACACTCAGTTTGGGATTCTCTCATCTTAGATATCCTCATTAAAGAGGATCATAAAATCATAGGATCAAGAAAAAAAACATTCCATTAGAAAAAGCTGGTATCTGTTTCCTGTTACTAAAAAGAACAACAAGGGAACAAAACATTGTGTTACAGGTCGAAATGCTGCATGGGTTCCAGGATCCACTTGCCAAGGTAAACCAACATGACTCAGTTGCCTCCACAGAACTGCTGCTGATTCACATCAGTTGAGGGGCTGGTCTGTGGCATCTCTGTTTCATGTTTAGCCCTCCAGGGCTTCTTGGGCACAAAGTCCAGCAGGAGACACAAGAGCTTTATGCTAGCTGACTGATAAAAGCCAAAGCATAGCGTACGTGGCAGCTCCTTTGGGATGGTGCGGCAGCTTACCCCCAAAACCCAGCACCCTCCCCAGGACCCCAGCCTGTCTGTCCAAGCCCCCTGCTCCTGCTTGCCATGGCTAAATCAGTTCATAGTTGGGTACAATACATGCTAAACAGGTTCAGACCTGAGAAGCCATGTTGGGTCTCATCTGACACTTGGCTGGGATTCCCTCGGGGGGAATTCTGATGGAGTGAGGAAGTTTCAGATTATTACAGTGTGAAAGTTTGGCACAAAGAACACCTAGTTTCTTTAGAAAGGTTCAACCAAAATACATGATTTTTTCCTCCCACACATCTTTGTTTAGCATGAAACCAGTGACTGCCCACACATTTCTACTTCTTTCCCTGCTGAAGGAAAATGTCAACAACTCCTGCCCTATTTCCAGGAGAAATTTCATCTAAGCTGTGCTGGCAGGGGATTTGGAAAGCATATGATTTCAAGCTCAGCACACAACAGTGCTTCTTTTACTCTGTCGTATGCATATGCTGAATAACTTAAGGTGAGATAAGAGTAGATGTAAGGAGTAAACTTTTTACGTGGGGTCTAAAGCTTATAAAGAAACCCCAGGCCCCCAGCTGCAAAATATTTGTCACTACTAATTAGGGTTACAACAATTCAAACCCCAGACTGTTGTCACTCAAGCAGCACAGCACAAGCAGTAGGGCATATGTTGTAGGGCATATGCTGTACGTCTTGTTGGATGCAAGAAGGCTTTCTTTTCTCTCATTTCCTGCAAGCAGCTGAGCTGTAACACAGCTTTTAGGCAAGGATCACGTGCAGCTTCACTACGTCTTGGTAATGTCCAGTTCTCTTTATGCAGCTGAATGAACAATTATTTTTTTACCCCTGAGCACTGGCATGATAGAAGCTTCAAGTTTCAGAGGCAGTGTAAAATCTGAATTTTGAGTAACCTAAGGTAATTGTTAATAAACCTTACAAAACTGCCCCCAGAATCTGATTTCTAAGTACGTGGTGCATCCTACTGCTTGGCTGCGTGTCAGGCAGAGGACCAGACCTCAGCATCTGCGGATCATCAGGGCTCTCACTGAGGCACAGGGAAGTGAAGTTGAACCTGTAGGTCACAGGATATACTCAGCATCTTTGAAGGCTGAGCCTTTGCTGAGCAGCTACTAAACTAAAGTGTAAAATGCAATTAGCAATTATTTTAATGAAGCAGAATTCAGCAATTTAACATAGGCAAGAAGCCAAGTAAGAGGAATAAAAATATGTCTGGGATTTGACACAAAAAGGAGACAGCATTCCTTTCATACCTCCTGTACGAGTCAACGGAGTTTCCATCTTGCTCTTTGCTTTTATCTACCAAAACCAGCACTTTGCACAGTTGGGAGAGAAGGCAAAGGCTGTGAACTAGCTTTTAAAAATAATTTTAAATAGAAAGTTTAGTTTTATCCAGTGCCTGTGGTTTCACACAACGTTAACGTGCTCTGCCCAGCACAGAGTGCAGTTTGTATATATAGCATGCGGGCATTCACCACCAACAACGTGCACAAGCCGGCACTCCCATGCATGCCATCAACAACTTACCTGAAGATCCAGACAGGATTTATCCCATAGGGAGCTTTGTGGATACAGTGACAGGGAAGAGGGAGTATGTGGGGAGCTTCTGGTATGGCAGCACAGGCTCCCCTTTTGCCATGTCAGTTACAGACCAAAGCGCTTTCATGCTGGTTGCTCACCTCCATGCTCTTCAACCACCAGCTTACGACTTTATCTGCTGTAGCTGATTCCACTTCTTGCTTTCTAGCCCTCTTTTGTGCCCAGGGCTACCCTTTTTCCAGCATGCTGCCCGAACTGCCCCAGCCAGAAGCATCACCTTCTTGAAGGAGAAGCCATCTCATGGGGGGCTGCATTGCTGCAGCCCTCTGTAAGACCGTCAGCAGAAGCCTGGTGCTGGTCTGCATCTCCACTGGAGATGAGCAAACACATCACCCATCAGCTTCAACCTGAGGTTTTCCACGTGGTGACAGCACTGCTCAGATTTCTTTCTAGCTAACAGAATTTTGGCAGCGGGCAATGTCCTGCCACCAAACCTTACTTCTGAAGAAAGAGATTGCCATGGCACTAGCCCTACCAGCACTGTTTGGTTTTCAATGTTATATTATGCTTCAGATCTTTGGGAAATTTAATTTTTGTGTCAGTTTAAAAATATCTTTTTTATTAGATTATTTTCATTAAAAGATATATTGCAAACATAAGATAAAGTAACAAATTAATGAAGTTAAATATGAAACATAGTTAAAAACATAAACAATACAGAAAAATAACTTAGTTCAACACAAAATAAACACAGACGCATAAACTATGAACATAACATAAATCAGCACATAACATAAATCAGCACACAAAATATAGTGGGCAATACCACCAATTACACGCTGACACTGACTGGAAATAGGAGCTGCAAAGTGGCTGTAGAGGGTAAAGCAGGGGAGCATGCAGGATGCTCACCCATTTTCACCAGCACAGTCCCACAAGCTACCCCAAACCCCTGCAGAATGGGCCCCAGTCCCCTTGCAAGGCTTGACTGACAAGTTACCTGAGCTTCTTGCCATTGATACTTACAGTGGAGCTGAGGAACCATGGGCTGGGTTCCAGCTTATATCACTATGGGAACAGTTCAGAGCTGCAGTCCAATTAAAATTGGTAATGTCCATATCCATTTTATTTTGTAAGGATTTCCTGTGCTTCCTAAGTGAGCCATTGCACTTTGCTTTGAGAAATGAGCACACCACTGCATATGGCACAAACCAGGAGCTGACACAAGCACCATACTCGCCCACTTCTAGAACAGCTTCAGAATGGTTGGAGCTTTCCTCTACCATTCCACCAGCAGCATGAGGAAGATCCTCTTGCTGTGGAGCAGTCTGTGCATTTTGCATCTGAGAATGTGTCTGAGCCAATTGTGGCATCCTTTGAAGCAGCTTATGGACTGCTTGCACTTACCGCACTCAAGGAGAGCACTTCAGCACAGCCCTGCCAGCTGGGCAGCCTGCGGCTCCGGATACAGGACCTGTCCCTCACTCCGACAATAAAAATGGGAAGACGGAGGCACAGATGGATCACTACAGCCAGTTTGAAGCCACCTCAGAAAAGGCCCTCATTACATGTTGCTGGTCTAGCTCTCAGCAGGATGTGATTCTGTTCTTCCCTTTGTGTGCAGTGGACTCAGGTTGTTTAACTGGCTTCAGTGGGACTGGGAACCAGAAATATCTTGCATAGTCAGAGGAAAACGGAAACACCAATGAAATATTAAACCTCTCTGGAGTGCCAGAATTATCTTGGCTGAAATCACAGCAGAGTCTGAGCCCACCCACCCTCCCAAACGTCTTGCTAAGGTCCTGGGTTGGTATCTGCAGCTAGCAGCTAGAACTCTCTGTAGTGAGTGGTTGCTGACTTCTATCTTCCAGAGTTTGTGTGTAAAGGACAGTAAGTATATCCTGAACTCTGTATACTGCCTTTCATCCAGAAGGATCCCAAAGCATTTTGCAGACTGTACACACAGGGATCACTCACCCAGTGCTGGAAGGCAGCTGCCATTCTGCACCAGCAGCACTACAGAGCAGTGTTTTTAGGAAGGGAAGTGAAGAATAACTTACCCATTAGAAATGATGAATACTTATCTTTTAAAGGAGACCCTGTATACAGAACAGACTAAACAGCATACATGTAACACATGGAACCCACTGCTTACCAGACCAAGTCAGCTAATGTGACGATACCAGGAACAGATGTGACGTACTGGAGCATGCAGCAACCAGTCAATACAGGCCATGCACCCGGTCCTCCCCAGCATTAGGTACTGACACTGACTGGCTATTGCAGATAAGAGAATAGTCAGAGGACAGGCTGCAAATGCTGACTAGATCCCCTCACATGCTGGGTACATTCTGATGCTTTCCACCACCTACATGATGCAAGTAACTTTTCCCAGTAAAAGCCAGTATTTGCTAACAACTGGAGTAGTGTAGCAGGCACATTTTCTTTTAAAGGATCTTTCCAAAGATAAAAATAACCCTTTTCCCAGATTTCTTTCCTTGGTGTCAAGTCTAAGAAACATTGGCATTCCTACAGCCTTCCTTTCTAGCTGTCTGTTCTGATATCTACTTCACCAGCATCTCAGTGTACCACCTTTTTATACTTTCCAGTTTTGCAAACACTATTCTCTACCCATAATGGCTTAAACCTTTGTCTTTAAGATATTGGAGGTAGTGAATACTTTCCATGCCCTCAAATGCTGTTATCTATTTATGCAAGCTGGTAGAGCTGGGAAAGTGAAAAGTGGGAAAGCTGCTAAATGTATGACAGTTTTATGAGGTTATCAAGGAATCAGATAAAAAGAGAGTCCTGGTGATATCAGGTAGCAATTCTTTCTTCAGCCTTGTGCTTTCTTCACTGTGTTCATGGTTAGTATTTGTAACATATCACAGTGACACACAGCTGTGCAAAATATCACACACTTCACCTAAGAAAGATAAGATCCCATCAACACATTTCATATGTGACACCGTATTCATGAATTAAGAACAGGACCAGGACAGTCAAATGTGACTTGGACTCTGACTCAACAGCAGACAAACTGAGAGTATGTAAAAACCAGCGTAAGGCAGTAGCTGTGGCCAAAGGATGAAACTGAAGATCAAGAAATGGTAAAACAATGGCAGGGAAGAACAAGGGTAACAAACACAGAGCTTGAAGACAAGACTGCTAAGAGCATCTAGGAAGGGACAGCCAGGCAGGCAGGCAGTGTAGACACCAAGACTTGCATACTATATAATGCAAATGAACAGATACCCATGGGACTGAAACTAAAAGTAGGACTTCAGATTTGTCTAGGTAGTGAATTGAGGTGCACTTACAGTCCTGAGCCAAGGATAGTTCAATACAAAATAAGAAAAGATACCAGAAAACTAAAGCAGAGGACATGCTATATGAAAATGCCAGTTTGCAGCACTGCAAGGAAAAGGAGGGTGTTTCAGGTTCCAGACAAAAAGCATCCGGGCCACTAAGCATCATAACTATATCAAGTACAAGATCTCCAGTGGTATTCTTGTTCCTGGAAAAATCATTCTTGCATGAGAAACCTACAGTGCTTCTGGATAGGAATACAAACTCACCCTGCTGTTGCTAAGGCAAGGACTACAGCAGCTCCTGCCTACCAGCTTCTGCCTACTGCAGCACTGTCTCCTATGGTTAGTGAAGCTGGGCCAGTCTGCTGATTCAGTTATTCACCTATGCCTGGGAACTGAGACAATCTTCAGTCTTCATTGACTTGCTGTCCCATACAAAATGTTCCATAATGTCCAGGATTCTTTAAAGTAAGCTCATTAGAAAACTTTCATTCTGATATTCTTAATCTACAGTCTACTTCCCAAGCAGCTCAAACACAGACTATCTCTACTTTATTCTCTTTCTGTACTAAGTTGAATTTACTACTTGGAAAAGCTCCCTGCTTTTTCATACCTGACTGCTTGCTACATTTCACACCTCTGTATCTGATGTCTTCTACTATGCTGACTTTAAAATAAATCTGAGTCTTTTAGTCTCACGACATACTTACATTTCCTCTAAGACTTAACAGGAGGGCTCCTTTTCCCGTTAAGTATTATACCCTTTACCAACTGTAATGATGAAAGCTAAAGTGAAGCCTGTAGCTCACCACGTGGAAGTGTAGGATGTAGGCAGCCATGACAGGCCTGTGCACATCACACCTCTGCATACACTCTGCTGTACTGTTACAGCCTGAGGAAGAAGGCAGGGAACACACAGGGAAAAGGACTTCCCACAGACTCCAAGAACAAGTCCAAAGTCTGGCATTTGCATCTTTGCCCACCCTGTCCTGTGCAGCATGCTCTGGCTGGGATGTTGGTTTTGCCTGGAGCTGCCAGGTGCTGCCGTTGCTTGGGCTGTTTCACAAGGGGCTCTGGCCAGCAAACACCTCTCACTTCTCCCAGGTAGTACAACTATTCTCTCTGTCCTCAGAAAGCAAAGCACAAAACCTTCTTTACCTTCTTCAGGTAGTCCCTGGACTTTTTAACATGGGCAAGTACTGACAGAACAAGGCAGAATGGCTTTAAACTGAAAGAGAATAGATTTAGATTAGATACAAGGAATAAATTCTTTACTATGAGGGTGGTGAAGCCCTGGCACAGGTTGCCCAGAGAAGCTGTGGCTGACCCCATCCCTGGCAGTGTTCAATGACGAGTTGGATGGGGCTTTGAGCAACTTGGTCTAGTGGAAGATGTCCCTGCCCATGGCAGGGGAGTGGAATTAGATGAGCTCTAAGGACCCTTCTAACCCAAACCATTCTATGGTAACATAATAACAAACACTACGCCAAGTCAGTTGGTTCGGACAGAAGTTGTGAAAATTCTGAACAAAAACTGTATCACTGCTCTGGCCACCCTCTTGTCCTTGAAAGCCTGAAGACTGAGAGCTCTGATCCTCTCAAAAGCTGTACATGCGGGCACACCTCTTGTTCTTAGAAGTGTCAGCTGGGAATAAAACACAGAGATCTTCTCAGCTTTGAGTCACCACCCTGATACTGAGTCAGGAATTTTAACGCCAGTTTTCTTACATGGGAAATTCCTTCCTTGGGATATAGCAATTTTAGAAAAGTTTGGATTCAACTGTGAGTGTCATGGTCCAGGCTTATCTAATTTACCTACCAAGGCTGGTTATCTGTAGGTAAAATACCTGTTATTAGTGAAGTGACCATTGCTGCTTTTAGAGATAATACTCAAGATGCTGCAAGACGTAACAACAGAACTCCCTCCTGTTTCCCCCTTTATTAAATGAATATATGTCCACCAGCACAAGTTAAGCAGAGACTTGGTGGCTTCCTTTGTGAGGCAAAAGCAGCAGTGGCTTCCGTAAGTGCACTTATTAAAATATATTTTCCTTCTACTCCTGGCCCTGAAGGATCATCTCAGTTTATGAGAACTAAGCTTCTGCCTATCTGATTATTAAATCATTTCTAAAGCAGATGGGGAACTACAGTGGTTTAAACAGCTAGGCTGAGACTGCATGGCTAAAAATAGTATAGCAGGCTCCTTTTAATTAGTAAGATGATCAAATATGACAGAAGAGAGAGATGTAGATATATAGATTTGTGTATATGTGTGTCTTTAAAATTAAGTTATTACCTCAATACCAGGTGTTATTTATAACATATATGATACATGATGTCTGATTTTTATGATGCCATTTATCTTCACTTGGGAGAGAGGACAGGCTAACTCTGCTTTCATAATGTCAATCTTTGCTGTATTCAAAAGGAAAATTGTAATAAGATAAACCTGCCACTATGTGCAGTGCCATCATTTTTTAAATGAGGTGGATTAGTAAGTGCTCCAATGCAACAGACTGTCAGATCTGCCGCTCACTGAGATTGACCCTTCCACAGGGCCCCCATGGAGATCATGGAAGAACCAGTCTAGCTTTATACCTGTGATTTCATGTCATGGGAACCCAGCTTATGGCCAAAGTGGTGTTATCTATCCTACCACTGTGCCACCCATGTATTTTTGAGGACTCTTCAAAGCCTTAACAGGGGAGAAAAGAAATCTGTTGCCCCTCTTCTCCAGCAGCCCTTTGGTGTTCACCAGATGACTGATGACCATGATGTTTGGGCCTGGCACTACAAAACTACAGTCCAGGCTGTTGTGGTGGGCTTCCAGGAAACACATACTGATGCCACGCTTCATACAGGTAAGCAGAGGAGGTTGAGGATGTCTTGCATGTTGGGCACTAGGTCAGACGGATGTCCCTTGCTCCAAGGGGAATCCAGACAGGGAGGCACTGCAAACTACACCCTTCACTACAGCAGGACCCAACCAGCGGTGGGCACAACCCCCTTCTTGGCCATTGCATAGAGGTATCAGCTTGTACTTTGAAAGGACCTGGAAGTAAAAGATGAATCATCACCAAAAATCTTGCCAAAGATTTTCCAGCCAAACCTTAAGCATATGCTTAACTTCAGCACGCTGGAAGGTCAGCTAGAATATGTGATCCTGTAACGAGGAATTACTAAAGCATAGTGGAGCTCTGGCAATGAAGGCTGCTGTATTGCTCTACTCCTACACAGTTGGGGAACTGCAGTGCACTTTGGAGAACTAGAGCATGCAGAATTAACTTTGTCTTAATTTAGTCCTCTGAGTACGCCATAAAGTTATCACTTTGGTAATGCTGTCCTCTGAGGACATTATGACGTGCCAACAGAGTGACTATTTTCTCATCTGATGGTAGTGACGAACTGCCATAATGCAAAGTATGAAAAATTCAGACCCTTCCTAGTTCTGTTAGCTACCATGCCATTGGAAGATGACATCTTGTATCTGTATTAAGAAAAATGAAAGAAAATGTTTACAGTATGCTTGCTAGTAAAACATCAATGAACTAAAGCCGACCAATCTACAATGATTTTCTTTACAGGTACTTAGATTATAATTCTACCATCCCAAACAGAGCTTGTCAAGTTACCCTTCAAATCAAATGCAAGAGAAAAATCCATCCTTGGCTGTGTTACTATAAACCCAGCCAGTCTAGTAAAGTGAGAGTTACTTTTCCATGTATTTGGCAAATCTGGGAGCAGAATTTACCACTTGGTGTAAATATTTCTGCATAGTTTGTTTTGAAAAAAATCTTGCCTATTCCTCTTTCTGGCAGACTCTTAGAAAGTAGTAAATATGCAGATGGGCATAGTGATATATTTTGTATCAACATATTTTAAATGTGTGCATATGCATTAGCTATATAAATACATTCCCCAGGAAGTCTGCCAGTGGATATACTACAAAGCTCTGCGTGTTACATTTGGGTTTGCTTGTGCAGTGGCATGACAGCATCAGAAAGAACAGCTATAGGCTTATTTGCTCTACAACAGCTCACACTTACCTGAGCAGTTTCCCCTTTTCTATCTGTATGTACAAATATTTTATATTTATATGCCATGTCTATGTATCTAGTGTATATATAAATATACATACATACACACACAAATGCAAATATATGTACCATATATTTACATAGAATCATAGAATCACAGCATGGTTTGGGTTGGAGAGGACCTTAAGATCATTCACTTCCAACTCCCCTGCCATGAACAGGGTCACTTCCCACTAGCCCAGGTTGCTCAAGGCCCTGTCCAGTCTAGCATGCCTTCGTTATAAAGCTGTTGTAAAGCCAGAACAAGGTTTATGAACTTTCTATGAAATACTGTTCTGTACAGTAGCTTCTATGGGAATCAACCACTTGATAACTGTCTGCTGTCCCAGTATCACCTTGCAACTAATGATGGGTGATACATGAAGACCATAGCATTATGCCAAAACCATATGACATACCGAGTCAAAGTGTACTATTTGATACTAAGCAACACAAGAGCAATTTGTCACTGAGCTTCTGTAAGCTGCATCTTCAGCTCCAAACCTGTGATTGCTCTGTGCTGCCCCATGCACACTGTCTGTCCCATCCTGTGCTGTCCAGTATCCTTGCTCCTCCACCCCACTTGCAGCATCTGCCTCTGGTCCTGCCCCCTCTCCCTGCTCTTCCCTTTTTCTGGAAAATCTGCTGCATGTGCAGATCTCTGAAAGCAAGTGGGACAAGTGGGTATTGCCCAAGCTCTGGGGTCCTGTTTGGGGGGCTGGAGAGAAGCAGCCCTGGCTGGTGCCCAATGCCGCCCTGTGCTGCAGAATCCCTTCCCAGCTGGACCAGCTTCCTCCACCTGGAATGACTGTCTGGAGGCTGGACACTGGTAAAGGACAAAGAGGAAAGGACATCTATTGACTGCCCTTGAGATCCCACTGTCCCCTTACCTAAAAGGTATAACAGTGTCATGTTTCTTGCTGTTACTGTACTCAATTTCTGGTATCAGCATCACAAACTAGTCAAAGGGTATCACTCATCACTGTTTACATAAGCATTGACAGAGGGGGGCAACGGAGGAAGCGGCTGAAGTGCTGTGGGTGGATATGGAAGTGTATATGCATATGATATCATTAACCATGCACTATACAACCATATGGATACTTCTGCAATGGCGCTATGAGAACCATGCTCTTCTACTTCATTGCGCAAGGAAAAAACACAACAATTACTGTAGTGGGAGCACAGCAAGAAGGCAACCTTGCATTTAACTCTAGACAAAAGTCAATCTGCTTTTGCAGTGATGATAAGCTAGAATGAGCATTATGGAATTCTGCTTCCTGCCCACCCACCTCCCCCCTTCTTTACAGCTACAATTTAGATGAGCTACAGTATTAAAAGAGAAGCTGCAAAAATGCTAGCTGCAAAAAATAAAGGATGAAATAAAAAGTCAAGCATCCACATTCCCCCCAACTGAAAATGAAGCTCTGAGGAGAGGGAGGAGGGAAAAGAAAAGGAACTTACCACACTGCGAGTGAACTTTTCTAGAGAAGTTCTACGACCTTGCTCATTCTCTGGCTTAACAGGGAAAAAAGTGCAGAGAAAAAAAATACAGAAGAAAACCCTTCAGCTTAAATGCAGTTTTTCAAAACAGCAGCAAAATATAACGAAGCAGCTAGGGGAAAATGTTGTAAAGAAATGTAAAAAGGAGAAATCAATGTTTGCAAGAGCAAACATAAGAAACCAAAACCCCTTAAAGAATGAGAGACATCGCTACTTCTACTTTCGGAGAATGTCACCTTTTCTCCTGTGAGTTTTTTGATCAGTTCAAACAGGTCTGTGCATTGCTGTGTCTCACAGCTATTGGTATTGATTTCTTGTTCATTGAATTTTCCTTCTGTGGCTGTTTGAGCTGGGACCTCTGATTCTGGTTAACATCTGCCAAACAGCTGATTGGAGGCTCCCATCCACTTGGTTTGGAGAGATGGAAAAAAACCCACAGTAACTTTTACAGTATTAAAAAGCAGTGTGTGAGTGAATACAGTGCTGGAGGAAAACTGCCACTGAACTCATTGCCAGGGAACCTACACTTCTCCATTTATCCAGAAGATAGAGGCACATTTCCAGTAATTTTGGCTACATCAAAACACATGACAGCGTAAGTATGCCTGTGAAAGGCCACAGAAAGATACAGGCAGATCTGGGGCACTGGTATTTTTGTATCTGGAGTACAGGACTATTCATATGCAAGAAAACATTCAACTTCACTGTGAGAAGACAAGCATGTGCATCATGGCTTTATTAACATATCCCTGAGAAGGTTGCTCACCACAGCGCTTCATTCACTTGGCACAAGGGAGATGTAATTGTCACTAACAGGGAAGAACTAAATAATTTATTGACATGTTTGCTGGAATATCTAAGAGAAAAAAAAAAATGTTATAGAGAAGAATCTTACTAGCATGAAGGAAAGCTCACTGCAGTCACGAAGCTGATTTCCAGGAGAGAAACTTACTTTAATGTGGTGAGCCAGTGAAATGGAGGTGATAAGATGAAAGTAAAACTGCAGTAAGGGGGATAAGGAGCTACATATACAGGGAAGCCAAAGCAGTGGTGGTGCTTGGCACTGCACTGGAAATAAGCGTTGCACTGGAGGTGCTCATCAGAGGCACCTATCATATGCCACAGATTTAGCTGCAGTAACAACATCCAGGACAAACCACCAGCTCAAAAATCAGATAGAGAAGATGTAAGGAAGCCAAAGCATATCAGAAAAATTGGATGAGAACTTGTGTAGGTGAGTCTAGGCAAAGCCTTTTGATGCTTCTGCATGTTCATCACAGCTGCCATAGCTCTCTGATGTCTACAAGGTTAGTCTGCAGCATACCAGGCAGAGATGGGGCTGATTCTCCTCACTGCATCACCAGAGATGAGAATAGAACATAACGCTCCTTTAAGTCAAGCAAATATTTTTGTCCAAAGCAATATTCTTGGTCCAAAAGAAAGAGTCAAGCAACCTCCTCACTTATAACCGTTTGGAGGATGACACACCACCACCTCTGATGTCCCAAAAGCAGAACCAAAAGTGAAAACTACATTTTAGCCAACACTGACAGTGGAGCCAAGGTTCTGGAGCATGTACCAAGCAACAAAGCAGGCTTCCTGTCTGGCAGGAAAGCAGTAATGTACCCAGTCCAATGCTCCCCAAAGGTCTACTTAATCATGCACTAAACCAGAGGTTAGTTGCCTCTGCCTGCATGTGAGAGGAGAGGAAAGGGAAAGGAAATGTCAGCCTCACCCTTCTGCTGAGCATGACAACAGTGCAAGTGCTCAGAGCATCACAGGTCCCCTCTCTGAAGAAGCCTCAGAGGTGTCCCTGCACCCTGGGTTGGCAGAGGTGACAGAGAATTGCTGCAATCCTACTGCCTTGGCTGAACGTGTCAGGACGAGCAGGACTGAGAATAGCAGTGCACATCCATGTGCTGGCCTCTGTGCTGGACTCCTGCAGAAGTGGCAAGACCTACCAGCAGCCAAATTAAAGGCACAATTTCACCCAGGAGAAGAAACACCTGAATAAAAGAAAGTTCTGCAAGACTCCTGTGGGGAGGAAGGCACTTGGAGTCTATGGCATCCCACTGCTGTGGGCTGAAAATCAACATCTGGCCTGACTGCATTTTAAGTGGAGATTTGCCATGCACTGGGGGCAAAAAAGTGAGCTGCAGAAAATGGACCACATTGTGCGCCTGCGCTTGCTGTCAAAATTTAGTGTCTCTGGTTTTGCTACCTGCAAGATGATGCAGCTTCCCACCCAGCAGGAAGGCAAGACGGTGGTCTCCAAAGATGATGAGCACCTTGCTGGGGTTCTGAGAGCTCCTCTAGCACAGGGGGATACCCACAAGGTTGCTTCCCTACGACAGCTGAAGACATGCGTGGGGATGCAGGCACAGAGAGCACTGATAGCATCCCACCAGAGCGCCTTGCAAGCACAGACTGCAGCAATCCTGCACATTTGGCATGGGGATGGCAGGCTGGGACCAGCTGGATGCGTGGAAAGCTCATCCTCATAGCATCCAGCTCTGAGTCAAAGCATGACATTTTCTAGTAAAATAAGAAGCAGCTGAGGCAGGCTGGCTGCAGAGTGATGAGCTGGTTTGAGCAGTTTAAATGGCAGCGGCTGTGGGTGCTGGCTGCACAGCTCCCCTGCTCTTCCTGCCTGCTAGACCGCCTGGCTGGCAGCCTGCTGTGGAGGTAACTGCCTGCCCGCACCTCTCCAGTGAGGCTGGAGGTGTGGAGTGTGGCTGCATGCACAGCAGAGGAAGGAAATGTAAAAATAACAAAGTGAAAACAGGAAAAGAGCCTCAGTCAGACCTTTCTCAGTCCTGTGAACATATCTGGGGTCCTGTCTGACAAGGCTGAGGACCCCAGGACTGTGCCTGCTGCAGCATCACAGCAGTGTTTGCACAAACACACACTGCAACTACGAAGGGAAAGGCAGAGAATTGTGTACGTGCCAGGTCAAGCAGTTCTCCTAGGTGCTTCTGGATGTGCATTTTGATAAAGCCTGAAACAACCACTCCTGCTGCAGATTAAAACCTCACAGAACAGGTAGGTGCAGAAAAATAGACTTCACCCCTTTGGAGCTGTTCTCTAATTATTGACTGTCTCCTCCAAATTCTCCTGTTTTCCATGATTAATTATTTACCCAGCCATCCCAATTTCAAGTTCCTTTGTGTAGATTCTGTTGGCACAGAGCAGTGTAAGTAGAAAAAAAACTTATGAAAACCAGCTGGCATTGATTATTAAAAGTAATTATAAGAAAATTGCTCAGCATCTTTATAACACTCAAGCCAAGTCCTGCCACCGAATCAAACTGGTCATGTGTGCCCTGATGGGACCGAGATGGGAACAGAATCTGCAGTAGGAACCCTCCTGGAAGTATAAAGCAGTCAGGACAAAGGGTGGGATGGTTTAGTGTGTGGTGTCCCTGCCTGTGGCAGGGGGGTTGGAACTAGATGATCTTGAGGTCCTTTCCAACCCTAACTATTCTATGATTCTATGATTCTAAAAGCAATGCTTCAAAAGGTTTATGCTGAAAATGGAGCCTGCTCCTCATGTCATGAAGCTCCTAGACATTGTGTTGCTGACACTTTTTGCCAGGGATATGAAAAGGGGTAGGAAAATATATCCAGAAGCTTGTTCTTTTGCACTGCAGGTCTGCAAAAATATCCTTCTCCTTCCCTGTACACATGTACACCAATGCAAAGCGAGAAAGCAAAGGGCATGTACAGTGCTACCAAATGGCTGGAACAGTATTTTGCATGTTTTGTGCCCTTTTGTGCAGGACCATGGAAAACTCACCCTTCTCTGAACCAGCTGGAGAGGAAAACAATGCTCTAAACCAAGCAAAACTAACCTGCTCTTCCACTGATGTGGTGGGGCTCACTCCCATGGCTTTGCAGCCCATCTGCACTGCAGCCACAGCAGCCTTTTCAGGATGCTTCCCTGCCTGTGGGCAGGGCTGGATCATGGGAAGCCATCCTGTGCCAGGCTGACATGAATGCTGGTGCTGTGACAGCTCAGCTGCTGCTTCAGCTAATGCAGAGATGCCCACCCATGTCATTGTTTCACCTTTACAGGAATAATGAGAAGTGCCTTGAGGTCTTCTCTGTTCCCTTCTCTCCCTCTCCTCAAAAATATCTAACAGAGCATGTGTCTGGCTGCTCCTTCACCATTAACAAAGCTCCTGTGCAGCCCCTTTCATGGTGCACTAACTCATCTATGCTGCTCTTTCCCCAAGGAATAAACCCCAGCTCTTCAGTCACATCACCCAGCTTGAACACCTCCTTGCCTTGAGTAAGGAGGTTTGTCATGGCACTTACTCTGAGGTTTGCTGCTGTCTAAGGATAGCCAGCCACCATTTTGGCTACCACGGAGGAGGGCTGGGTTGCAGCACAGTGGTGATTACCTGCTGCAGTCTGCAGCGACATGCATTATCTACACGCAGGTTGACACTTGACTGCTCAGCACAAGTGGGGTGTGTTGCACACATACACAGATGAACCACAATGAGTTGGTTGGAATCTCAGCACCATCTGGATAGTCCTTCACCACTGAGCTGACCGCTTTCAGCAGCCCCATGATTTCTACCTGCTGCAGGGGGAAGACTGGGCATGGAGGCACTGAGCTTGAATCCGGCCTGGTGTACAGTCATTCCTCTTGAGGACAGGGCTCTTCCTTCATCCCTCCTCTTCTCCAGCCTGGCAGGGGAGGAGGACCTCTGTGTGAGGCAGGGAGCTACACCCAGCTTTCCCCCTCTGAAGCTCACTGCTTCCAATCACACCCTTGCTGGAGGCCAACCTCATGTTCCCCGCTGAGCACCATGAATCTGCAGGACTGAGGCCAATAATGCTGTGGTTATTTGTAATAATGACACTGGGAAGAACGGCGAAAAAAAGTTTAAAATGGATTAAGAAATCATGTATGCTGGTCTGTATGCAGGCTACGTCCACTGTCTTGCATCAGTTAGTGGAGTGAACAATATGTTCCTTTTATCCTCCCTGGTCCCCCCTCAGAATTCCATCATTGTATCTTAGTCCTGACCCATAACTTCTCCTCCCTTCCTGCCCCCCATTACTGCTCTCCCAGAGCAGGGAGGGGAAGTTCCCACATCTGTGGTTATTGTACAGTGTGGAAAAAAAGTAACTCTTCAAACCTACAGTATCTCACAAATCTCAAAAATGTCAAGCATGTTTTGAGGCACTAATAAAGCCTTGCCACCTCTCCACTGTGCAGGTTGCTAACATCATTCCCATTCGACAGAGAAGAGGATATGAGGTATGCAAAGTTGAACCTTCTTTTCCCCAAGGTCACACAAGAAAGTAAGTGGGGAAACCAGGGGAAGTGCACGGATTTTGTGGCTCCAGTCACACAGTCAACCTTTCCCTTTATCCTGCCCTCTCACCTTGCCACAACCCACTGCTGGAGGGGAAAAGATCCCAAATGACATAAACTTTTCCACAAAATATTCATGTGTAAATCTCAAGCCATAGCGAGGTTCGTTTGCTTTGTGCAAGCAACTGCTTTAGCCCAAGTCTACCATGCTGTGCTTTTGACAGAACTTATTTTCAGTAATAAAAGTAAGGCTATGCCATATCACTGTGCTATACAGGCAATGTTAAGATAATGTCTTTGGGACAAGACACACTCATGCCCCAGAGAGATATACTCATCAAGTCTTAAGCAACTGCAGTGAATTTCTACCCACATCAGTGAATCCAGGACATTTTATGCAGGCTCTAAACCAAATCCTTCATCCATGCAGGCTTCTCTCTTCCTTCCCTCCCTTTGCAGCTATTTAGAGGAATTTTAAAGGGATGCCTCTCAAAGCTGCAACAAAGATCTTACCATGCAGCTCAGAGTACAGAAACTTCATGTTCTTTCTGTCAGCATGTCTTTTACATAAACTGTTTCCAAAATGTTCACTTGCACAACACACTGCAATGTGACTGCAAAGAGCCTCACAGATTCTGGGGTAATATCAACTCCCTATCCACATTGTGTGAAGACTGGTGAACAGCGCATCTGCACAGATCTACTCCTGCCTTTTTTTGTGCCTTGCCATGTTTACTCACGCACTCACAGCTCCTTCGAAAAGAAACTTGATTCTTACTTTCATGGCTGTGTTAACATGACACCAAAACCTGCTCCTCCGGCAGTTTGCAGGGGGATGAGGATGTCATGCTGTCAGCATCCAGGGCTTGATCTGACAGGAAACAAGGATTGCAAAACACACCCCCCCCCCCCCCAAACCACCTCCGGTTTGAATGGGCTCAGCTGGTAGAAGAAAATTCTCCTGATTTTAGGCACATGAACCTTCACGGGCTCCTTCATGGGGAAAGGGGAACAATTAACTAATAGAGATAGGAAAATGGCAAACATTTTTATGCTTTTTACCATCAAAGGGCTTTGCCTTGCACGTCCTTTTCCCACAGCCTCTGAACTCTAAGCCAGGTCTAACCTTTCCAAATGTAAGCAGCACTGGTTTATGCTGTCTCAAACCAGAGATTTTGAAACAGATGACCAGCAGCTGCCCTCATTACCTTCCCTTAATCCACCTGCCAGCAGTCCCACTCACAGCAAAAAGAGGGGTTTGTCTCCTTTTGTTACCATATGCATGCTTTTAGGGCACACAATGACAATCAGGACAAAAATACCACTGGGATTTCATTGTATTGTGCCGATGCAATGTAATTTGCCAGCACACAGAGAATGCAACAGAAAAACAGCAGGGAAGATGGTGATGGGAAACCACACACTCAGGCTGCAGGAGTCAGCAGTCAGTTTGTGTATAGTCACGGAAATGTAAGTGGGACATGTATACATGCACATGCATGCACATGAACACAGAAGGACACATAGACTAATGGGAATAAGTCAGGAGGCACAGAAAGCATTTGAACACAGCCACAAATGCAGAGATCAAGTAGCTTATTTCCCAGCCCCTTCAGAAAGAAGGGACACTTGTACTGGAGCTGCCGTAACTCTACCTAACCACTTCCTTCCTACCTTGACCTGGGGGTTCCTGGCAGATACATGGTGCTGGCAGAGCACATGCAGAAACCAAACAGGCTAAGAAGAGCTCAAACCCAGTTCTTCTGTAAGACAATGTGGCTGGAATTCTCGATTACTGCATGGGAGTTCTCATCTCCAAGGAAAAGGAAACATCTCTGGGGAGCCAAAAGCAAAGGAAAGGGAGAAAAGGAGCATGGGAATCACTGCAGGGGTCTATAGGTAAGGCATCCAAAGGGAAGATCACATGGTGAGGCTAGGGACATGAGAACCAGAATGGGTGAAATTTGGACCAGTAATGAATAATTGCTGGGTTCTGCTTCTCATACCAGACACCATCTTTGTCATGAGGAAGAGGCAATACAATTTTAATTGCCTGCACTGAGTTTGGGCAACAGCTGTGCAAGACAAACATTTTCCATATTATTTATACCTTGGGTCACCATATTTTCCCCAAAACTCAAACTGAGGCTGTGCATATGGATGCTGTACCCTGTGCCCCCAGTGAGGAAAACAAAAGTGCTCATTCCTTTCTTGAATAAAGAAAAAAAAAACAAAGAAAGAAACAATATTTTCATTTTCACACTAGCAGCAAGCAGCAGGCAAGAATCAAGAAGTGTTAAGAGATGCAAGCACGTCCTTTCCAACAGATACCTTCTTCTTTGCCAGCAGTAAGTCCTGGTAAGCATTTGAACGGAGGAAGCGTGCATAGCTGTCACTCTTCATCAGCTTGTAAATGTGCTCCTATGGGATGGAAGGAAATGAGAAACAGAGAATTGTTATCAAACCTCATTTAGACATCACAGGGATTTAAAGCACAGCGAATTAGAAGGAAGAGAGACCGATCAAAGTTCTAATTAAGTCTGCTATTATTGATTATCTATGTTGTGGTAGTGTACAGGAGGTCCATCCTGGGGCAGGACCCTGCTGTGCCCGGGCCTGTATGAACACAAAACAAAGAGATGGCCCTCACCCCCAAAACTGGCACACACTATATACTAATCAGTGTTACTCTCTGAAGCCCCCAGATTATAAGCAGGTGTCTAGCCAGGCTGAAACTACTCGGATATCTCAAGAAGGAAGAAATAAACACCATAAATTTTCTCACAGATTAGGTTTCATTTTACCACTCACAGATCTTGAACTCTCACCCAGCACTCCCTTCCTGTTCACAGAGAACTGATACTTGGGCACATTTAATCTCCACTGAAGATACATACTGAAAGTAAGCCAACCTGTTAACATCCTGCAAAAGCCTGTATTTCTGGTGACTATGCAGGGTGGTTATACAACTAGACCAGATGTGGATGGCTATAACATATGCATAAAGTTATGTTAGATGAGTCCCTTTCATAGGCTCTTTTCTTCTCCTAGCCAAACTACTGTTACCAGTTTGCTGTGAGAGCACTTACTATGTGCACCTTCAAACTAACGAAGTCGTGTTTGTAGTAGAAATTAATGCCTGCCCTTTTCCTACCTACCTATCTCCTTGCTTAGTTTTGCTTTCCTGCTGATAATCCCTTAACAGTCAGCTCTTCTTCTAATTGTCCCTGGATTTGCAATAGATATTACCCCAAACACCAAGAAAACAAAATCAAAATACTTTGACCAAATAATTACTGAGAACACGCTAAAGGAACTCAAGAGAAAAACAGGCACCCTGGGTGCTTCTCTTAGACTTTGCCCAGGGAAGCACTTTTACAGAGCTAATGAGCAATTTTATCTATACTGATTTACACAAGGTGAAATATTCTCTCCTGCCCTAAAGCCACTGTACATGAAACTTTAGAACAGCCAAACCAGACTGAAGTTGCATAGGTTATTTTACAGTGTTAACAAGCCAAGCAGAATTCCCTTATCTTCGCCATCATGGGTAATTAGTGATGACCTGTCTATACACAGAACTGCTTAATTCAGCTTTCTTGCACTATTCAGTATACTCTTAAGAGGGGCATAACTGCCACTGGGTTTCCTACAACACAGCATAAATGTATCCTTTGAGCTAGAACCTGGTATAGAACAATTTTCACTGGTTAATTTCCATACTTGCTTTTAGGCCTGACAGTTCCTCATTTGTGTAGCACTATCTAGCTGAAGGATAGCACAAGATTTTGCTACAGAAATGCTCAAATAATGCAATTTAGCAACTGTCACCCTTCCTTGCTGCAGAAAAACTTCTCACCTACAGCACTGCCATGACATTTCACATCCAGCTGTGGGTCATTTGCTTTATTTATTCAGGACAGAATAAGCCAAGTACGCACTAAGACAAGGAGAGGGAAAATAACGCATGTAACGGATATGGTAGTCAAAACGTTTCTATTCCTTGGTGTGAATAAAGATTTTCAATATCAGCTCTCTTTCAAATACTTCATCTAGCAGAAATTCAGGATTTGGTTGATTTAAACCCAACCTTATTGCAACCAGTTCACCTGTATTGTTACCTTTTAAGGTGTCTCAAGGAGAATCCATGTCCTCCTAATGAAAAACCCCACATGACTATATACCTGAAAATCTTTTTCCTCCCTGTTCCAGGACTATGAGGACACCGATGAGTAAATAAGGCAGCCACCATGTAGCACATCAACAGAAAAGAGCCTAGGGGGTTTCCAGAGCCTTCCTCCTCCTAGCGGTCCTCCCTTGCAGCAACCAGTACATGAAGGCTGCGGGTGGAAGGGAGTGCTGGGGGGTTCAGGAAGGTGCTGTGGGTAAGGTGGTGGGTGACAGATGTACTTCGATTAACGTTTTGATAGACATGTATTTTACTGTTGGTTTTTCAGTGCCTTTGGACTCCAAATGGTTTCTTTATCTGTGGTCAGACAACTGAGTTTGCCCTGAAAAACAGTTACAACATTTGCTGAAAATAACATCCATTAGCCACACAGACAGGTCACATGAGCTGTTTGCAGGCCAAGGAGAACACTCCAGGCTGGCCATACAACCTGCCAGCACGCCAGTGATTACTATCATTCTTGCTCATGTCAAGACGACTTCATGTGTTTGACCTTAAAACAGTATAAATTCAATATCTGGCTGTGGGAAGGGGCAAAAATTACTTCGATCCTGAGATGAAATAAACCACAAGCCAACATCTTAACTGAAGCCCTTCCCTGAGAAACAGGACTATTGCACACCCACAGCCCAACTGCCACTGTGATTAGCTAATTGGAATGAAACATTTTCTCTGCTTTTCACATCTTGGAATCACTGAACAGCAACACTGCTACTTTTCAGTGGTTCACCAAAGATATAATCAAACAGGGAATAACTATTCCTAGGCTTTGAATGCTAATGAAGAAAGAAGGCTCGGCATAGGGGAAGCGAGGGACATGCATAGCTTCAGAAGCAAACTTCACTGCTTAGAATTCAAAGGGCTTGCTTTGAAAAAGCTCTGGACTGGAGGCACGAATGATACTCTGATCATTTATTTTACAGCACTGCCTTTCTGAAGCACCTACTGGAAGTCTGAGCTAGTTGCTCAGGTCAGCAAAGCCTGCCTTCCAATTTGCAACAGTACAGGACAGCTTACATTGCTGCAGCCAAAATCCCCGCTGAGATTGCACCATGAAGGTTCCTGCTAAAATTGTGGCTGCAGTGTGTGTTCAGCCCAGTTACACAACAAATCTAGCTGCGGGACAGGAAACGCCAGTGGCTAGGACATTTGTTTTGATCTTTAGCCTACACTGTTCTTCGCCACCAAGCTATTTTCTGCTATACTTTCTAAAATCTGCAGCTTTCTAGGGAGAATTTACAGCTAGCATTTAGCAGTTCCTCATTTTATAAATACATTGAAAGCTACTGGAGATCTAGCAGTTGGAATACTGTGCTCAATTTTGGTCCCCACTACACAAAAAAGATGTGGACATGCTGGAAAGGGTCCAGAGGAGAGCCACAAAGATGATCAAAGGACTGGGAAGCCTGCCATGTGAGGCAAGGCTGAGAGAGCGCTGGATCTGTTCAGCCTTGAGAAAAGAAGGCTCAGGGGAAACCTTATCACCATGTTTCAGTATTTAAAGGGTGACTACAAGGAAGATGGAGGCTCCCTTTTTACAAGGAGTCACATCAAAAAGATAAGGGGTAATGGGTACAAGTTAGACCTGGGGAGATTCCGACTCGGCACAAGAGGAAAATTTTTCACAATGAGAACAATCAGCCATTGGAATAATCTCCCCAGGGACATGGTGGATTCCCAAACACTGGGCCTTTTTAAGATTTGGCAGGACAGGATGCTGGAACACCTAGTCTAGGTCATTCTTGCCTAGAAAGGTTGGACCAGATGATCCTGGAGGCCACTTCCAACCTGGTATTCTATGATTCTGTGAACTAAGCTTATTCTTCACAGAAGCCTGAGAACAGAGCATATAAACAGAGGTGTGTGCATGGACTTAGCTGCTCTATGCAGCTTGTATGAATTGGCTTGTCCCCTTCTATCATGGATTTTTAACTCACTTAGTCATTGTGACCCACCGGTCTCTCATGTCTTATTTTACCAAGAAGCTGCTTTTGCTCCTCCTCTTTATCACATGGTGGAGAGGGAGCATAACCTCACCAAAAGACTGAAATCTCCAACTGCAGCCAGCATCTCTAGTAATGCACTGTATATACATGAACACTCCCTGACATACCTGACACTGCTGGCAAAAAATTTGAGGCTTCCCATCCTTATGCTGAGAGAACTCAGCATTTTGTAAAGTTCTTTATTACAGGGTAAAGAGCTCATTGTTACTGGCTCCCTGAATACACAAAGCAAATGCACTACTTGTGTAATTTTTGATGACACAGCTGCAGCTATGGACATCACAGTCTCTTGCAGTGTGAGCAATCTGGCCAGAATTATCACTGTGACACTTCTTTGTAAGTGCCATGGGAAGTTCTTGTGCCACATCTGCACAACAGCAGGAGATACATTACATCTAGACAGTGCAGCATCTCCCAGCTATTGCTGGGTACCACTTCCCAGGTAGGGCTCAGGCTCTCAGCTCCCTGCTCTAGCCTTAAGACAGCAATCCTTCAGGGAGTCACATTGCAAAAGCAAAAATGTAAAACAGTTGTATAACAGAACTGTCCAAGTGATCTAGTAAACCATTAAAGAAGGTAACACCCTGCTTCTAACGCCAAATAGAAAGCAGAGGGGGAAAGAAAAAATGTCTTTCAAGATTTGGCCAGGAGCTGACAGGCATCGCACGTCCCACTGGTCTCCCCCACAGCC
This sequence comes from Lathamus discolor, assembly GCF_037157495.1. Classification (NCBI taxonomy): domain Eukaryota; kingdom Metazoa; phylum Chordata; class Aves; order Psittaciformes; family Psittacidae; genus Lathamus; species Lathamus discolor. The sequence continues at coordinate 18,211,521 of NC_088889.1, read as the reverse complement.
TTGCCAGCTATCTCTGAGCCCCAAGCTGCCATCTCAGGCCACTGCAGTGGCAGCTGCAAGTGAAGACAGGGACTGACTTGACATGTGCGAGCAAGCCCTGGCGAGCTGGCTTTTTGAGCTGACCGGTCACTTAGTCCTTCACACAGTGTGCTGTTGATGAGTGCTGGCTGTATTGGTGATCCCCTGCGAGGACAGATGCACATTTGGAAATGTCAGTCTAATGTGGAGGGTGACACAATAACCTGCTTTTGTAATTACAGTGCATTTCATCACCAGGAAGCAAGCAATTCCCTTACAAGACTGCTGCAAGCAGAGCAGATTTGCTCTCAAATATCCCCAGAACTGTTCCCCAGACCCTGAACCAAGGCAACAGCGTCTGAGTGCATATATTTGTGAGAAAAAGGTAGACCCCTTTTGTGTTTTATGCACCTGACTCACATCTCCTCCATGGTGGGAAGAACTATGCAGCAGTCCTGAGGGCTATCAAGGTCCACTGAGCATCTTCTCTGTACCTGGACTTGTATCACTTCAGACAGCACAACTATCCCACTTGCCATTGCCAGATATATAAAGGAGAACAAAGAGTAAAATTTAAAGGAGGAAATGTTGTCACTTCTGTGAACTAGAAAACAAAGGAACCAGCCAGGTAAATCACAAAAACACCCTTTTCTACAGTTACATGAAACCACCAGGAAATCCCGCCCCTGACAGATAACAGCTTAAGTGCAGGGAAATAAACCCCAATAAGGTTCAGCATCTCTTGGCTGTTCTCTTTCCACGAGCTCTATCTTTGGAAAGCGATGAAGGACAAGCTCTGTAAATTTTCTTGACAAGAGGGGAAGGGGGAGGAATTAAAAAAAAAAAGTTTGCAATCCAGACGGGAACGTGGGAGGTGGTTGAGATAGCAGAAACTGCCTCAAAGCGGCACCTGCTTCAAATCAATGTGCTGCAATAGAATCTCAAGCCTGCCTCCCCCCTTGCAGTCACAACGCAGTGACCCTGAGGAGGGCAGAGGTGGGATCCAAGAAGGACCTTGAGAACACCCGAAAATATGTGGGGAAAAAAACTGAATGATGAAAAATAGTAACAACCCCTGACTTGCACAAGGCACCCAGTGCATCTCAGAGACTGAGAGCAGTTCTTTTTAGAAGAAAATCTTGGTTCTTTCCTCTGAATCATGTATGCGAGAGGAGTGTTGATGGTTAAACATCCAATTCTAATCCCACCTGTATTTTACCCATTGTGAGCTCTGAACACCAGTTATATTCCAGAAAACCCTTAAATTTTAACTTGCCGAACTAGTTTTATCTGTTTGTGCCTAAAAACAGCCTTAACTGATGATGGGAAGTAGGGGGAATCATTTCAAACACAGGTATCCCATTTAGGACATTTTTAGCCCATTACAGGGGATTTACACTAAAGGTAGACAGCTGTTGAAATTCACTTGAGCCTCAAGGGCCCACTTTGCCCTTCATAAGATAGTCAGAAGCCTCCTTGCTGTAGCTATCCCACTAACATCTTTTGGATTGCTCTGGAACACCTCTTCAGTCCATCACCAACACCTGGTATTAAACTAGTGAGAGCTGATTTGGAGACCTTTTTGTATTGCAAGCACGTGAACACCAGCAGCCGCCCGTCTGGCCAACTCCAAGGGAGATTTGCAGAATGTCAGACAAAACCATTAGAAGAAAAGCTCACAAGCAACGTAAAGCAGTAGATTAAACAACTAAATAAATAAGAGCAAACCACAATGAATGTTAATGTTTGTTCTACCTGCATGGTGGGCACTGGGGAGGAATTTACTGCAGATCTGCCTCAGTGAACACCTTGTGGCCTTCGCTGGAAGGATGGTTACGAATGCCAGTTGAGAGCCTGTCTGGGGCTTGCTTTTGGGAGAGCTGTGTGTATAGCAGAAAGAGGACGTGGGAAGGAGAAAGCAGAGAGACGCTTCTCTGAGCACACAGTGTGTGACTGCCCCACCTTCCAATTACACTCGGCAGCAGCCTAATGTCTTTCTGTTGGCACCTCTACTTTGCATGGACATTTGCAGCAGAGGAGGTGAGGTTAACCTGTGCCAGCACACATGCATGCTGCAGTCAGCAAAACATGGTATTCAGGGGCTTTTGGAGATGTATCCTATTCACCTTGTTGAACTCTTCCCAACCTATCCTCAGGAATCCTGTCTGCCCAGCAAGACCTTCTACCACACCACCACCAGGGTCTTCCAAAAAGCCAGAGGAAAAGAGAACTACTCCTCTTTAGCAGTTACTTGTGTTGATACTGAATGCAACAGTTTTTAGGATCAATTACGATCAATTGCCATTCAGTCTTACTGACAATGCACTTCAGAGAAAGCAGGAAAAAATGCTGCACCAGCTCTGGGAGCTGAAGTAGCAGGCACAGTTGAGATGAGGCAAGCAGTGAAGAAGTTGCAGAAGAAAAGACCTTCACACTTCCCCTGACTGAACCTGATGGGAAAACACCAGTGGGGCGGAGGAGGCAGAGAAACGCAGGGTTTTTATTCCAATTCCCTGTAACGGCTCCAAAGCCCTGCTAAGAACGCCTCTGGATCTGCTTATTCTTGCCCCTGCATTTAGGATTTTACACTTCTCAAAAATGCTGTCTTGTCTGCATGCATTAATCAGCCCCTTCAGAAGCTTCTCTGGTGCCTGGCAGTACTGCCATCTAGCAGGGTGAGGGCAAATGGGTGCTCTGGATGCTGTGCGAGCACTTGGCTTTCCTTGATTTATGGTTTAAAAAAGAAATGTTTCAGGTTGGTAAATGACACGTAAGGGTCTTGACCTGAGAATGAATTGCTCTGGAAAATCTGAGCAGTATCTTTTTGACCACTCTCAAGTTATTTAAGTGACATAATAATTTACACCCAGAGTTTCAGCTGGTGCATTTTCTTCACACTCAACCAAGTTGCTTTTGCTACTAAGGGAAAAAAAAAGGGGGAAAAAAAGATGAATAATTATATGGTAATATAGACTAACCTCCCTGCTAAACTAAAAAGCATAAAACCTCTTTTCAGGCCACAAATGAAATTACACAGGGCTGAAGGCACAGGAATGTAAGAAAGAGCTTTAACAGGAGGGATAACTGTAAGCAATGAGAGCTCATTTTGAGTAATACACAGAAATCCTTTGTTTAGCCCTGTAGATACATAGTTGGAAACACAATGTAAATCTTCTGTGGGAAAGTGCATTGATAAAACTAACACATAAATTTAGCTTTGGCTCCTCTGTAAATTGATGAGACAACTGGTTTGCTTCATACCTTTAAACATACAAATGGGAAGGCAGAGCTGCTGGGGGACCTATGGCAGGCACGGTGAGGCAAAGGGGTCAGCCTGGAACTGCAGGAGGATTTAGTCCTAAATATAGCAAGGGCTATCCTGAGAGACATGAGTGGGCTGCTGGGAGTCTAACGCCATATGAGCAGCTTTAGGGTTTGAGAACAACGATCGTGGCTAAGAGGCTGATTCTCTCAATATGGACCAAATCCTGGCTATTGGCAAAGAGCCCAAGTAAACAGGATTTCCTGGGAAGAGGGGACAACCTCGTGTGGCATGTGAGGGACTGGCATCTCTTCTATGAACAATATCTAGGAACTGCAGCAAGGAAGACTTCTTTTTTCTTTCACTCCTATACATGCTGTGGTATAGCTATGAGAAGTAACTACATAAGTTTTCGGGTAACACCCTGACACCTGTAGGGCTGTCTGCAGCTTCCTCTTTTTGTTTTCTCTGGAGAAAATCCTGCCAAAAAGCTCATGGAGAGGAACATGCAGAATCCCACACACAGCAGAAAGGAAATTCTGTTGCAGTGGGGCAGTCTGTGTCCCACAGGAGAGAGTGACAGAGCAGGATGCAGCCCTACAGAAACAAGCAGCAGACAGCTTCTGAGTAAAGGTGGGTATGCTCAGATAGGGACCACCAGCCCTACTTGGATGCATAAAGAGTCTTCCATGCCTCATCAACATTTTGGCTGTAAGATATCTGCTGCAATACCACCTTAGACTGCTTTTAAATGGTTGAGCTCCAGCTCTTGGAATCTATGCTACAAATGCATATTGAAACTTACAACTGTTTGCCAATGAGCCCCATCCTGACAGCACACAACAGTCATACCTGCTGTGGGCTGAGAAGGGGATATGCAAAATGCAATGCTGATAAATCTCCCCAGGTTTTGTTTGGCTTTTTTTTTAATTTTTTTTTTTATTAGAAGGTTGAACACTCTCAGAGATAATAAACCCTCAGGAAAATTAAAGACCACAGTATTCCTGCAGCACACGGGTTTGCGATTCATCCACAAGAACATTCACCCATTGTCCAGGAGAAGTGGACTCCTGGAGTCCTGGCTTCTCACGTAGAAAAGGATGCACTTGCAAACACTTTCACTCCCTGATTGGAAGAAACAGAACAGTGTCAGCTGCTTCCTGACCTTCACATGAAGAGGAAGTGTTCTGCATTTGACATGCAGTTGCTTCTTGCATTCAGGAAGCACAGTGCACACTAACTGGCAAAAGAGTCTAGGAGTCTGAATGCTGAATTCAATTTTTAAGCAAGCTAGAGACTTTCCCATGTAATCCATTTAAAGGTATTTTTTTGAGTTAGGAAATGTCTGGCACATAAGGCACTGTTACTGCTCGTGCATGTCATTCTAGCAAGCTTGGCAGGAGCAACACTGAATAACAGGCAGACTATTGTCCTGTGGGAATTGCTGACTGTTCTTGTCACCCCATTCCCATGATCTTTCATTTGGAGAGATCTGCTGTCTTCTGTCACTATGTGTGCAAGGACAGAGCTCGCTCCTGACTTTTTCCTAGCCCTTTTCCACCCATGTGTAACAGAGGGACATTAGCTTAGACAGCAGTTTGATCCCTGATGCCTTCAGAGACAGAAAGGCAACAGCAAGACAAAGGCTGAATGTTAGGTATTTTTCATATAGCATGATTACTAAACCACAAATTAAAATGAAAAGCAAAGAATAAAAGGAGAACTTTCTGATGTGTGGTGTGTATGTACATTTTGAAAACCCCAAGAAAATAATAACACTGAGTATCTGCTCTTACATAGAGCTCTGCTTCAAGTCTTTTGTTTCCTGCTTTGCACAGCACCAGGCACACCAGCACACCTCCACCATCACTTCCCTATTTTCATTCCAGACACCAAATTGCTCTACTGGGTGTATATGTGGGGCTCCTGTTTTTAGATTCTGTTTGGTTGCAGGTTGTTTTGTGAAATCCACAAGGGAAGGGGTTTGCATTTTTGTTTGTGTGTGTAACAAAGACACAGAAACAGGGAGGCTTCACATGAAGGCATTTTCTACAGTCACTGTAACCGAGATACAGAGAAGACAGATGGAGTGCAGTGTAAGGAAGGATTTTCTCCTTCAGTCCCACAGAATAAAAGCCAAAGGAGAAGAGAATAAAGATGAAGCACTCGTGCAGCTCCTGACCTTCGCAGAAAGGTCCAGACTGTCAAAAGCCTCCAGGATACCCAGGCCTGGATATCATCCATCTGTACGTTATGGATGCAGCACTGCATTGCTTTCAATTCCTTGTAGTACAAGTGCCAGGTCTCTGAGCAGTGAGCAGTACTGGCTCAGGTGGACTTGAGCCTTCCTTCGAGGCAGAGCACCTGAGTTTGCCCCATGCCCTCTTGCTGCCTGCATTGCAGCCTGAGCTGCTTTGCTGTTACCTTGATTCCCCATCCTTAGCCACAGTCCTTTACAGACCTCCATGCAACTGGGGTGACTGGGTGAGACTTAAAGAAAATAGAAATAATGTTTCTTTGAGTTCTTATATGAAAAATGATACAGATGCTCAATGGATTATTATTTTCACGCTTTCCTTCCATGCTGTGATTTTGCTCTAGACAAAAGTTCTTTTGCCCACTGAATAGGCACCAGGCACACACTCTTCTATATGCTTGCTGTCACATCCTGTGCACTTTTGGAAAGACAAAGTCAGTGGAAGAAAGTCACCCTTTGTTTTCTCTTCTTGCTAGAATATGAAATCCTACTTCCAAGAGATCCTTGCTTAACTTGGGAGTTTGTGTTTTAATTCAAGAGGATCCTGTCAAGCTCTGTCAATGCTTCCTGATGGGAGCAGACTGTGAACTGAGGACTGATCATTTATAAATCGTACAAGGCTTCATATCTCTGTCACAGTCCAGAACAAACTGAACCAACAGCTGGGGCAGCTGAAAGCATGCACTGGACCCAGATCTTAAATCTCAGACTATAGCTAAGGAAGAAATTTTTTATGTTGAGAGTGGTGAAACACTGGAACAGGTTTCCCAGACAGGTGGTAGATGCCTCAGCCCTGGAGATATTCAAGGTCAGGTTGGACAAGGCTTTGAGCAACTTCATCCAGTTGAAGATGTCCCTGCTCTTAGCAGGAAGGTTGAACTAGACGACATTTGAATCTCTCTTCCAACCCAAAGTATTCCATGACTCAGATCTGGGCCAGGTACACTTCTGGTTTGAGCAGAGTTTGGCTTTATGGTCTAAATCTGATCTGGTATTAAGCCAGGGACCTGCACAGTACAGTTAAAAGCCCTAACTGAGCCCGGATTAGAACTGAATTTCCCTGAATCATCACCACAGAAAGAAGACCTGGTAAGGTAAAGGAATTCCTTCAGGTAAAGGAATGTAAATCTAAAACTCTGTTTTTATCTATTAAAGGAAAAAATAATAAAGAAAACAGGAAAGTAATTCCAAAGACAGCTATGGGTTTACCTTACTCATACCTGGCTCTGAAGCCTACCAGTAAATGTCCCTATAAGCAAACATTACAGGAGACACAAGGCATTCCTGTGATACTAGCTCCCAATGCCAAGGCACTGAGGAAAGAATTAAAATTTTTCTGAAGACGGAAAGACATTTCAGGGAAGGCAAGGACATGCTTGAAGGTACAAGAGGGGGACATGTTTAAAAAGTAATAACATGCTGTACAGATGAGCTGTAATTGTCACACTCACAGCTCTGGGATCCCATGTCAAAGATGAATTTCTTTGGCTGTCAGCAGCTTCGTTAGCCAAAAGAGGACATTCAGATGGACCCAAACCTATTTACTTTTCAGAGCTGGCTCTGCCTGCTTCATATTGCAGGGCCCCACATTGGTTGTTCAATGATGCTGATAACTCCTGTGGGAGCTTACATCCTGCTAAGTAGTACACTGTTTAATTGAACTGACCTTTCCTGATGGTGCCCCTTGTATTAAAAGCTGCTTTACTCCCCAGTGAAAATGGTTTGATAATCATAATATTTTACTCAGTGAACAGTTGTTTAAGAGAAGAAAATAATCAGCTAAATTGGTAGGCTTGCCTCTAGAGGGGTCCAGCACTAAAATGACAAAAGGTGATGCAGATCAAGATAGCTGGCACAGCTGTCAATCAAGACAGAACTCGGAGCAGGGGCTGTGCTGCTTGAAGAATGAGGGGCACCAGCAAACCAGCTGGCTGGGAGAGGCAAGCACAGGCCAACCCAGCACAGCATGCTGTGCTTGGAGCTGAGATGAGGTGGCACAACTTGAGTGGGACACAGGGTGGGCAAGGGCATGTGCAGGAGATGCAGCCAGACAAGGAGGCTCTCTGCTAGTGGAGTGGTGCAGGACTGCAGGGTGCAGCAGCAGCAATGGTGGCTAAGTATCTTAAACTGAGATGGGGAAATTGCAAAACACTTGCTTCTGTAATACAGGAATCAATTTCCCTCCAGAGTGGCCTTGGGATGAAGAGATCTTAAGCGAGAGGCGTGGTCTGTTGGAAGCCCCCTTCTCTCCTTGTTTTATTCCAGGCCAGTTGCCATACCAGATGGTCATCCATCATCTGGAAGAGCTCCTTGAGGCTAGGAGCCAAAGTTGTACAAAGCAGCATATCGATGTAGACTGTTAAGCACCTGATAACAGACAATCCTTTGTAGACTGTGTTCTGCTACACTTTCCCCTTCCCAAGCACAGCAGTGTGTTCATTTCCAGCACTTTTTATACAGAACTGGCATTTTGCAGGTCTCCCAGGTCAGCTTCACCTTCTCCTATTTTTCCAATGCAGGAGCAGCAATTTCATTTTCTTAGTTCAGCCAATCCTTTTCTTTCCTCTTAGTCTTAGTGCCTCAGAGCTGCAGGCATTCAAAGAATGTTCTGCTCAGTAAACTAATTTTTTTCTTGTTCTTTATTCACAAGGACGTTTCAGTTGTTTTCCTCTTTGTGCTAAAGCTACACAGGGCAGGACAACACTTACATTTTCCTTCCAACAGTGGGGTGTTTTGACTGGTTATGTCTGGTTGAGTTCCTAGGAATGTGGGATGTGTGGGAGCTCCAATGGGCTCCTGATGCCAGGGTGCCAAGATAAGGCAGCTGGGCTGTGACCTGCTGCAGATTCATGGACAACAGAGCCCCCAGTGTGGCAGGACTGACCTGGGGGAGACACCAGGACAATACCTGGGAGACACAGAGAGCACTAGGGGGACCTACATTGGCTCTGTGAAGTGGAGGTACAAACAAAAACATCCCCTCTCCAGGAGAAGCCAGTAAAAGCCAACGTTGCTCCAAATTCACAAGGGCACTAGGCCTTTCAGCAGCATCCTGTTTCTCCCTGGTTTTGTTAGAAAGCCTTCTTAGCTATCTGGTCAAGCAGTCAGAGACAGCTTGCTTGCCCTTTGGAGAGCGACTAGAGCTCTCTTGTGTCCACTGCACAAGAAGGTAACTGGGTTCACCTTTCACATTCCTATCCTCTCTTGGCACAGTTCCTCTCTTGGCACAGTTTCAGTCTCCAAAAGGACCATAGCTGGCCCTGAAGATATACCTTTGCCTCATACTTGAACTGAGGACATCCATCAGCATAAAAATCCTTCAAAAATAAAATTAACCCAAGAAGCTAAAATTGCAGTCTAACTGCGAGAGCTCCAGCTTGATTTCATCAACTCCCCTTTGAATAGCAATTACACTGTGAACTGCTCAGTTCAAGCCTAAATCCTGTGTCTTCTTCTGATTAAATACTCATTGTCTAAATCTCCATCTTATTCTCAGTACTTCGATTTATCAATTTAATCAATTCCCCCACTATTCACCTATCTGCTTTAGCCTGCATTTTGCCACCATCGTTTTTTTTAGGTGATGCAAATTTGCAAAAGTTCATGTTCAGTATAATTGCAAAGCAAAAACTACATCTTAGCCAGAATGTCTTCATACTCCTGTGTTTCTCAGCTTTAAAAAGAACATTTAAGTTGCCTGATGTTCACGGGGGATTACCTTGAAACTCTGCACACGTTCCTTCTATGCTGGCCCAAAGGAGCAAGATGCGTTCAGGAAAGGATAGTATTTGATGCTGGCTTGAAAAATTCATTGTTTAACCTTGTATAAGTGGTCCACAACATCTCCCCAGACACTGAAATATTTTGTTAGTGGAGTATTTTGAAGAACTGCCTTTGAACACCAATTTAAAGACAATATAAGAACAGTGATTTTTTTCATTTGTTGTTGGTTTTACTACATGCTTTTGATAAAAATGATTACAAGGACAGTAACTTTTAATTGTGTCCTGGGTAATATTTGCCAAATGAGCCCTTCTTCCAGCTTGCTGCGCCTTGCAGACTTGTAAATTTTGGAACGTTTGTTCCCAGAGGAGCATTAGCCTGTTATAATGGACAGATTCAAAGAAAATATCATTTACTCAGCTTGAACAGATATCCTCAAAGTCACTTCAAACTGTGCGTCTCTTTTTTCTTACAAGTGAGCAGTGACAATGTGATACTGGAATATCACAGTAAAACTGAAAGGTTTATTAGCAGCAATTCCATAAAATCAAACCCAAACCTGTGCATCTTCATATGTATATCTCCCTGGGTCTTTGACATTTTGGCTTGTTTTCTCATAGCTGTGGGAATCCAGGTTGATAGCACTTTGAGCCCCAGGAGCTAGAAACTCTTGCCAGATTTCTTCCACTCTGGTGGCTACATCCTGCAGAGGTTGTTTCTTGAGATCCTGGACAGCCAACCAAAACCTGTACTAGGCAAAAATTAAAACAGGGGAAAAGAGAAAAAGAGAGAAATCTATATAAGACTTTGTGGATATGCCTGGGCAGAGTCCTCAGACATAGATATAGAGCCTAACCCCACATCTAGCTAAATTCACACATGGCTCGCCACTTAGCATGATTTCAGGGCGAGGTGTAATATACTTTACACCAAACCTTTACACTCTGGCTAAGATCAGAACAGTGACACACAGAGAAGCGATACATTCATATTCAAATCACCCTGCAGAGGTGTGACATTGGATATGCAAACAGGAAACCTCCAGAATCATGCAGTCTTTTTGACTTGTAAACTGACGAGCATTCAGATGGATGCTGTGGGAAGAGATGAATCTTGTCATGGCCATACTCCAGTTCTAGAGGGATATTTTCATGGCTGGACCACACTTACAGACTAAAATAACATCATAAACATTGAGAAGATACTATCTTTGATGGCTAAGGGCATAACTTAAATCTCAGTCTGTGCAATCAAAGGACACAGAATATTTTTGCAAGACATGCATTGATTGTCTTTTACCCTAGGGAAAAAAAAAGCGTATTTTGTTGGTGGTGCTGGTATTATTTATTGCTGACAGAAATATGCTCTTTCAGCTTATCAGTTCAGAAGATGCATACCCCCCAATAGCCATTTGTTTTGGTCAGCTCTACCTTCTAGCAAGAAGATATGCCCCAAGGCCTATGCCTGGGTGCCCAGGTCCTGCAATATGGCTGAATGGGTAAAATAGTGCTCTGTGGGGACTGCTGAGGGCTACAAGGCAAATAGGTACAGAAGGTACTTTTGCAGCCACCTGCAATAACCAGCTCTTTCCTACCCCAAGGCAAAGGAGTCCATTGCCCAGGGATGACAAGAAGGGCAGAACTGTGCAGTGGGGACAGGGTTTGTCTGGGTCACTGCTTGCTCAGGGCATCTGCAAGAGCTGCACAACTTAAACAGTCCTGCTCCCCTGTTTGTCACTATGGGAGACTACTAAATGAACCAGCTGAACTTTAACTAAAAAGTCTGATTTCCCACCCCTCATGGCTTAATGGTGGCAACACGCTGGCATGCAGGCGAATGTCCCTCCATGGCGCAAGGAGGAAGATAAAGTCTGTCGCAAACCAAAATCCCATTGACAGTGAGGGTGGGTGAAGAAGCCAGCAGCCCAGTGACTCCTGTGCTGTTTCTGACTCTTGTTTCCTTACTTTTACCTAACCACTGCAGAAACACTGGGGTTATTGTAATCAAATGAGGCCCCTAACCCATTTAGCTTGGTCCCCTACCTGGAATAGAGGAAAACAGCCAATCTGGGAGGAAAAAACATCCTCACTGGATGCAAGGCCAGGCTCAATCCTCCTTGCCTGTCCCCTGCTCCTCCCCTACCAGGCCTAATGCCACAGCCCTGACTCACCCAAGCCACTTGATCATATTCCTTCATATGGCTTACCCTGCTCCATGGTAGGCTGTCAGTAAAATGGAGTGGGGTACGCTCAGACACTACATCAGCACCTGTGAAGTCACATACTGGTGGTGCTCACATGTTAACATTTGGTTTTATAAACTGAAATACAGTATCTGGGGTTGGCAGAGGGTGTGCGCACGGTTGACCCTTTTCCACTTCCATGTTCATTAGGTGCACCTGATGTCCTGCCATATTATTTGAGCCATAACCTCACTTATCACATGCACACAGAGAATAAAGGGTGGTGCACTCAGTGCAACAATCTGATGCCATATGTGGCTTTCTTTACTTGGAAAATATTTTATCTCCCAATTTCAGATGCCATGGGAACATGTGAATGCAGAAAAGGCACAGAGAGAAAAGATGCTAATCATTCCAGAGTAGCTGGGACATTTCAGACAAACACTTGGCTAGAGAGAACATTTTCTGCTGGCTTATCTTCTGCCCCTGGAGCTGGGGAGGCGGGCTGGGAAAGCACACTCATGAGAGAACAGGGTGCGCTGTGAAGTGACAGCTTGCCACAACAGGAGCACCATCCATTTTAATAACCATTTGGCTCAATCTGAAAACCAACCAACCAGACCAACCTGACACTAACAAGAACAAGCTCTTTTTACTGCAAGCGATTGCAAATTCATGCCCAAGGCTGGATGTCCTCTTCAAGGCAAAGGGGAGTTTTGTCTTGGTAAAAATTTCAAAGCTGTTCATTACAGCTGGTATCTGAAAATTGAGGAACATCAAAGAGGAGTACTCAGCCCCGCAGCCTCAACTCCAAGGCAAATTCTTTGCCACAAGGAATCATCCTGAAGCCAGTGCATAAGCAGGGCTTCCCTATCGGATTTGTACAGCTTTTACATGAGAGAAGCAGGTATCTCCTCCCAGGAAAGGAACAGACAGACGATGGCTGTCCTGGAATTTGTGCTCAATTATATTCCCTGAGTCAGATACACAATTTCTGAAGCACGAGCCCAGCCCCATGTTCACAAGGTGTCAGGAGAAGATCCTACATTGCCTCCTCCCTTTCTCTGGGAGGCAGATCTCCAGTGGATTCTTCTGGCACAGGGCAGGGCAGGATGGAGATGTCCTCCTGTGTCCTCTCTGCAGGTGCCCTATAAGAGGAGCAGGACTGGCACAGGGACTGTCTGCACAGAGAGAACAGCAGCATTGATCACAGGTTCTTTGCCCTTTATCAAACAGCATGTAAGCTCTGGAGAAGGTTGATAATACGGTGTCCTAAACTGTTGTCAGAGGAATAAACCATACCAGCCTCATCCAGCTTTTAATTAAGCTGCTGTCACTTGCAGAATGACTCCCATAATGGTGCTTTATCCTATGCAGCCCTTCAAGGCAAAGAGAGCTCCTGGGCCTCAGTGTGCCTGCTCTGCCTCCCCACAAGGCACTGCAGAAACCCCGTCGTGAAAAGGCTGCTGGGGAAGGACAGGAGGCTGCTTCTGAGGCAGGTTGTAAAAGAAGATTTCATTTCAACACGTGATGAAGTGACTGAGGAACAACTGTCAACATAAGGACAGTGTCGTATCCCCATCGTTGAGGAGGACACGATACTCCTGGCTTGTCAGTGAAATCCCCAAGTTACTGAGTTTAGAACCCAAGTGCAGTCGCCTTCTTGCCTCAGCAGCTCCACGCAAGTATCTAGTGCACCTCCCGTCTCACATCTCCAACCATTCACAGTCTTGCTCCCACTACCTTTCACTGGGAGAATAAATACAATTTTAACATCACAGCTGGGAGGGGAAATGAATGAAAGTAATAGGTATAAATCAACACACGGTTCCGACAGGGGAAATAGTTACGTCTGTGTGTTGCTGAACGGCCAGATCCTTGGTACAGGGAGCTGCGCGCTGTCCTCCACTACCACACTGGGGACTGACAGATGGCTGCAGCGAGGCTGCGCGCTCAGGGCACAGTCCTTCACTAGCACTGCATTGTCCGGGCGACCACGGTTTGAGGGCGCGCAAGCTGCGCCCCGGCTGGCCGTACACCCCGCCTCCAAACTCTTAAGCCCCTCTTCCTGCTGCCTTTTAGTTCTCTGGGTCGGGAGATGCCCGTTTGCCCACGAGCGGCGGCCGGCTCGGGCAGACGCGGGCCCCTCACCCCGGCAACGCCAGCCGGGCCCGGCCTGCCCGCACCCGCTCCGCCGCGGAGCAGCGGCGCCGCCTGCTGGCCAGGCGAGGGGGGAGCCCTGCCGCCCTGCTCCGGCGGTGCGCGGCATCCCCACCGTGACCCCCCCAAGATGCCCCCCCAACACCCCCCTCACCGCGCACACGATGACACTCGCACAGGGCCCCGTGCCACCAGCCCGAATGCTCAACGCTCCGCCTGCCCTTTTGGAGGCTTTGGAAGTGGTTGGAAACTTCCTCTGTAAATGGTTTTTATTAAGAAAAGGGCCTGGTGTGGGTTTTGCTTAAGATATGTGCTCTCCTCAAGGCCATAACTTTTCCTTTCCTAATAAAGGCCAAAAAAATATAAAAAATTGGCAACAAGTTGCAGCCATCAGGGATCATGTAAGAAAGAAACCTTTTCTGCAGGTAAAGTCCTTTTCTGGGTAACTCTATTTTCAACATATGTTCACAATAACCCATAAAACTCCATTCGTGCACTGCAAGCTTTGCCATGCATTCCTATGCAGTGTCATGTGTTCTCCATTTAGGTCTATAAACAGGTGTGCAGTCTGCCCCCCCTTTGGTTAAAATTCCCATGTCCCATATTCCCACTTAGTTGTTTCTCTTTCCAGCTGACACTCTTTGAAGTTGGGGGGAAAAAAACACGCAATCAATCCACCAGATAGATGAACATCTCAGCAATCTTGAGATGTCTCAGGAGATTTCCAGGTCATAAAAATGTTCAACAACTCCCTGTTGGCCTTTTTTTCTTTTCTTTTTTTTTTTTTTTTTTTTTTTTTTAAATTGAAGCTTGGCATTTTGTCTGCTCTATTTTGGGTACTTCAAAAACCAACAGAGTCAAAACAAATTGTAGATGAAAGATAGCAACAGAGAGGAGAAGGAAAAGAGTGCAAGAAAAAGAGTTAAAATGAAAACAGAGAGAAAAATACCCAACTAACTGGTTTCCCTGCTCTCACATAAATAATGGACAGGCAGTAAATAAGTAAGTTACGGGGCTCAGCTGAGCCCAGGAGACTAGATGGACATGATCCTGAAAGTTTATTAGAACACAGAAACACAGCTGGAAGGACACCCGGGAGGTCAGCGATCCAGTCTGCTGCTGTCTCCGGCAGTGCCTCACTCAAGGTCCACACTGGGACCGATTTTTCTCAGCCAGGAAGATATGGAAATAGCTCACCACAATCAACCTGTGATCTGGGACTTCCACCACTGAGTCCAGGAGCAGAATTTGGTCCCCTTGCCATAGCAATGAATTACATCAATGTCAAGTCATTCTCAAGCGCATGCTTCATGGAATCTTTTCTAGCACTATCAGGAATTTTTAGGTTTTCCAGCAGTTTCTCAGATCTGCCTTGAAGACACCATGGGTCTCTGGGACTCCTGCCAGTGTTAATGAAGATCCTACTGACACTCCCAAAAGAGAATACATCCCTGCTGCAACAATTCCCAGATCTCTGAATAATTACTGCGAGGAAAGTCCTTAATCGATAACTGCAAATGTGCTACATGCTGTGCTCTCCAAAAGTTCCTTACAGCTTCCCAGGGTTTGGGCAGGATGCATCTCACTTAACTGTAGGTATCTACCATGCAGAAGCTGTAATTTGAATCAGTCTTTTAGAGGCTTATAGGTGGTAGAGAGGGATGGGTGCTTTACAGGATAATTTAGGTGCTTTTAGTTTTGTTTCCACTTAAAGCTGAAAAAAATCCTTCCTGGAGGATTCACTGACTCCTTTTCAGCTTCCCTCCTCGCACTCTAAAAGGACCTTGGATGATACAGAAGAAAGCACATGCTTCCAACTTGCCAACTTAGGAGACACAAACCCCAACTTTGCTCTTGGGTGTAATTTAAATTTTGCCTGCATGTCAAAGCACTCAGCAATTGCTTTCCTTTCTGCCATACACACCTAATGAGAATTCAGGAACTTTCTCCACCACACCTGAACCCCGGAGAGCCACCTTCTGCTCTCCAGCACCACTGCTAATGATCCACGCTGTTCCAGGTTTCTTCATTAATATTTCTGCCTTTACATCCTGTTGCTATTTAAAGCTTTAAGCAGCTTGCTAATACTGATCCAGTATCAGATAATAACGATACCACGTAAGGCAATACCATGATACACTGTAAGAATGATAGCAATGTTCCCATATTATACCACTATCTCCCAAGAAGGATGTGGGATTTAACCTCTAACCCAGCCCACTGACTTACAGCCTCCCTTTGCTACAAGCCATCTCAAACCCGAAGAGAATGTCCGTAGGCAGGAGGAACAGCTCTGCCTGACCAAGGAAGGTACATGCTTGCCTTCTCTTTCTCTATTTGAGTAGGAGCAATGTGGGGGACACATGCCACAAAACCTGTCACAAAACCTGCTGGATTTCATTAGTACAAAACCAGACATATTTCAGAAAACCCATTTGAGGAGTATTTCAATGCAGTATATTAATTTTGTACTTCATCACTACAACTTAATTGCAAATGAGCACCACTGTACATAAGTGCAGTAAACACATACGAGCTCAGTACCTGTTCAGCAATAAAATTTCAAGCTCATTTATGTAATTTAGTAACACTTCCTTGTTCATCTCACAAGTTAACTCTCAGGTTTTTAAAAATAACAAACACAGGTGCATTGATTTTTCACAGTTTTGCTGCTGGCATGCTCCCTGTACTTCTCTCTGGACAGGCAAATCTGATAAACAGGATGGTCAGTTCCAATGTCATTTACAGTCACTTTCTGGGAAATTTCCCTTTTGGAACTCACAATCTAGTGGACTGCACTGAGGTGGGTGATTGTTCACATGCTTGACTAATGTATTTGATTTTTCTAAGCAAAAAAACCCAACAAACCAAAACAAACCACAAACTTAAAAGTCCATACAATCAAGCTTAGTTGGTGTAAACTCAGAACAACATCACACCAGTTCAGTACCAGTAAAGACCAAAATCCAACCGTCAGCATGCTCACTTGCAGCAGGTTTCCTCACCTGGGGAGCAGGCTCCATTTTGCCAGTGAAATTGTGAGCTCTCTGGCCATTCCTGCCAATGATACCTGGGCCTCGGGGAACAGGAGTGCCCCAAAGAATTGGTCCCTGTGCTCATGCATGTGCTGAGAGAGCACCAGAGCACCACAAACAAGCCTCTGCAATGTAATTCAGGCTCTGTAAAACAAATGGGTTTTCATGGATACTGCCACATCTAGGGCAGTCAAATTACATTACTGTCAGATCCTTCTGTGTCTCCAGGACTAAGGAGGGGAAGGAGCAGGTGAGGACTGTTGCAGTTATCTCTGTAGTGCCTCTGACCTGCTGTACCTCAGCTACGGAGCAAGGTAAAGGGTCTCACACACAAGAGTACAAGAGCCCACACTGGCACCCTCACTGGCAGCACAGAGCGGTGGCTGCAGCCTGCCCTGCTGCAAACCACCCTGCTGCTAAACCACCATTTTCCTGCTCCTGCACAAATGGGTGAATGTGGCAGTAATCTGGCTGTTTGTCACATGCAGGTGAGGATCTGAACTGTAACTTCAGCCACCGAGTATCAAACGCTACCTGTTTGTTCAGACTGCCTCTCTGGCTGGTACAAGCCCTCTCCTATTTTCTTTGGACCTTGCAGCCCCAGCCCTGTTCCTGAGAATCCCAGTTTCTCAGAGCTCACTGCAGTGCATTTGCTTCTGTTACTGGACCTGTTGTGGCTTGGTTGTATCTGCATCACCCTCTCCACGGCAAGAGAGCTGCTTTCCCTAAGATGAACTGCTTGTTTAGGGTTGGAATTAGAGTTAGGATTCAAGACAAGGATTATAAAACCTGTGGCTGTATCCTGACTAATTCTAGGGCAAGCAGGGGACTCAGATCCTCACTATGTAGACAGGGCTATGAGTTTAGCTTAGTGCCTCTGGGCGTATCTAGCTACACCTCTCTTTTTCTGTCAGTATGAGAAGATAACTGGTATCAATAACAGGAAATGACTTAATTCATTAGTCCTGGGGTATGTAGGGGTGACAAATGAATCCTAAGATGCTGACTTTAGCACTTAGTTTTGCAGCTGTAGGGACTGAAGAAACAGGCATGCCCTTTGAAGGATTGAAGCACGATGTTGGCATTTCCAGTGTCTTTTTATCAGTTCTCCAAATGGGACTGTATCTTGGAACAATGTGTTAGGGCCAGAGACTGGGTTTAGAACAGTATTACGGATAAGGCCAGGGAGGCTGGACCTTCTAGGAAAGGTTTTGTCTTCATCTAGTGTGAATTCACAAAAAAATTGGCAACTTACTACTGCTGCCTAGTCCTGCTGTAGAGGCAGCAGAATTGTGCACAATAGATTTATAGACTCTCAGTCTGATGTAGGATCGTGTGGGTGTCTGCATAATGTTTCATAATAGAAGTTTTGTCTTCCGAACAACGTAAGAAGCCAGGTACTTGGAATCCCCACACAGGGAGAGTGCTATTAAGGTGAGAATCAAGCTCTCAAATACTTAGGAGGTGCCAGAATTAAAACTAGTTGTTGCAAACCTGATTTAGTGAGTGCCAGTACTGCAACAGGTTTTAGCCACATGATCACCATACTGTTTCCCTTACATGACCTCTGACACAAATGCATATGTAAATCCCATATATTATTAGGGGACTTAATAGCACTATTAATAGCTGTGTCTCACCACATTATTACAATTTTGCAAGCCTTTTGCACATGCTACTTGACAACATTGGCTTTGTTAAACACTGTTCCTGAGACTACTGACACAGTTCTAGTATAGGCACCTATAGCAGTGCTATGGGCCAAACCTTGCCATTCTCAACTTGATTCAAATGAGCATTTTTAGCAGTTCAAGACAGAGAAAGCACTGCATTTCACCTATGCAAGAGGGTAGGATTTGTCCCATTCATTTAGTTCATGTCAAAAAAGAAAACAATAAGATTTTACCTGAGGTTTTCAGAGCTGAATTCTGATTCCAGGAAACGAAGGAACTGGTCTCGTCCTACTGGGTCCTTCAGCACCTCATCCATGGAGAAACCCCATCTTTTCACACGCTGCTGACTGGGTTCTTTGCTGTTTGGAAAGAGAAGGGAAAAGCCAGATGGAATGTGCATTTCTGCCTGCTGTCCAAGCAGCTGCTGCTGTTTCTGTTAAGCAGCAAAGGGAGGAAGATCATCGGATGAGATGGTGGGTTTTTTTCCTCAGGATTTTTCAGAACTACAACTTAGCAGATAACGCACAAAGGAAGCTATAAAGACCAGGACCATTATTAAAGCAACTGTACTATTTGGGTGCTATGTATAAGGCAAATGAGAGAAATAGTGAATGATATGCAGAGTAATTTCTAGTAGTTTACGTGTAAAGAACAGCACACAATACTTGAATAATTATTCATTACACACTTCTCACATATCTCCTCAATGTACCTTGGGATTTCTTGTATGTCAAGGCAGAAATTTGCCAGCAAGGTTCCTCGCACTGCTGGTGAGCTCCAGAGGGTCTCCTTGTGTCCCACACAGTGCTGGCTGGTCACTTGGAATTGGCTCCAGACTTTCAGTTCCACATTTGCATTAAAAAAGCAGTTTCACTAAGAAGCAGTGCAGATAAGGTTTCTAAAAATGATTACTGGTTTGTGGTGTTTTAGTTTTCAGTGCCTCTGATTTTTGGATGCCTAAGTCTTGGAAGACTAAAAAGGCTTCTACCCCCCATGTTAATCAGAGTCTTATTTTGTATCTCAGCTGGGACAATGAGATGCAAGGCACCCAAAATCACTAAATACATTTCTCCTGAATTATTTCTTAATGCATCCCCACTTACATAAGCCATTGTGTGAATTGCCAGACATGTTGCAGAGATGCCTATGGGGAGAGACAATGCCTGGGAATCACAAGGATCCTATGAGACAGTCCACATCAGAGCATAATCTGGACTCACAAAGTGTTTGAAAGCTTCTGGTATGACAGCATCATACTATGAGACAACCATTAAAATACAGCTCAGCTGCTCACGTTTGTGACAGTGGAGCCATTGTTAACAGTACATATCTATTAAACTACACGTCCCGTCATGTGCACAGCGATTCCTAATCCCAGAGCCTTAGGGGACAGTGGCGATCTGTGCTGAAGACCAAATAAGCCAAAGGGGTAAATAAAATGCCTGCTTTGATTTCCTCTTGGTGTAAAGACTAAGCAAAATTGATGGGCATGTCCTCACTCAAAGTGCAGAGCACTCAGGATGGCTCCTTCTGCACTCTCCCCGCAGCCAGCACTGCAGATGCCAGCCTACCTGTTAAGTGAGCCAGCCTGGACATGAGGACATGAAAACCATGAATTTCTGCTGAATCCAGAGATTTGTTGCTGCTCTTCTTGCTGCTGCACAATGCTCAAGCATGAAAAAAACCCTCACCAATGTGCTGTCTAAAATGGAAAGCTTTCCTGGGTGTTTTCTGAATCCAAAGTGCCATGAAGGATGAACTGCAGTGGCACAGGGCTGTCCATACTCAGCAGCCTGTCTTATCATTAGAAGTGATAGGTTCTTTGTTTTCTTAAGCAAAGGCTCTGCTCTCCTAACTGAAGAAATAGCTTAGCAGGCAACACAAGGGGATCTCAGGGATCATTTAATTATTCATCAAGTTGGAACTATATGCAGATGCAGTGAGTTCTCTTACAATAGAGAATAAAATAGAAATACAGAGCTGTTTATTCTTCTGTCTTCCAACAATACAACTTTCTCTTTTTTCATCAGCAGAATAATCACCTTCCTTAACTCTGAAATCATAGCAGAAGCCAAACATTTAAATTCCTATAAAGGCCATGACATCAGGCTAATTATATTCTTCAGGGACATGGACATCTTTTCTGGGATTTCCAGCTACCTCTACAGATGCAGAAATAATGGATGCCTGGACTATTTTGTGGGTCAGGGTTCCTACAGAGACATATTTTGCAGGGACTGTATCTAGTTCTAGCCCTGCTGGGGAGGATGGAGAAAAGGAGAGATACTGACTAAACGGGAAATCCAAGATACTAAAATGATGTGAAGAGGGGCAGAGATTATGAAACTAATGGATTTCTGTGACTACCAGAAAGACAGATGAAAATTTTTCACATCCCAGACCACATGGTTTTTAAACAGGGAAAAACTTGCCCTTTTCCTGGAACACTGTTTTACTATGAATTGGCTTTCTTAGGCTGGTAGCATCTTCAAGTTTACAATATTATTCAAAACCAGACAGGATTAATTTGGCATGCTCTTTTCAAAGAAGAGAACGCCCAGTTCAGATTTGGCACTGAACAGCAGCAGTTAAACGAGAAGCCACTGAATACTTGTAGTAGTTGGCCACAGGATGCGAGTGAGCAGTCACGGTGATACATGGCGATTCTGTTCAAACCTGCTGTGATAGCTGCTAGGCAAAAGGGCAGGCAGGACAATTTTAGCTCCACTACAAGGCTGTGGGAAGCCTGTGGTACCAAGAGATGTATACACTGGGCAGACTTCCCTAGTACCAGCATCTCATGGGCAAAAGATGACCTAAATTGCAGTGCTGTGCTTGCTTTTTTGGAGAAACTTTTTTTGGAGAAACTGGAGTTCCTACAGT
The DNA here is from genome assembly GCF_037157495.1 of Lathamus discolor. NCBI lineage: Eukaryota > Metazoa > Chordata > Aves > Psittaciformes > Psittacidae > Lathamus > Lathamus discolor. The sequence continues at coordinate 18,190,328 of NC_088889.1, read as the reverse complement.
CTTTCAATCTCCTTTTCATCTATTAGACACCATAACAGAGACAGGCCAGCTTGTTCACTAACAGGTGAAGCCTCAACTCACTTTGTTAATCTATTATAATTCTGACCTGCCAGGTCTCATACGTTACGTGTGAGCTAAACTCCTCTGGCTCCTGTGTCAGATACAGCTCTGCACAGCAGGAATGGCCACTGCCCTATAACCCATCCCGTAGTTTTCATGGGACCCCAGGACAGGAGCAGGGCTGAAGCACCACAGCAGAAGGAGGACCAGAGAGAAGGATCTCAAGGGTCAAAGGAAATGTGCTGGAACAGATATCTTTTAACAGTGTATTATCTGTGGACTCTTAAGACCCGAGTCTGCATGTCTTAAACAGGCATGAGAATGTCTGTTACCTGACTTACAGCATTTCACACATCAAGTCATATGGTAGTGGAAAGGCTGAATAATTCCCAGAAATGCTAAAGCATAAGCTCCTGTTTAAACTTTAACTATGGGAAACCACACAAACAAAATGGCAAAACAACTCTAAAATTACTCAAAACTACCAATTCTTACCTCATTTCAATGTCCCACAATGCTGCATCATCACTTATCCAGGGATTGGAAGGCTCAGCAGGTGTTATAAAGGGGTCATATTCCACATACTGTTCCGTGTATGCTATTAAACTGACAGGTATAAAAAAAGAAAAAAAAAAAAAAGGAAGAAAAGAATCAAAAAGAATCAGGGCCTGAATGCTCAGTCACACATCAGAGAGGCACAGCTTCGCCTCTCTTCTTTTTATTTGTTTCCTTTTATTTTTGTAGGGATTAGCCAGTTTCTCAGCCACCACAGAAGTCCCATTTCCCAGGGATGATGCAGGCCAGGATTTCTCTGCAAACACCCACCAGCTCACTGCAGGATGTTCCTCAAACGTGCCTCTGATGATATGCCCACAAAAAGCCCCATGAAGCAACAAATGGATTGCTAAGGTAGGATTTCCCCCCAAGAGCTATGGGATGACGATGAAATGCATGTCCTCCTGTTCATTTGCTGGGTGTTGCTATTGCCTCTTGCCTTTTTGGTTTTTGCAGACTTTTGTACCCACTTGACTTTATGTGTTAGGAGCAACACATCTAAATAGGGTCATGGGCTGTAGCTAAGAATATACTTATATCTTCTGGGGTTCACAGACCTGAGCATCAAAGCTTCAGGCTATAGATCATTTTTTTTGTTACGTTGGTATACCATTTAGTCTAATGGCATAATTGTAAAACACTTCAATGGCAGTTTATAATAATTAACTTAGAATGTAGTAAATTATTTGCATGCTGGAAAAACACCTGGCTTTTCTACAGGCTTATTTCATAACGAGTCAGATAAGACATACAGCATCTAATCCTCAGTAGGATGAGATTCAAAGCGCTTCCTGGGAAAAGGGCTGTGTCTGCTTGCATAAGTGATTTCAGAAATTCCACTGGGGTTGGGGCTAGGGGCACTTTTTTACAAAAGAAAGACAGCATATATAAAATAAATCAAAAGAAATTTATCCTAGTCTATACTGGAAATACTCTAAGGCACTTCTTATTTTTTTTTGCCTAGGCCTGCCAAGTAATTAACTAAGTTAATTGAGTCTCATCAAACTGAACAACTAATCTACTTGCACTGTGACTGTCCATGCTAAACTTTACCTCTGATCTTCAGTATCCCAAAAAGGCAGAATGAAAAGACCCGGTAAAACAAAGGGTCACAAAAGGCAGAAAGTTTCCCTGACCTGCTCTACGGTAATTATTTCTTTTTGTTTGTCCTAGCTCGTATCATGAGGCATTAAAATCATACACTTTTGTAACCACAGCAGGTTCCCATTGCCCCTCAGGCCACTGAGGGCTGTCTCATCTCATTTCATTAATTACATTTCATGACCGCCGTGGGTCAAGGGTTGGAGGAGGGAGCAGCGTCCAATTTCAGAGAGCAGCAGCAATCCCTGAGACATCAGTGAGAGAGAGGGTTGCTTAAAAAAAAAAAAAAAACCTAACAAAAAGGATCAATCAGGAGGTATCTGCTGTGAAACCTGAATTACTCCTAATAAAATAATAAGAAAGCATCAGAGGTGCTAGTACAAGTACTAGCAAAAATAAAAGGGGAAAAACTAAATTAAATGAAACAAGGGGGAATTGCTAAGCATACTTTGCTGATTCAGTATAATGACAGCAGCAGAATCATTGTCTCATTGTCTAATGGAGGCTACAGGAGGGGGACTCCTATAGGGAAAAAGTATTTCTGTCAAAATGCAAACCTGGGCTTTTGGGTTTTAAGGTGATGCACTGTAATTCTGTTAGAAGAGGTGGTGGGAAGAGTTCACTAAAGGGGCAGAGCTTGCCTGAAGAAGCCAGCTGTCTCACAATGAGGGGGCCCTGTTCAGCCTTTACAGTAACTTTGAGGATCTGAAAGGATAGCACAGATTTTCATCTAGGGAGCTGAGATTGCTTCTGGTAGAAAAATGCTCCAATGCCCCAATTTTTCCCACCCTTTTCTGTGATGCCACATGTAGTGGAATTGTATTAATGCTGCACAATGCAGTAAGGGAAAAGAGTAGGTAGAATATATTGATCGTTCTGCTCAACAGTTCTCAAACCTTATTGCTAAATCGTAAACCTGAACGTGTGCAGGTGCCAAGTGAGAAAGGATGTGGAAGGAAGGAGAAGAAAGAAGAAAACAGTTTCCAAGGTGCCTAGCGTGGCTGAGGGATGCCTGCTCCCACAGTTGGTACAGATCTACTCTTGGAAGGAAAACAGGAAGGAGGGTAGAAGTAAATCTTTAGGACTGGGCATGGATATTTCATGGGAGCTCGGATAACCTATTGAGAGCCTTTCCATTCCTCTTCTACTGAACAAAGGCTCTACTGTAGAATACCCTGCATTAATAGAAAATGTATGTGATCACTATTACAGTACTTTATACCTTACTCCTACAACATATTAGACAGCAGCTTGTTTCCCCACCACCCCCTGCCTTATTTTCTCCTCGTTACTTTCCTCATCCTGTCTGAAACTGCCTTTGTGCTTCACTGAAAGAAATGGCAGGTGATGCCACTGTCAGGCTTGGCTGTTGAAAGGACCATGCCAAGAAATCATCTCTTGCACCCCTGATCTGCCACACTGTCACTTAAGCTAGTCCCGAAAGCAGGGTCCAGCCTGAAAAGTGACTTGCTAATAATAGCACCTCCTCATGCAGCAGATTTGTTCCTGGCAGTTTCATTCAGCATTTTACATTGGGCTTTCAGGCTGCACAGGTTTTTATTTCAGGCAACTGTTCAACTCAGGTCGTCCATATTCATTCCTTCTCAACTACCCCAACCCCTGCCAAGCCACTGGACCCATCAATCCATCTATTTCTCTCCTGCCTGCTCTGTGATGCTCCACATCCAGGCTGCGCCTCCCACCACGCTCTGCACCAAGACCTGGGACCGTCCAGCAATGCTGCTGCCCAAATGTCATCACATAACCAAACACTTCTTCACAAGATATAAATATCACAGCCATGATTTTCATTGTTTATAATTTCAAATGAAACTTTCAAAACAAAAGAAAATAACGTCTTGATTATTCTACTTTTATCTAGTTTTCTCCTGGTTATCTATAATTTGGGACCAATAAAAAAAAAAAAAGCCTTTTCAAATCAGGAAAATTTTCTGTCCAATTTTATTGAAGACTAATAATTTTTTACGGGTTTTTTTCCAACATTGACATTACATTTATAATATCAGTAGCTTCTATGAACTTGAACAGCAGGTGTGTCACGTGAACAGACTTCGATGATCAGGAATGAATGAGTTTTATTGAGTCCCTCTTATTGAATAAATACCTACATAGTAAAAACATCAAGCAAACCAAATCTGCTTGCTAGTAAATTACCAGCCTGGAAATTATTACTGTCTCAGTATATTAAGGTCATTGTTGGTAAACTCAGTACAAAATTACTTTTTTTGATAAAGCACAAATGTATCTTCTTAATGAAAAAGAACCAGAATACCCAGAACATAAATATGAATGTGCTAACTTCAATGATACAGTATAGTGAATGCAGGATTTCAGGGAGCCTCTGAATATTTTCTATTTAATTGGATAATTTTTTGGTTTAATTATTAGACTTTATGACCCAATAGGAACCTACTTTGCGGCTCTTGCCATTTAATTTGCCTAATTTAGTACACACCTGCTAATTACAGATGTGAACACTGCAATGCACATTTCATAGGGTAATCTCTTTTTAACTTGCTTAAATAAAAAATCCTGTATTATTTCTCTAGGAGGCACCAGCCCTTATCATATCCTTCATGTCCACCATGGTTTTGTTCTAAAAGTGATGTTACTGAAGAGCATGTCAATCCCTGTGCTTGTCTCAGTGATTCCTCTGCAAATGCACATAACTTGGAAGTACCTGAGGAGCTGTTACTTTCAATTAAATCTGAGCTTGCTCTTTACCTGTTCACATTTTCTGACCGGAATTTAATATTCTGCAAGTCAAATTGTGCCTTAATTTGCCTCTATGAGAAATCAGCCTCTTAAAACACTGCTGTGACTAGTCCAGGTACAACTCCAGTACCTCCCATAGGGTTTCATATATGTAAATGGGAGCAGAAACTGGCGCTACAACTCCCGCATGAACATGAACACCACTTTCAACAAGGTGCAAATGCAGCTCCTTCCCCAGATCTGTGCCAGGCTAACAAGAGCTGAGCTCTGAGTGTTCATCCACACAAGAAAAAAGGGAATTTTTAAATTGAAACAGGAATGACTTTTCTGTAAATAAACTCTAGGGTTGTGAAGGAGTGGGAAACGAAAGTACTACAACTGTTCTTCCTTTTGTGAATAATATTTCTTTTGCCTTTACAGTATGACTGTCCACTCTATATTGCTGGAAATGCCAAACTGGACATGAGAAATTAATGGGAAATCATGCAAACAAGACACTCACCTTTCTGCTACTTTGGACATCTTTAAACAATGTCTCTCTATCTGCATGTTCAGAAAAGTTATCTGAGGAGAGAGATGACAAGGACATTAACAATCAAAGAGCTCCAGAACATACATTGATCATATCCCAACACACTATTGATTTTTGTTTCCAAACAGCTCAAAAGCAATTCAGGAGGAAATGGGACCCTTCCCTAGGTATTAGAGGAAGCTTATTAACTGCTTCCAGGAGAAGTCTTCATTTCCTATGGCAGAGCTCCAGGGAAAGCTTCAGATGAAGGCTTTCTTTAGTGCAGAAAACCTAAGACCCTAAGTTAGAATTGAGTCTGACCAGGAATGTCAAAAATAACAGGAAAGACTTCTATAGGTAGGTCACACACAAAAGACAGACTAAGGATAATGTGGGCCCTATCTGGAAGAAAACAGAGAACTGGCTACTCTTGATTTGGAGAAAGATGAGGATCTCAATGACTTCTTTGTCTCAGTCTTCACTGGCAAGTGCTCTGACCACACCACCCAAGTCTTGGAAGTCAGATGCAGGGACTGTGAGAATGAAGACCTTAGGCCCACTGTAGGAGAGGATCAGGTTCATGATCATCTTAAGAACCTGGACGTGCACAAGTCCATGGGACCTAATGAAATCCATCCACGGATCCTGAAGGAGCTGGTGAATGAAGTTGCTAAGCCACTGGCCATCGTTTTTGAAAAATCATGGCAGTCAGGTGAAGTTCCCAATGACTGGAAAAAGGGAAATATAACCCCATTTTCAAGAAGCAGAAATGGATGACCCAGGGAATTACAGACCAGTCAGTCTCACCTTTGTACCTGGCAAAATCTTAGAGCAGATTCACCTGGAAGGCATGCTAAGGCACATAAAAAACAATTAGGTGGTTGGTGATAGCCAGCATGGCTTCACTAAGTGGAAATCCTGCCTGACCAATTTGGTGGCCTTCTATGATGGGGCTACAGAACTGATGGATAGAGACAGAGCAGCTGACATCATCTACCTGGACTTGCACAAAGCATGTGACACTGTCTCGAATGACATCCTTGTCTCTAATTTGGAGAGACATCAATTTGATGGATGGACCACTCAGTGGATAAAGAACTGGCTGGATGGCCACATGAAAAGAGTTGTGCTCTCCAATTGGAGACCAGTAATGACTGATATCCCTCAGTGACAGGTGTTGGGATCGGTCTTGCTCAACATCTGTGTAGGTGACAGGGACAGTGGGATTGAGTGTGCCCTCAGCAAGTTTGCCAATGACACCAAACTGTGTGGTCCAGTTGATATGCTGGAGGGAAGGAATGACATCCAGAGGGACCTTGACACGCTTGTGAGGTGGGCTGATGCCAGCCTCACGAAGTTTAACCATGCCAAGTGCAAGGTCCTACACCTGGGTTGGAGCAATCCCAGGCACAGCTACAGGTTGGGCAGAGAATAGATTCAGAGCAGCCCTGCAGAGAAGGACTTGGGGGTGTTGATCAATGAGAAACTGAACATGAGCTGGCTTCAGTGTGTGCTCACAGCCCAGAAACCAACCGTAATGGGCTGCATCAAAAGCAGCATGACCAGTAGGTTGAAGGAGGTGATCCTGCCCCTCTACACTGCTCTTGTGAGACCCCACTTGGAGCACTGTGTGCAGTTCTGGTGTCCTCAACATAAGAAGAATACGGAGCTGTTGGAGCAAGTCCAGAGGAGGCCATGAGGATGATAAAGGTGCTGGTGCACCTCACATGCATAGACAGGCTGAGAAAGTTGGAGCTGTTCAGCCTGGAGAAGAGAAGGCTGCGTGGAGACCTCATAGCAGCCCTCCAGTATCTGAAGGGGGCCTATAAGGATGCTGAGGAGGGACTCTTCATTAGGGACTGTAGTGATAGGACAAGGGGTAATGAGTTAAACAGGGGAAGTTTAGATTGGATATAAGGAGGAAGTTCTTTACTGTGAGGGTGGTGAGGCACTAGCACAGGTTGCCCAGAGAACTGGTAAATGCTCCATTCCTGGTAGTGTTCACGGCCAGGTTGGACAGAGCCTTGGGTGACATAGTCTAGTGTGAGGATTCCCTGCCCATGGCAGGAAGGCTGGAACTACATGATCTTAAGGTCCTTTCCAACCCTAACTATTCTGTGATTCTAAGGCATTATTAAAAGCAGGCAAGGCCCATATTTGGGACTGACATCCGTAGACTACTCAAGATGCAATATGATCCCCTTTTAAACAACATTCCTCTCTTCATTTTTCTGACTGGCATCACAAGACCAATAACAGTTTTATATCACATTTGCCCTCTTCTATGAACCACTTCTTCACAGTACTATGCAGCCTATGTTGCCTATGACGGAAAAAGCTCAAGAAATTTTGCGTTCAGTTTTAGTTCAGAAGACCTCCCTAAAACTAGCTAAGAAACATGTTCAAAGCTGCCTTTGCTAAAATGCTGACCTAGAGATTCCTGTCTGTGCTTCAGTGAGCGCTGCTTGTTGCAGGAAAGGAATTTTGAGGCAGAGCTCCCTGTGCCAGGACAAGGACATGTGAATCGACTGGCTGCGCCTTGGAATGATTGTGCAAATAACTTCTTCCTAGTTCCCTAAAAGCACTGACTGTACAGTCTAACAATAATGCACTGAACGATGCCATCTTCAGCCTGTGCCCCAGAATGCTGGCTTCTTCCCTAGCCTACTTTTCAGATATTCTCAGTGAACCTGAAATCAATCTGTGTACTGGTCCACATTCAGTTCAAAAGTTAGTATTACCCATAAGTCATATTATCATAGAATTACTTTAGCCTTTAAATACTTACTACTTTACCCAAAGTGTGTGAGGATCAAGGACAGGTAAAGCATAAAATTGTTTTTGCTGATATCTCAGTAGCTTTACATGCTTTTTTTCCCCTTCAGATAACAGTTCTCAGAAGAGCAGCCATACAGCCATCTACTTACTTGTTTCCGGAAATCCTCTTTTGTTGTTTTGCGTACAGGTTGGGAGGGCACATGTACAGGGCTTTGGGGCTGAGACTCCTCTGTAACCCCATATACTGACTGTGAGGAACCAATAAACAAACAGAACAGCAATTACATTTTTCTCTATTATGCAGTGAAGAAAAGTGCAGTATGCAAAACAGTGAGGTAACGAACCAGCAATTTCCTACCTGATTATTGACCTGTGTTTATATCCACGCAGGTCAATAATCACTCATCGTGGTGCAAAATTTACAAGTCAGACTGTTCCTGCAGATACGTGCACTTGGAAGGTCCATAGGCATGTTAAGAAAAGAGTTTATTTTAAATGTTATAATGCAGCTGGTAATTTTTAGGAGCTCTGTCAACACTTGTAGAATGAACACTGGGAGTCGTCACGGCGGTGAACCAAGTAGAGGAGGAAAAGATTAGAACCCAATCCCATGCCATGTTCTTTCATTTGGTCCAACTTCCTGTTGTAAAAATACACATTGAAGAAAGTGCTTAACCAGGTGCCTGTCAATGGTTCAAGTTCATGTGAACCTCTCTAAGCAAAAAACCTACAGATTGACTTGTTGACATTCACTTTCGGGACATAGGCCTCCACTGAAACTAATATCAGCTCCCCTTTCATTTAGTGCTTTTACTTTTTATTTCAAATTCACATGTAAAAGACATATGAATATCTCTGCTGCAATTTAACTACCAATGGAAGTTCAGGAGTTTAGTATTCTCTCCAAACAGGTAACAAGTGACAGGACAAGAGGAAATGGCCTCTAGTTGTGCCAGGGGAGTTTTAGATTGGATATTAAGAAAACTTTCTTCCCCCCAAAACCAAAATGATTGTCAAGCATTGGAATAGGCTGTCCTGGGAAGCGGTCGAGTCGCCATCCCTGGAGGTATTTAAAAAGATGCTTAGACATGGCACTTAGGGACATGGATGAGGGGTGGACTTGGCAGTGCTCAGTTAATGGTCGGACTTGGTAATCCTAAGGGTCTTTTCCAACCTAAATGATTCTGTGATTCTATATACACAGAACAGCTAAAACTTGCTCTAAGTCCAAAATACCAGGTTGAGAATGATTCAGCCTTTGAAATGAGTAACACTGGTAAACAGCTCTGAAAAATCTGTGCCCAAATAATTTCTTAATATGGGATCTTGGTACTTTAGCCAATTGATTTAATGTTATGGGAGTGCAGAGCCAGCAGACATCTGGGACACAGCTCCTTAATGCCCTTCTCAGTTCTACTTATCACCCAGTCTACAGTGCTCTGCTGGTAAAACGGGATTAGTAAATTCACCAGTTAGAACAAAATGGAACTGATATGTGCAAGGCACTTTTTTTCTGTTCATATTCCAGAAATCCAATCTGACCTTTTTCACCTTCTGTGGATTTTTCATACGACGACACTTTCTAATGTCCATTTCTGTGGTGTTCACACAGCCTGGCTGAAAAGAGATGGTAATTGTGTTACTACTCTGTTTACAATATTCATGCTACCTTATCTTTCTAAAATATACAATTAGATCTTGTCCAAAATTCTTTCCTGAAGTTTGTGTCCCATAAATTACCCTTGCTAAACAAGAGACTGCATACACCTAATATTGACATCTCAATATCCAATCCATTTACTCATAACTTTGGCACCAACAGGAAGTATCTCAGCTAAGAGAGGAGCTATTTCTAGGAAGTCTGAGACAAACCTGGTAAGCTGCTTTTCTTTCATATGCACAATAATCTTCAAAACTTCACATTTATTGTGTATTTCCAAATCAATAGTTACAGGGATGCACAAGCCTAGAATGTCTAAAATAATCTTATAGACACTTGGTGTGTTTCAAACTGTAAGAAAAACCCATGTGGTGACTTTGAAGGCAATATCTTTGTGCATAGTGCAGTTTACTAGTATTAAACTTTTCTGTCAAAACCTGGAAAGACTCATCATTCAAAAAAAGTTTTACCACAGGCCTGTGCACATCCCAGAATGCTCTTTCCTGGCTGTCCAAAATCTTTCTTTCTGTTTTATCCTTTTTCCTGTCAATTCTGAAAAGAAAAACAGAAACAGATGAGGCGATGTACAAGAAACACTTTCTTCTCTGTTAACAGTTTCTAGCTGGGGTTTTTAACCCCATGACAAAAAAAAATACAGAAATCCACTTTTTTTGTACAGCATTGTCACACTCCCACATGCAAGGCCATGCACCATGAACAAAATTTCACTGGTGTTTACTCCAGTATGTGTCAAAAGAGATTTTCCTATTAACATGGAAAATTTATTTTAACATGTGTTTTTTATCTGCTGAGGAAAAAACCTTTCCTGATACTCTGCTTTCAGACCCTGACTTGATGGGCAGAAAGTTCATGAACAGAAAGTTCAAAAGGGACCCTCCTTACAGCAGGTGAAGTTATTGGCTGGTGCTGCTCCACATCAGGAGGCCTCATTGCACACTGGTGCCTCAGTAGCATCACTGGCATGACCACAGATTGCAAAGCAGCAGCTCTCCCAGGCATTCCCAGCAGCAACATGGGCAGCACTCATGACCACCCCTCTCAGAGCTTTCAACCCTTAGACTGGCTCTGCTTGTATGCCCTGGTGTGGGGAGAGCAAAGGGTGACAGCCAGCACTCGCCCAAGAGACGCAAGACCAGGCCAGCATAACAGTAACTCACTAATTTCAGCCCTGATGCTGCCAGTGAGCTGACTCGCTCAAAACACACACATCAAAGGCCACCAGAGGCTGTTCAAAGCAACTGTTACCCTATCTCTTGGCAGCACTGAACAATTCATGTCTGGTGCCTCACTCCCATGCTCTACACGTGAGCACGGCAAAGTCACCACCCGATTGCAAGATCCACCGGCACAGGCTGAATGAGGCACAGGGAAGGAGGAACAGCCTCCACCTCAAGAGCAGAACTGAAGAACTGACACTGTCCCTCTGCTGGGTTCCCACATTGCTGCCACCCATAAAATCAAAGCAGTGAGGGGAAAAAGCCCCACCAGGTGGGACTTCTAACTATCAGGTTCTCTCCCTTCTGACTTCCTTTTGGAGGGGGAGTGATCCTCAGTTAAGCCTCCATTAGAAATTTACCAAAGGATAGGAAACAGAGGACTGAAGCTGGAGTTTCTGAACACCCCTTCCCAGAAAAGTCCAAGTCCTCCACAGTTTGGTATCACTCTCTGAATATTCCCCTGCAAGGCTGAGACAAGAAATCAGCTCTGCAGCACCCCACACATAGACAGAGCAGCCACCAGACAGCAGTCACTGTACTGCACTGATGAGCTAGTGCAGACACCCAGCCCAAAACTCCTTTTTGTGAGCAAGTCCTTCACACCAGGGCAAAGTGGAAGGTGGAGTCCTCTGCCAACCTCACACTGCACAGCACATACAAACTGGAGGGACTCTCTGAAGGCTTCATGAGTTGTCTTCACAGGTGCTTTGTGCTCAAACCAGGTTCTCAGCTTATATCCCTAAACTAATTCAGTATTTCACATTTTAAACTAGGAAGATGCAGCGTATTAGATGGTCTATGGCTGTGTTTTTTGAGCAGTGTAAGTATAGCAATGGTAATCCTGTGTGCAAGCAAAGACATGCAAGGCAGAGCAGAACTTGATAAGGAGGAGGGACATTTTCAGGTGTTTTGTGTTGTTTTCCTTTTTAGTTAACTCAGGGCTGTGAATTACACTGTGTATTCCAGCCCTGCTTTCTTGGAAACCTGAACACTGAACCATCACAGGAACTGCCAATCAAGAAGCTGAAACTAGCCAGCTAAAAAAGTTGATAGTGGCCAGTCCATGCTTATGTTTCAAAGAAAACAAAATGAAGATGAATAAGCAACAATGGTCACAAAGAATCTGATATTTACTTTTCTTTCTTAGGTGCTAATTGTATGCTGTAAATAGAATACAGAATCTTGTTTTGACAATTTTATTTTTTTAACTTGGCAATAAACTTTCACGTAACTGAAAGTACAATTGCTATTGTAAAGTCCAATCTTCTTTTCCAAACAGAACACTGGTATTGTGGTCAGAAAAAATCCCTTAATTACCTTGTAATTTAAAGGATAATTACCAATGTACTTAAATAGTGCATAATTACAATGTTATTAAGCAAAGAATTAATCAAAATCCAAAGGGTTAATCAGAGACATGCCTCAGCCACACCCTCAAGAAATGATGTTCCTTAACTTTTTAGCATCTAATGCTGAAAGTGCAAATTCTTTCTTGTGGTACAATGTCAATACTGGTGTTCTCATGTGCCATCTTTACCAGCTTTTCCATTTTATAGATGACAACTACAGGTACAAAATGGACATGTACAGTTTTAGGCACTAGCTTGTAGACACTAGACTACAAAGTCTGGACCATACCCATTTTGCAGCAATAATGAAAACATGCTCAAAACATTAAGAGGCTTCAAACTGTTTTCACAAGGGAAAATGGGGGGGAGGGGAATAAAGGCAGATTTAAATTATGAGCAGAGAATAGGAAAAATCCCAGTACTGAATCTGAGAAAGTTTCATGTAAGTGGTACCCAGTTCTCCATTCTAATTTAGTAACACAAGTCAGACTGCAGGGAGGGGAGATAAAGTCAACCGGAGATTGGTATAAATGAGGAAACCAAATCCAGTCTGCAGTAAATACCACCACTTTAAAGTGGCAATAGTTTAAGACTTAAACACTTTACTAGCATACAGTAACACAGACAGAGGACAAAGTGCTGTTCTTTCCATTTGTAAAGAATGGAATACAAAAATACTTCACAAAAGTAGAAGCTGAATGGGCAAGTGAATAGCCCAAGCTTCCATGGTGAACACAGGCTCAGGAGCTCCTCACCAACATTTCCATGTACAGATGATTAAACCCATCTTTCAGATTCTGGCACAAACTTTCAGAATTTGCTCTCTATCGCTTCTAGGCTGCCAGCAATTAAAACTCACCAACACCTTCAGAGCTTTATCACAGTAAAGATTTTGACAAAGAAATTCCATCTGTATGGAATCCCCTTCCTTTCGCAGCTCTAAATACTGGTGCAGTTCAGTACTCCAAGATTACTCACTTCACTTGGGCCTCAGCTTGCATGAAGATGAATTCCCACTTTCTCGCAAATGCTCTCTGAAGTCTTGCTAAGTTTTCCTGACGAAAAGATGAAAATAGTAAGAACAACTAATCCTTGCAATTACAAGTTCTTAAGATTACATTCAGCAAAGTGGGTGGTTATTTTATTCCTTTTTTTTTTTTTAAGCTGGAAAACTCAAGACACAGAAGTCAGTGTTAATTTTGGGTGAACTATCTTGCAGGCAAAGTAAGGCTGTAATGCATCCTTTTGGGCTGCAGTCCTATAGCTGCAGCCAAAAGAGCCCTGTCAGGGGTAAGTAATGGAGTGTGATGAAGACAGCTTGAGCTCTACTATGAAAATAATGATGGACTTGTTCCCAAAAGATAACACCGAGAAGCTTTGTGAAGCTGACGACTTTCATTTCTGATAGCAGATGGATGCCACCTGCACATTTCCCTCTCATCCCCACTTTCCCTTCCTCCCCCAGCTGCTCTCTTCTCTTCAGGCTTTTGCTGAGGTGCAAAGCCTGAGCATCCCTTGATTTGCTCAGCCCTGGTCACCGCTGAGACCATTACGCAGCTGCACAGCACTGAAGGCTGGGAACTGCCAGGATGATTCACAAAAGGAAATAGCTTGTTTGTCTGAACAATGAATATAGCTGACTGCAAAGACTGGGTCCAAATGCAGCCTTGCTCTACATCTGAACTAAGAGCTCTGGTCCAGACCCATTATAGAGAGCATCATGATCTGTACATTTGGAGGCGGATGTGACTTCATCACAGCTCAAGGTCAAACTCAGGACATGGCCAGAATTTCAGGCTCAAATGGCACCCCAAAGTCACATATCCATACCGACCCTGATAAGGAGATCTACGGGACCATTAACCTGACCCCCTTCTCCATTACAGCTGGTTCAACTGTTGCAAATTTTCATTTTGAAAATGAACACTATTAGTTCTACTGCTGTTCTTTTTATACCTATTCCCTTCATTTCAACGAAGTACTTAAGTGCATGCACTTCAATGCTAGAAGAGATCTTCCTATTATTCACTTTAAACCCTTGTATAACACAAGGCACAAAGCTTGGCCCTGTTACCACCAAGTCCATGTAAGAGTTCAAGTCCGTATACACAGAAGAAAACAGTTAAGCAAATGATTTACAGCTGTGCTGAACTGTGGTGATTTCCTTAACTGTGGCTACAAGGAAGAACTACTTGTAATTATCTGCAAAAACAATTTTTGTGGGTTTCTTTTTTTTTTTTTATTTTGCTTTAAATTATATTCACATGTGCCTTCTGGTGTAAATATGCTGAAACCAATGAAACATCACCAACTGAAGCAATATTTGAGTCATGCTTATGTTTGGCCAATTATCAACAAAACTGAATGCAATTATGTAAGCTTAATCATATCATTGACACCTCTGCTCTAACAGCAGGGAGTTATCTAGGAATGCTACAAGCAGAACCTAAACATGAGATGTCCCCTCAAATGCTTTGTAGAGATTCTTTTTGGAAACTCCAGTGCTGATGCCTTCAGAGAATCATTCTCATGCTACATCTCCAAAAATGTGTTCTACATGGACAGAGCTCCTTCACACTCCTGTAAGCCTGTTTCTCTCACTTGTGCTTAGCTTACATCTCTGTTGCTGGATCCACTTCAAGCTCCCATAATGACTAAGTAGAGTCACAGCCATTCTTATCTTATTGTCTCTAATTAAGAGAACAAAGTTTGAATGCAGAAGTAATCTCTAATTGTGCAATGCAATATTCACAAGAAAAATGAGAGACTGCCAAGGTCTAATTATTTGTCATTACTGAAGCATTGCTACACTCTGTAGACAACAATGTGCAAAAGTACTTAGCCAAAGCCTCACTGCATGTGTGTGGGAGTGTGCACGCTGCTGAACAGCCTTTTGTTGCTTTATGATAGACCTTTAGAGTACTTACAGTTAATTGGTTGGCTGTGAGAAATTTTAATGGTTTTAATAATGAAATCAGCAATATGCAGAAGAGAAAACTCAGCAAAAGGATGTGTAAGTGCATGCAGATTATTATATTCCTTCCTTTATGCCTGTACTTCAAGATTAGAACTCTTGGGAACTCTGGATGCATTTTCAGGGTGGACTAGATAAATGGCAATTTTTGCATGCTCTTCACTGAAAGACCAAATGGCATGTAGACATATCCGTGCGCACAAAAGTCCCAGAACGCAGAAGGTAAGGAAGAAGGGAAAAGTCCATTCTTGGGAAAAAAACCCTAAAATATATGCAATATAAATGTTTTCATTGAAATAAACACAGACATAGAAGTCCAGTAGAATCAATTTTGTAAACAAACCCTCCAGTGAAAAATTTCACACTTGAAATTCAGGTGTTACATTATTAAGCTAGTAAACAACAACAAAGTCAATACAACAGAAAGAAAAGTTCAGCTGGTTAGAGTGTTACACTGCTCGTATTCAAAGAAACTCACACCAGCCCTGTCCTTCCTGCCTCTGTCTTCCCACTCCTCTCTAGTCAAGCTCTGCACAATCTGAAGCCAAGGTTGGAGGTACTCTTATGGATAATCATTTCATAACAGAAAACTTGACTTGAGTAAGCTTGAGTAATAGTGTTTCCTATAAGGCATATTGAAAACGGTCCAAGTCTGATATCTGAAAACTTTCACAACTAGAATCATATGGTCATCAGCAATTTAATTGCCTAACAACGCACCTGAAAATCCGTAATTTCTGTGCGTTAGTATGCACCATATATTAATAAGGAACGGTTAACAGGAAACCAAGATAAACTTCTGTGTAATTTGCCACCGTCTTGAAGGTCTGACTACAGAGAAGATGCTTTAATTTGAGACACTGCAAAGCCAGGGGTATTCCCTAATAATATTCCTGATGTTGTGTCCAGATCAAACTTCACACAATTCTGACAAAGAGACACAGTAGCTGCTGATCCCAAAGCACAAAACAGCAGCATTCAATTAGCAAGCAAAGCTTTCCCTGCACCCCCCAGCTTTAAGCTTTAGCAGCAGTGTACCTACGGCTTCATAATCTGCCAGCTCCAGCCTAGCTTTGTTCTGCATGGTCCGTTTGCAAAGATAGATTGCTAAAGAGAGAAACAGAAAACAATTACAGACAGATTACTAGCATTAGATCTTAAAAAAAAAAAAAAAAAAAAGGAAAAAAGTGCACTATTTGTTCTCATCAGAAAGCAACACGAGTCAAGGAATGAGAGGGTTGAATACGCAGCTGACATCACCCACTAGTAATCTCAGAAGCCTTAAACATCTGGGACATCTAATTTAAAAGTGCTCAGAGTAGATGCCAGAACCTAGCAAGATATTTGAGAAAGGCACAATTGCTTCTGGGGCTGGTAAAAGATTTACCTTCAGCAACCTGTTCCCCTCAGTACCATGGGAATATCCCTGCCAAAGTGAAGCTGCTCTGCACTTTTCCCCTTTTGTTAATAAAAAACCCCAACAAAACCAACAAACCAAACCAACCACACCCCCCAAAAAAAAAACAGAACAAAACCCAAACCAATTAAAGACCAAGAATAAAACCACCAAAATGTTTCAGAATATTGAAAATAGAAACATGGGCCACATTTTAAAGTTATGAGCATTTTTTCATATGCTTCATCCTACACATTCATATGCTTCATTCTACACATTTCAAATGGTTAAGAAAAGCCTTCTCACATTTCACCATAGGCAGACACTGCAGGAACTGATGTGGTTTGGGATTTTGAGGGTCAAGATGAGCTCAGTGCACAACACCAAACCAGTCCCTGGCTGCCTTCTGGTAAAGCCTCAGCTGGACCTGCTCCTCATCCCATTTCCATTGCAGGCTGAAACACATGGTCCCCAGCACAGCCTGGGTATACAGTCAGGTCTGAACTACTTAATAGAGGTCCAGGGCTCTCATTTGGGATGAATCTAGATGTGAATTTTATAGCTCCCTTCTGTTCTGCCCTCTTCTCATGCTCCAGGGCCAGATACTTATTATCCAACAGCATACCAAACTGGAGCTGAGCGGAAGGCAAAGCATCACCTACAGAAAACTACAATAAATCTCTTTCAGAAAATTTTGTCTTTTCTTTGAAAATCTTGGTGGGTTGGTTTGCTGGTAAATACAATTTTCTGACATCCTGATAAATGTTTTTCATTGGAGAACTAATCTTCTATGGAAAATGTGTGAACCCCTCCCCCCACCCCCCCAAAAAAAAACCCCAGACCAACCAGTTCTACTTGTGTAATTCTATTCCTATAATTCTAACATTCATATAATGAGCCAGTACTATGCATTGTAACCAGAGGTGGTCAGTTCCTGTATATTTATACATCTCAAGGGCAGGTTCCTCTGTAAGCCATTTGCAACACCAAATAAAGTTAACGTCAGTCATCTCACAGTATTTCTTCATGCTAAGCAGTGACCTGCCATTAGCAACTTAGTTCCTGTCCTCTGACTGGATCTATGCAAATAAAAAAAAGTATGAAGTGCTGCTGGGATTTCAGTTTTATTTGGGTCTACTGCTAGTTTGGGATTAATTCCTAGGAAGACTCCATCTGTACAGACCTCTGATATGCAAAGACTGATTATAAGCATATGTTAGAGATTTCTGGGACAGATGAAAATCTGTCACTGTAGGGCTCAGGGCTAATGCAGCTGCAGCTTGTCCAGCTCACACAGGACTTTATTTTGAGGTGCACAGGTCCACTCAATGCCCTTGCAGCACAACAGTCTGACTGCGAAACCAGTCACTTACAGATACTGTAGAAAAAAAGAAACCCAGAACTTCCCTCTTCAGATTGTTATTCTGATGTTTATAGATAGATATTTAGCACAGTTCAGACAGTTATATATGGTGTCTGTAAAATCTGGAAATTATTTTGCATACAATGAACAGCATCATGTTTTCTCCTAAGCAGTTCCCCTCACTAGGATAAACACATAAGCCTCTGTGCTAGCAGTCCTGCAGATGAGGGACTGCAAATGAACTATTACATGACAGATACCATTGCAGGATACTTCTCCACCCCAGCAAATGATTCCCAGAATCCATAATGATGAGTAATTATTGCCCAGGAAAGAAAAGAATCTGATTGTTCAGCGAGGAGCTCTAAACTGATCTTAGATTATGAGATACTTCAAAAGAAGGACTTCCAGGAGCTCCTCTTTTAGGAGCACACATGTAGATTCACTTCCTCTCCCAATGCCACACCAGGATGCAACAATGTATTTCACCATTTAACTGTGAAAGAAGGGCAGCTCTGGAAGAGACAGCAATGTTGCATGCAGACAGCTAAAGATAACAACACTGACATATTTTCTTCATGTATTATAACTGTCTGCAGGCACTCACATGTTTAACACATCATGTTGCAGTTTATTAGCTCATAAACCATGTTCAATCTTCTTTTTTTTACCAGCTCTGGGAAAAATAAGTCTGGAGTCATATATCAGAGAACTGTAACTATGAGTTGCCATCAGTTATTATACTGGTTTATTGATCAGCCAGATGAGTGCCCAGGTGAGGTAACTTTTTATTGATAAATATATCAGACTCAGCTACAGATCAGAGTATATTCTCCCACAAAAGCAATATTGGTATTATTTAAGATTCCCAAGGAGCAGTATTCTGCTTGCCATAAATTCTGCCAAAACGAACAGAGCTATGGATGAATGAAGGTAATGGTAGGTAAAACCCTGGCCCCACTGGACTCAACAGCTACAGTTCCATGGGCTTGAGACACCTTAGGACTTCACATATTTGGGATGGGCACGTATTTGCCTCTGATGCTGCAGTCTGACAAGTAACTCTGCTGATGAAGGGTTTAGATGGCCAACAGTAATTAAGGACAATTTTTTCCATCACAAGCTTTCCATACCAACTTTCCACAATGAAATAATTCTACTCTCACCGTAATCTGTGTTTTCAGGTTCCCAGCAATTTGAAGGCCAAAAATATGGTGCCTAAGAAAGAACATATGCATTTTTATAATGAAAGAAATAAACATTTCAGATGCAAAAAAACATTACAAGTACATAAAGAAGAATCATACAGGTGCAGAAAGAAGAATCACAATGTCTACGGCCCAGTCTCTGTCCTCAGAGGAAACACTGCTACAGATCTCAGCAAAAGTAAGGATGCTTTTCCAGGATGATACCACCTTTAGCATTGCTCATTGCAGGTAAATAGAAATGCTTAATGCAAGCATACAACGTATGGTTGGCAGCCTAACAAAAAAATTAGTTTTTAAATACAACAGATGCCAGAGGTCAAAACTCAGCTGATTACAATCATTCTGAAAAGAGAAGTCCTGCTAAGCTCACCGTTTTTGGTTTTTATCCAGGCCTCCATATTGCAGTTGCTACAATTAATTACAAGATATTACTACCTGTAGCTGTATTTCAGTTTTAACACGAATGAAAAATAATGTCCTTGTCCAAATTACAGAACATTGTTCTGCATTACTGATGTACTGCCACAAATGGGCATAGGACATTACACACAGATTATTCCTTGTACAAAAGTACAAGAAAACTGAGGGATCAAACAATCTGGGTTCAACATTCCTTGCTAATAGACATCTTATGAACTTCACAAGATTATGAGCTACTGTTAAAGGAGCGACTGAAGTTCAGGTAGAAAGTGACAAGGAGAGAGTAATGGAAAAGAAAGATGTTTCTATCAGGTTATTTTTCCAGAAAATGGCTGAGGAGAACTGTTGCAGGAAATGACAACAGGCAAAGAATAAGAAAAAGTTGTAGGAAAAGATAAGGGAAACAAAAGTCAGTAAGCAATAAAGCACAACTTGATGATGTGCTTTACACAGGCTTAAAATAAGGGAAAGTAAATTATATTGAAATCTAGGTACTGAGGGATGCACAGGACAACAACTTATGGCACCATTCTTCAACAGAGAAAAATACAACTAAAAGGGCAATCAGTATTACCCTTGCTTCTGTCAAGTCTTACATGACAGAGGAGCAGGACTTTCAGAAAAGCAAGGGAGTTGTAATGAAAAATCTTAGTTTGAATGAGGCCAGGAAACCAGAAGGTGAGGTGAGATAAGAGGAGTTCTGTGATCTCCTGGGCTGCTTTGTTCACTGTACCACTGGTCTTATATGAAAACACAATATCACATTAACAGTAGGACAGTGAGTATGAGCAGCAGCAACATCAGGTGCAAGAACAGGCTTTTAAAATAAAAACTAAAAAAAAGAGGAAAAAAAAAGTGAAGGAGGAACAGGAGGGTGAACAGAAGAGAGGTCATAGGAAAGATAAGGGAGCTGGCTGGGATCACATAGCAGAACAACACAAATTCAGCCAGCAGGATTAGGCAGCAAGACTCCAGGTTTGAATTTACTGCTTCATTTAAAGTTACAAAATCTGTCCAAAAGCTGTTGCAGCACAAACACTCAGTTATCTCAGAAGTTGACAGGAGCAGATTTTGGACAGGGCATGGAACTCAAAGGCAGGAGGCTTTAAAATTTAACACATCTGGAGGCACAAGGACACTGAGGGATAGAGATGTTCCAGCTTAGGTGACTGCCAAGGTTACACATCCTTTGCAAAAGAGCCAAAGCCTGAAGCTTGCCCTCTCCCATAGCAAGCTGTAACCAGGACAGGACAAAAATTTGAATCTTCTGCTGTGTCAGAGCTTGAGTGCCCAGCTCCAAAGCTTGCCCTCGGCCATTTTGCACAGGACGGTGGCTACTCAATTCTTGCCAAGGTTAGAATCCGAAAGCCATTTTCCTTCTGGTTTAGTTCAAATCTGAGCACAACAGCCTTGACATATCAAAAATAATCACAGGATATTTGTTCATTTATGTAAAAACTGTGGGTCAGAAAAGCAGTAATTTGGGATTTTAAAGCAGATCATTTTGAAGGGGCTTTATCACTTCTTAAGGTCTCTAACAAGATAGCCTCAATCCCTGGCTTCAGAGACCTAATGGGTGCTTAGGGATAAAGAGCAGCTGATTTCAGCAGTATTATTGCAGGGACAGTAGAAGGGGCCACAAGGGAAACAGAGAGCTCACCAACCTGAAAACGATAGAATGTCCCGTCATCTTTCAGGGTAAGAACATGGTCTGAGATTGGAAAGATATAACCCTGTGCAGCAATAAGACTTCCCAAGTGTATTGCTTCCCCTGTGAAAAACAACAGGGATGTGTCAGGAAGACATGCACTGCACACTCCTCTGCTTTCAGCAGTGGCTCTGCTGATGACTTGTGCAAAGACCTGATGCACACATGCCTCTCTGTACCCACACCACATCTTTACACCTTCCAACCAAACCATGCAAAGCAGAAGGAGCAGGAATCAGCCTTGAAATACTGATGAAACACTGTTCAAATGTTTAACTTGCTGGTTTTGTGTTTACAAAATGTCACACATCAGCTCTAGTCTGAAGTTCAGTTCAAAGCCCGTTATCCACCACAGGTGACAGCTGACAGGAAGACATGAACCCCACTTGCCTTTACCAAATCCAGCAAACAGCTGCAACACCAGGTCATTAGCAGCGTGTTTATTCGCAAAGCAAGTCCTGAGAGTGTAGCATTGCCATTCATTACAGGAAATGTGCAGAGGCAAAAGGGAGTACATATCCTAGCACTGCCAGGGCAACCCTCACCAGCACAGAGGCACATCTGCACAGATTTTCAATCAAAGTCAGCTCTCAAAAGCCACATCAACTTTCTCAGAGTTACAAAGTACACATGCACCCACAGGCAGATAAAGCAGCTCTTGTCTGCAGCTGAAATTCAGGTCTGGGACTTGACTAGACCCATGAGAAGGGATGTGTGTATATGGATGCCCTGGGTGAGGCAACACTGCCTCTATCTCTGCTTTTACATGGTGACAGTAGGCAGCAGTAAACAAAGTGGGAGGAGAAAAGGAAAAGAAACTTCTGGACCTGCAGACCTTTTCTTCCTCTTTTCCAAACAGCTGTTATGTGTGCCAAAACGATGTTTGTTTCTCTGAAGAGTGAGCTATTTGAACTGTGCCCAAGCCTTGACCATTGTTTGTGGCTAATTATCCATTTATCTATCTGCTGTGACAAATTAACAGCCATCACTTGATTCTATGATGCTATATGTGTCGTCCTTGGCCAGTATGTCCTGTCAGTCAGGGTTACCTTTCTCCACATGATGAAAACCTGCCACCTCATTTGCCTGCTTAACTACACATATCCACCAATTTCTTTTCTAAAGCTGGGAACAGCTTTAAAAACAGTCTTTCGTAGGTAGCAGTAATTTCACAGACAGGCTAAGACTCTTACAGGGTGCTTTTGGTGTGTTGCAGTGTAAGACATTAGACTTCACATGTTGATTTTTATCTCTTTCACTCCTCCTTCACCTCAATTCTCAAATCAACCTTGATCTACTGGTATTTTAGATTGCAACAAAATAACATCTACTGTCTAATGGCACACACAATACAGATGGAGTATCTGTTCCTCCCCAGCTATGGTCACCTTACCTGGATCCTCAATGCCGAGGTTCTTGATGAGCCACTGCACAATATCAGTACCTGAAAAAAAAATAGTGAAGAAAGCATTAAGCACTGAGACCACAGGGTTGAAGACCCCAAGAGAGGAATAACATTGAGATAGATAGAGTAAAACTGACATAAAAAGGGAAGCAGATTAAAATTAATCTCCACTGAGGTTTCAGAATGTTTTTCCTTCTTGTGTCACACTGTAATTATACAGTTACTGACAGGCACTAAGTCCTAAGTGGTGTGATATGAGACTTGGTGTACTTGAAGTCAGACATTAATGGCTCCATGTAACTCGTTCTCTCACAGTTGCTCTCTCCCACCTCAGCACACAGGGAGATGCATTTGTGCAAACACTAGCTAGCAAGGAGGCAAAGGAGCATTTACTGGCCCCTTGCAACTGTCATGTGAGAGGCAATAATATAAAAGTACAGAAGTCAGTTATCAGTCAAAAAAGAAAGGAAAGCCTCACTTATATTGAAGACAAGCATTCAGTGTGCCTGTAACGAAGCCACTGCTGAGCTATCACCTGCCAGTGATCACATTAGCCAGATGGTGGCCAGGAGCAGAAAAGTAAGCCTCTAAAGCCCATCAGGTAGTTTATTAGGTCTTCAGGGCCCATCAACTAGTACAAAGGTTGTTGCTCTCTCTAGGTTTGATCCTCTGCAGGTACACAAGCTCTCTATTGCTTCCATGGAAATCACAGAAGTGGAAAACTTGTCACTCTTCAATAAAAGCTAAAGCCTTTTATTAGCAAAATACAACATGACCGGACAGCAAAATTTAGTTAAACCACATACTCAGAAAGCTGAGCTTAAAATGAAACATAAATGTGTGTACAAGTCCGCTAACTTGACCTGTCTAAAGTCAAAGGCAATCAGCAAAGGCACTTGGCGTTAATTTAGCAAGTCCATGCCAAGTTACAGCAGTGTGCAGTACAACCTAACAACGCCATGTCTGGCTGCAGGCATGACACCAGTGCCTTCTCAGCATACAGTCAATTTGTCAGAAAATATTTGCGTTCACATACAGTAAGTTAATAGCTCTGGTAATACTTAGTGCTATGCTTTGTGATACATCACTTGAATATAGCATACAAAAAGTACCAATCAACCATATGGTTTGGGCTTACTGAACAAACCCCAGAGGATCTTATTTGCATAGAGCACTTCTGGGCTCAGACATGATGGGTCCTTCAAGAAACAGCATTACCCACATGATGCCTATTCCAGAAAAGTCTGAAGGACATTTTACTTTCCACAGACCCATAGCATCCCCACACCCTCAGCAAACCTGAAATACTGCAAAAGCCAGGAATCACAATTATGGTGTGCCACAGAGATAGATAACAGCACTGCTAGTGTCACAGGTTCCTGCAATATCTGCAGGTCTGACTGACTCTCCCACACAGGTTAAATTCCCAGTAGAAACGTGTGTTCTACTCCACACAAAAGGGGACAGCAGCTTCTGCTCCCCCTGGCAATGCAAGGTGTCCCCCACCTCCACAAGAAGCACTGGCAAATCCTCTTCAGTCAGGCTTCAGCAGCAAGTGGAAATATGGACCTGGCCTCCCTCATCCCCCACCCAAGGCAAGTGAAAGAGCTTACTTGCTGCCTGCAGGTAATCAGCAGAGCTCCTGAAGATCAGGGAAGCATATGCTTTGACTTAAATACTGAGCAGACAGATGTGACCAAAAAGCAACAGCTGGGCATTGTCTCAATCTGCCTTGGAGGAATCAATGAACCAGACACTGAAGGACCAATCTTACAAGCTTGTATTTTTAGCTTTACGGTCATTCTCCAAACCTCTCAAATCCAACTAGGAGCAATTCAAGTTGCCACAATCCAATTTAGACAGTTATTCCAAAACTTTTTCTTTTTTTTTTTTTTTTTAGTAGATGGAAGTCTTCTTGTAATTTCCAGTATATGTTTATTAATATGCAATTTATATGCATTTGATATCATCCTTGAATTACCATTTAAGGGAAATAATTATTCTTCTTCCTTGATAGCTTTTCCTGAGTGTTTCTACAGAGGGCTGACACATTGCCTCCCTATGTCCATTTCACTAAACCAACCAAACTTTTAATGTCCTCTTATGATGGCCTCTCCCTGTACTTTGCCATTTGGCAACTTTTCAAATTTAAGTTCCATTTCTTTGCATTGGGATCACCAGAACTGCAGGCAACACCCTGTAGAACATCTAACCAATGCCTCTGGCAATAATCCCAGCACTTTCCTGTCTCACCTGAAACCAGCTAACACGTGCATACTAAATCACATATTTTTTTTTTTTCTGAACAGTAAATTTATTCAGAAAAAGATGTCTGAGGGGTCCAAAACTACCTGTATTGTGAGAACACATCTAGTAAGCAGTGCTAAATGAAAAACATATGGGGAAGATGTTCAGAGCCAATAACTGTTGTTTCACATGTTTATTAATAAAATATTCTATGTTATAAACATGAATGTTTCCTTTTCCTTTTCACTAAACAAAAATATCCCAAAGACAGAACAAAACATTTACAGCTAGAGAACTACTTCAAGAAGACCCAAACCGAGGTACTTCTATATTGTTGGAAACAAAACCAAACCTCACAAAACGGCTCAAGCTAAACCAGAATCTTTACTGGGTTTTCTGTTCATCCTCCAAACTACAAGTTTACTTTTTCTTCTGACTTTGGTCACAGATTACAGGCTCACAATGATCTAGATCATCTTAGGAACCTGAATGTGCACAAGTCCATGGGACCTGATGAAATCCATCTGCAGGTCCTGAAGGATCTGGCAAATGAAGTTGCTAAGACACTGGCCATCATATTTGAAAAATCATGGCAGTCAGGTGAAGTTCCTGACGACTGGAAAAAGGGAAATATAACCCCATTTTCAAGAAGGGGAAAATGGAAGACCCAGGGAACTACAGAGCAGTCAGTCTCACCTCTGTGCCTGGCAAAATCTTGGAGCAGATACTCCTGGAAGGCATGCTAAGGCACATGAAAAACAACAAGGTGCTTGGTGACAGCCAGCATGGCTTCACTAAGGGGAAATCCTGCCTGACCAATTTGGTGACCTTCTATGATGGGGCTACAGAACTGATGGACAGGGGTAGAGCAGTTGACGTCATCTACCTGGACTTGTGTAAAGCGTTTGACACTGTCCCACACGACATCCTTCTCTCTAAATTAGAGAGAATCAGTTTGATGGATGGACCACTCAGTGGATAAAGGACTGGCTGGATGGCCACACACAAAGAGTTGTGATCAATAGCTCAATGTCCGGCTGGAGACCAGTAACGAGTGGAATCGGTGTTGGAACCTGTCTTTGTCGGTTACATGGACAGTGGGATTGAGAGTGCCCTTGGCAAGTTTGCCATTGACACCAAGCTGTGTGGTTCAGTTGATATGCTGAAGGGAAGGAATGACATCCAGAGGGACCTTGACACGCTTGTGAGGTGGGCTGACGCCAATCTTATGAAGTTCAATCAAGCCAAGTGCAAGGTCCCACATCTGGGTCAGGCACTCCCAGGCACACCTACAGGCTGGGCAGAGAAATGATTCAGAGCAGCCCTGTGGAGAAGGACTTTGGGTGTGTTGGTTGATGAGAAAGTTAACATGAGCTGGGCTGCATCAAAAGGAGCGTGACCAGCAGGTCGAAGGGGGTGATCCTGCCCCTCTACTCTGCTCTCGTGACACCTCATTTGAAGTATTGTGTGCAGTTCTGGTGTCCTCAACATAAGAAGGACATGGAACTGTTGGAGCAAGTCCAGAGGAGGCCACGATGATGATCAGGGGACTGGAGCACCTCCCGTATGAAGATAGGCTGAGAAAGTTGGGGCTGGAGAAGACTGTGTGGAGACCTCATAGCAGCCTTCCAGTATCAGAAGGGAGCCTACAAAGATTCTGGAGAAGGACTCTTCATTAGGAACTGTAGTGATAGGACACGGGTTAATGGGTTAAAACTTAATCAGGGGAAGTTCAGGTTAGATGTAAAGAAGAAGTTCTTTACTGTGAGGGTAAAACACAGCCTTTGAGAAAGGCTGCCCAAGGAAGTAGTAAATGCTCCATCCCTGGCAGTGCTCAAGGACAGGCTGGACAGAGCCTGGGGTGACATCATCTAGAGTGAGGCACCCTTGCCCATGGCAGGGAGGTTGAAAGTACACAGTCTTAAGTTCCTTTCCAAACTGTACTGTTCTATGATCTCTTAGGCATCTTATTGCCAAGTGACATGACATCTGATATCTTAAAATCATTTAGAGCAGTGCACTGCTTTGCCCTGAGGAAGTGTAGTGCATTCTGCATGATCCCTTTCCAGATATACAGGAATGCTTAATGCAGGGTTAAGTCCCATCCCATTTTAACATTCAACAATCCTGTCCCCAGCTCTAGGCCTCTTTTGAGGAATCTATTAAATTATCATCAAACTACAATGAAAAAATCATATAATGCTGAAACGTTGTTCCTCAGTTTTCTTGCCCCTATTGCTAAGATTTAAAAAGAGAGGCTTTTAAGGTGCAAGTAAATTGTAAGCACCAGCTCAAACAGAACTCCTGTGATCAGTCACTCTGGAACATAAGCAGCACTTGAGATCAGGGATTTTAATTTGTCTGTTAAAAACATGAAATCATTCCTGAATGTTGCCAAGAGCCTGGAAGATGTTATGGTTGTTCTCCAGTTGTCCTGAGGCAGATTATCTTTCTGCTGAGTTTGCTGAACCATTATTTATCACCTGCCAAGACTGATTACTCAACCTCAGGACAATGACAAGTCTTTCCTTCCTCTGTTAATTACTGTCATCCTCAGTAGCCATGTCACTAATTAATATTCAATCATAATGAAATCTCTTTATTGCCATCTCCCATAAAACCACCAGTTTTAGGGTTATGTTCACACATTGGTTTTGCCTCTGTTTTTAGCTGCTTCTATCACTGCAACCTACTTTTGCCCACCTAGAAATATTACTTACGCCTTTCCTCAAATGAGAAAATTCAGCTTTATCTTTATAAGACAGAGTGAAGACTTGAGTGAATCCTTTACCAGATTCTCCTGTCAGACCAAGACACAGATTCCTTTATTCAGTTTTCCAGAAAACTTCATCTTAACCTCTCCTGTAGGAGCCTGACAGATGCTCCTCACGTAACTCATCTTCTCCAAAAGATCTTTTCTGGCTGATTTTCAGCATCCACATTTCACAAGCTCTTTCAGATGACACCCAAGGGAAACCTTTGACTCTGATATGCTTCCACTAAACAGTAACAGGGCATTTGAGACCTTCTGAGAACAAATAGTTGGACCTGTTTTAATAACAGAAAGTGTTGCTGGATCCAGGTAGAAGAGTAGCTGCCATCTCCTCAATGCTCCTCTCCGTACATCTACATTTCCTCTGAGTCAGCATGATCGGTTCAAGGGTAGTCTGTGAACATCCATTTCTTCCTCACCTATAACTAAAAACACCTTTTTTCCCTAGGCTCTTCTTCGAAGCTGAAATAGATCAAGTTGCTTAATACCAACAGAATAGCTGTATTTTTATGTGCAAACAGATTCACAATGACCATTTAGCCAGCTAGCCAGTTTAGAGACAGACTAGCAGTTTTACACCTCTTGCTATTTTCTCCATTGTCTGTTTGGCCTCAGTGATCCCATAATCGTAGCTAGTGTTCTCAGACAGCCACAGCCTGTCACCATGACAAATGAATGGCCACCCATGAAGAGGTGAATTAAAAAAGGAGTTCACAGGGTGTGTGGACATTGGCAAGACACAGTTAATAAGGTGAGTCGCCATCACAGTAGTTGATACCTTTTCTAATCAACCCATGTTGTTCTACCTCTTCCAGAAAATCCAGGACTTATTTGGAAAATGAAGTGCCATCTATAACTAGATTCACCCATCTTCGTGAAATGGCAGAGGCAGACAGAACAGCAATTTCTAAAGATCAGCTATCTGGTGTGGAGACTATGCCACTGTTCTGGGCAAAGGAGCCAAGACCACTGGGGTCTGCTAGTCATTCAATGGACTGGGCATATCCCTGACAAGGCACATACATGTACACACACACACACACATATATGTATACAAATAAAAAGTACAAGAGTGTTTCTGAAACCTCGGTGAATATGCATTTTTGCATTTCTTTTTAGGCCTGGTAAGACAACTGCATTTTTGGCTGAGCGTCCTGAGGTGGCAAGCACTGACGTGTGGAACTCCATACACAGGACATGGGACGTCTCGTGTTTCCCATCTATTGCTGCCCTTATCTCTTGATGCCCACTATGACAATGACCAAGTAGTAAAATCTGCCCTTTCTCATGGGAGTTGCTAAGCTGAGCCATGATCACTGGATGCCAAACAGCCGCTTTGGACCTCAGACTGTTCACAGCCTCACACTGCACTGACAAATATTAACACTGACGAAAGTGAAGTCTTAAAAAATACTTAAAACCCACCGTCTCATCATGCTATGAAAAAATGTCATAAATACATATCTAAAGGAAGAGACATAAGATTGCTTAGTTATTTCCTGACTTTCCAGAGTTAGTGTAAACATTATATTATCTGAACATATTTTAATGCTTTTAAAAAAATACTGTATTTTTGCATGGAATGTTTTTTTCATTATTATTACTTTATAAAAGGAATAAAAATGTGGAATGTTCAGCTCTTCCCTAAACCTTACCTACATAGCTCCTCTGCGCACTCTGATATCTAGTTTCTCTCATCAGTCACTTCCAAACTCAAGGTCCAGAGTCTTTTCACACAAGGGTAAAAATGTGTTCTCCTTCCTGTCACTTCCTTCTCAAAATGAATGAACTCATTTTAGCACCAAATTTTCCAAACAATTTGCTCCTGAACTCAGTCCAGTCTTTAAATGTTTCTATCAGAAAAGCAAGACTGGGAGAAAAAAAATTAAATCACAAGCAGTCAAAATGACATAAGAATACATGCATAGGTGTATGAGCAGCCACTCAAGCTGCTCTTTACTCTGCCAGTCACAGCAATCACATATTAAATGGAAATCATGTGTTTTGGCCCCACCCAAGCATCATTGAGTCCTTGGTAAATCTGGGACAAAAAAGTTAATTAATTATTTGCACTTTTACCAGTGGGCTTGCAAAAACAAACGAATGAACAACACCCATGATAAAGGGCAAAAAGATTTCATAACAAAGTTTTTCATGGCCTCCAGCACTCCTTGCTACGATTTCTCTTACAGAGTCCCCTACTGACTCCCACAGTGATTTCAGCTAGGTTGGAAGTACAGACTCCTGCTAGCAGGAGGGATTTAATGCAAAGTGCCAATTTTTATGGCAGAGGAAAATAAAAAAAAAGAAAAAAAAGAAAAGAAATAAAGAAGTTGGTGTCTCCCTGGTATCTGTTACAAATATTGGGGAAGCACCTTATAGAATTTGCCTACGAAAAGCATATAAATAAATACCAATGCCATTTAAAAAATATCTCAGCAGTTGACTCAGAAAATGTGGTAATTGCAGCTCTCCTCCATCAGCATGTGGTAATTGCACCACTCAGTGTCAGCAAGGAGCATCATCAAAGCTACAACAGCTTAAGGAGCATCATCAAAGCCACAACAGCTTAGAGCTTCTAGCAATTTTCCTTTACCTTATATTCACTTTAAATCTTGTTTGTGAATTATTAACAATCATTAGCAGCAGGAGTGTTACCCCTTTTTGATCAAAGCAGCCAAAGTTTCTACGGGGTCTTTTTGTTCATTGTAACTTTCGAGTGCTTGAATTTACAATTTACTTTTCTTGCAATAAAAAAATTGAAAATATAATACTTTGTGTGAAGTTAGAATGATACTTGACGGGAAGCTGTTTTCCAAACAGCCCATGGAGCTAAGCTACGTGTGAACATTCCAGGATGATAAAACAATGATAAGGACAGAATATTTGTAATTTTAACAGGGTTCACAATCTCTGATCCTTTGCCTTTTCCTGGCAAGAGTGTTATTTGTCTCAGTGTTTGGGCTGATATGACATTCCAACCATTTCTCCATCCCTCCTCTGTCTCTTTTACTAAGTGTTATCTATAGAAAGTTGTCCAGTATGCTTGCCCATTTATACTAAATGTTGGCATTTCACAGATGAGTCCCATATAAATACTAATAACTTGGTTTTGTGTGTTGCTTGTGAACTTAGGAAGCACCCTGTACCTCCACTGCATAGATGTCCATATGTGTGTGAAAAAAAAACATATAAGAATCATATTTGTCAAAAGCCAATTAAAAATAATAATGCTGATATTTGACTCACACACATTCTAGCCCCTGACACTGGGGCCCTAAAGCAAAATTAACAGCAAGTCTATTAATAAATTCTTTCACAAAAGGGAGTCATGACCCAGACTCATGTCTGCACTGCAAGGTGTCGACAGACACTTATGATGCGGGGAGAGTGACAGAAGATAAACTTCCCAGGAGAGAGAAAATGCCACAGGCTTCTATAGTCGTGATGGGGTAGGAAGATGAGCAGCAGGGAGCGAGACCAGTCAGAGGTCAACACACCGGAGTCGCAGAGCTGTTATGTGCTCTCACAAGGAATTGAACAGGAATGTCTAGCAACTGAGTGTTAATGCACTTGGAAATAGCTTACAAAGTAATGGGCTGCTAATTCACAATTTAACCATCAGCACCACAGTGTAAATTTGATCTTTCTCCCCAATATATATATGTAACACACACACACAAATCACTCCTGCCTACATTTTAAATATAGATTGATATAAAAGATGAAAGATGGAGATTTGGGTTTGCAAAATCCAAATTCCCTGTGTACCCAGTTAGTAGCTCTTTCTTCTGAACTGCTTTTTGGAGGGACTTCTGCCTTCTCATCATATTGGCCAGACTACCACAGTGCACATACCCTCTATGATGCAGACTCATAGAGGGAGATTTTCACTAGGCAAGAATCAATAAATTATCAGACATGACAGTGCAGAGCGATGTGTGGGCTAACTTACCCAGGTAAAGATAAATTAGATCATAAGATATCATGGCCAGACTTCTTTTGTTACAATGCTGATCATCTAAAAATAGTTCAAGTAACTTTACAAGGTGTGAAAGCAAGTAGCGGAAGACAGACCCAAAGACAGGCTTCTGACTCGTCATACCCTCCCATCAACACCATTTAAAAATGGGCATTCAGCTCCAAGGAGCAGAAGGATGCCACTAGCTGAGAGCCCTGGATTTAAAATGATCACTCTACAGTGGTATTAGTAAGGCTGAGTCAGGAAACCTCTTAATGGACGCACAGCTAATCCCAATGAAAGAGGTCTGCCAGGGCAGCTTAAACCAGGTCCTCAACTGGAAAAAAAGTTACACCAGCAAAAGGTCTTTTTCCAGTTGACCTGCACCGATATAAAGTGTTTGGTGCTACACCAGCCCCAGACTTGTACTCACTCCACTTTGAAAGCGCTGTGTCATATCAGCCCTGCCCTCACACCGATGCTCAGCATGTTACTCAGTAGCCTTACCACAGGAGAAACCACACTGACTTAATTGTGCTAAATGTTCCTCACCTGCCTTGGAAAAACTGAGCTGCTATCAGCACTATCTACAGACAGGCCTGGCATCAATAAGCATGCTGATAGACCCAAGTACACACACACAAGCACCCTCCAGAACTCAGAATATACCATAACCCCACTGTAATTCCCTCACTGCTGCTTTGCTTGGCTAGAACTTGGCCTGCTCTAAATTAAAGACATTGTGTGACCTGTGCCCAGACCTTGTTCTGTCTTCAAATGCAACTCTGAACAAACGGCTGTTACTACAACTATGGGAGGAAATCCAAAATAAAGGAAATCAACAATTTCATCCTTTGTGTCATCAAAACCTGTACCTGCTCCTCTTGTAACAGGCACAGAAGATGAGCATGTTGCCTTGAGAGCCATTACAAAGGTACACAAGATGAGGAAAGTTGTACCTTGCAGGCCTAGCCTCCCAGCAGCAGTAGTAACTGCTACAAGAAAGAGCGACAAGCATTTCCTTGTAGCATCAGAAGTTACCTCCTTTTACAAATCACTAAGAACTGTGGGTGTCTCAAGATGTACCTTTACACCTACAATTGATCATAAATTTACAGTTGCTTTTCAGGCTGCTCTGCCTTTGTGTTACGCAGACTACTGAAGTGGCATGTGCAGCTTAGCAGTTTGGCTCTCTGCCACATAGTAGTGTTTAGATGCCATTCCTCACACTGTCAAAATGATCTGGCAACTCAACAGCCAGGGAAGCAACTCCGAGCACTGCTGGAAACTGGGCTTTTGAAGATTCACACGTCAGATCCTGTTAGGGCTGAAACATTTGTACTGCTATGCAATTAATGTGCACAGCGTTTAAATCAAAGTCAACCCTTCTGACATTTCAATCATATTTTAGTATTTTTAATAACAAATTTTCTTCTCCAGGAAAGAGGAAGATCAATAAAACATAGAAGGGAACTGGTGTATTTCAGCATGTGACTATAGGGTCACTTCACACTGAATCCTCATTCACAGAGTGGCTTTCAAAGGCTGCCACGTCAAGGTCCTCCTTGACCCTCACCAGTGTCATAACAGTTTCCTTGCAAAGGTGTAAATGTTACTAACCGGTGCAAGACAGTAAAGCGCTCTGAAAGCTGCAGCATTTTAATGATTTTGGCACAAGACTTACTTGGAGACCTGACCTTCTAGTCCTCACCTACAGCCAGTTCCTATGAATTTCCACAGTAATTCTGTTTGCAGCAGCACTCAGTTTTCAAACCTTCGAAAGAGCTCTGGCCACAGCAGATCTCTCTTTCACAGAATCACACACTTCCATATAAGCTGTGGCATTATTGCCTGTGTTCTTTATTATAGATAAGGATAGTTAGCATAATCAAATTCTCTAAGAGATCAGCTTCATCCTGACATGTTGTTACTCTTTTCCCTCTTACTATTCAGGAAAAGCTGAGCACCACATGCACTATTCGTTTTTATGACAGTCACATCACATGGAAAATTAAATAACCTGACATCTGTAGGTATTTTCCATTCAGGAGTTTATTGTGCTTAAAATTAAATAACAGGCACTGCATAGCTTCCCCCCTCCCTTTCCCTGTTAGACCTTTCAACAGTGTATAATGCATGGTGCACTGGAACACTGTACCGCTGGGGGAATCAGGAACAACTCTCTGGCAAGATTGCACATGCAAGTTCTTTTAGTCGAGGGTAATGCCAGACGAATTAAGATCATATAAGCAATTGCCGATTATTTACTTTCTGTCATGCTAAACAAAGAGACAGTATTGGCACTAACACTAGAGACTGTATTTTAAACAGGGCTTCCCAAACCATGTGTTAAAAGTGCTTAAACTGGCAAGGAGCAACGGATTTTGTTGGCAACAGCTCATTCCTGCATTTCAAATTTGGGCAGAGATATAGATCAGTGGGAATTTTAAATGTGCAGAATGGTTTAATGGTAACACTGAAACGACCAACAGACATAAATCTGTTAGTATTAATAATTAAGCAGCAAATTCAAAATAGGCAAATTATTTGTTCTTTCTTGCATTTGATCGATTTCACAGGACTGCACATAATAACAGAAGCGGAAAAAACAACAATCAGCTTCTCCTAAACACCTGTATTATAAAATCGCATTTCCTGTCTGTAAGTCCTTCAACTTTATTTTGCCAAATGACCTCTGAAAGTAAGAAGCATTTTGAAAAGCTGAAAGCTGCACTAAACAAGTATCATACAGCTTAAATAATTGAATCTACTGTCAAAACAGTGTACCTTAAAACTGCAATATATCTGCTTATGAATTTCTTAAGTCATTCTTGTTTCCATGCCATGACAGAAGGAATCTAGTAAATTATTTTCCTTCCTTTCTTTTATTCTTTCCAAGAATTTGAAGACCAACACTTTATTTAACTCCTTTCACTGTAAGTATGGGTTTGGACTTGGAAAAGCTGTTGGGCTGCTCTGAAGCAGTCATGATTTCAGACAGCAACAGGCCCTGAACGTAGGACAGGCTCAGAGCAGACACAGCTGCATAGTTGATTGTTCCCCAAGCAGGAGCACAAAGCACAGCCTTCATAGAATAGAATCATAGAAACACATAAACAATTAGGTTAAAAGAGACCTTTAAGATCATCCACTCCAACCATGACCCCAAGACTGCCAAGTCCACCATTAAACCATGTCACTGAGAGCCTCATCTGCATGGCTTTTGAACGCTCTCAGGGGCAGTGATTCCACCACTGCCCTGGGCAGCTACCTGATCACCCTCTACATGAATAAATTTTTCCTAATATCCAACCTAAACCTAGGCCTTTGCTTCTTGTTCTATCACTTACTACTTGGGAGAGGTGGCCAGCCACATCCTGGCTCCAGCCTCCTTTCAGGTATTTGTAGACAGCGGTAAGGTCCCCCCTGAGCCTTCTCCAGACTAAACAGACCCAGTTCTCTCAGCCGTTCCTCGTCAAACTTGTGCTTCAGGACCTTCACCAGCTTCTTTGCCCTTCTTTGGACCTGCTTCATAAAGCCCTTCATCAGGCAGGGAGGATCAGCTTTGTTCAAAGTAGCTCTCAGTTCGGGGACTCCATGGCGCAACACCCGACAGCAGTGGGACAAACCAGACAGTGCTGCTGCTTTCCAATTCCCATTCAGCAGTGCCTGGGGCTGAGGCCCAGCAGCTTCACTCACTTTTTTCTGGAAACCTCAAGAGGGTGAGGGTACGTTGTCCGCTATCACCACTGATTCTTGACAAAACCCAGTCTGGTACTGCTCTAGAAACACATTGCTGGGCACATCAGCTCCTCTGCGCACTCTGATATCAGCCCTGTTGCAGAGGAAAGGCCTCAGAGCTCACAGCGTTTCTCAGCAGGTACGTTTGCCTCGGCAGATTTAAACAAAACAGCCTTATAATGCAGCGATGCACATTCTGGTGCTTTTAGTTTCCACATAGCTAAAACTCAAAATCATCTCAATGTAAGGCAGAGCTCTTTTTCAAGCCAGCAACTTTAATTCGTCAGAAGTTTAGGGAGAGGAGTCTTAAAATACCTTCAGAGAGCAGAGTTTCACAAGTGACTGAAGAAACTAGAACTATGTAAATACTTTATTAAAAATATTCCTATAAATATTAAAATAATAATAATAATAATAAAAGACAAATATATTTCACTTGTGCTCACAAGACTTTTGTATTGCTTTCCAGTAATAACAAGTGTTCCACATTTGCACTGTAACATCCTCAGGGGCCCGCCAGTAGGCGCTGGGCAAATCCAGAGTCAGTCCTGCCTCTGAATGTCATCCGGAGTAAAATGACTGACAGGGCTGTCAGAGCAACAGTTTCGTTTCAACGAGCAGCGATGGAAAGCAAACTGCTGTGTCAGATGCCAGGATACCTACTTTAGAAACCTACTTTATACAGTACACTGGCCACAGGACAGGGCCCACACCACAGGGATTTCACAGCTAAACAGCACTTTTACAATGAAAACAAATCTTCCCGGGATTACAAACATCTTAAAATGTAAAACCTTCAGATCACATTCTCATTGAAACGCATGTTGCTCCTTTCCTCGTTTCACCTTATCTCATGTCCTCGCCTCCTTGCCCAGGAGCATCAGTCCCGACGGCCTCTGCAAAGCCGAACAAGGCCCTCCACAGCCCCTGGGACACACCTGATCGCGGTAGGGCTCGGGCAGGCACGTCCCAGCGCGGCCAGGAGGTGGAGGTGTTGCCCATGGAATGGGAGGCAGCGAGCTGCGGCTCGCTCAGTGCCCTGCGCCCTGACGGGAAAGCGAATGGGAACGGGGACGGGAATGGGCGGCGGCGCCGCGGGGTCGGCAGCCACGGCCACCGGCCCTCTTGAGGTCACAGCCAGCGGGCCTGACCCCAAACCCGCTGGACGCGGTGCACGGGGGAGGCAAGGCTGCTGCTGAAACCCGACGGAGCCCGCAGTGATCTTAACGTGCCACTAATTTTGCAGGTAATGACAGGAAACACTGGCTCCAGGCGGAAAGTAGCAGGCACCGTCCTCTCCCCTCGCTCGCCCTGCCAGAAACACAGCAGAAAGGGGGACCCCATCTCAGCTGAAGTTACTCACAGTGTATACAAGACGTGAGATGAAAAGGTCCCAGGAAATCATGGGAATTATCTGGGTTGGAAGAGCCCTTAAAGATCATCTAGTTCCAACCCCCTGCCATGGGCAGGGGCACCTTCCACTAGACCAGGTTGCCCAAAGCCCTGTCCAACCTGGCTTTCAACACTTCCAGAACATGCAGAATTGCAGTATCACAGTAAAATAGAACAGGTCATGCTATCAGGTCGTATCTGAAAACAGGCGTGGAAAGGCAGAGGAAGGAAAGGCCTTATTTATCTTATGTTTATTTCTCACTCTCATCTCAGGACCATACGCTCATGAGGAACACTCAGATGTGTGATACGGCTTTTCTCCCTTAGTGAGTCATCAGCATCTTGCACCAGTACTGCCCGAGAACTAGTTGAGTCTATGGTTCTAAAGCAGTTGATTCTATGAAAGACGGCAACAGGGTGGGCATGGAGCTCCAGTCACTCCACTGTCAATCCCAGAGAGCTGCCCCGCAGCACTGCAACCAGCTTACCAGCCTTCCCCCAGAATTAAGTCAGGTACACATGGAAGTTCTTGTGAGCCCAAGTGGGAATGCCAAAAGCTGTTCACTGTGCTATAGACCTTGCCTTTTATAGACATATTCACTTTTGATATAAAAGTTTATCACTGGGGAGATAAAGGGAAATCTTTTCTGTGGACCTCAGAAATGCAATCCTTCCTTGGGAGCACAGGTTAGACAGTAATTTGCTGGATTGCTCATTGTGTGGTTCCCACTGCGAGAACAAGCATGCAAGTGATGTTTGAAAGGTGCGGAACCAGAAATCCCACTGTACAAAAGCAAGGAAACTCAGTGGTAGTTAATCATGATACATGCTAAATATAGTAATACTGACTACATGTATCAAAGTTATAAATATTACACAGATGTCAATACAAAATACTCTTCCAAAGGCCATATAAAAAATAAATAAATCACAAAGCAAATCAACTCTGATGTAGCAAATGCATGCCAAGTGGCCTTGTGTTTTCCAGCAAAACATATGATTACCGAGTTCCAAACCAAGAATGGTACTGGAAAAGAACTGTCTTCCGTAATCCTTTCTTGGATCTGACCTCTCAGGACTCCTAGGCTAGATATCACAGCCACAAAATGAAGTATAATAGAGAAATTATAAAGGCTTTTATGCTATTTTTAAAAATCAGCCAGCATTGACCATTCTTCCCTTACTCTTAGCCCCATCAGCTGCACATTTTATTATCAATATTTACTGACAAAAAGGGTAAGAGAGACACAATACCTATGGCTCCAGCTAAAAGCAAAGCACTGGGAGGAACCCTGCAAAAATTCTCCCGGACTACCCCTATGCCAAAACTCCCTGTAGCAACCTCACAGAGACTGGGAGCATACCTCCTCTTGGCCACTTGGCATTACCTAGGAGAATGCCAACAACTCCAATTTTTCTGTGTTTTTCCTTAAAGAGTTAAATTGCAAGCCATGGATCAGCACACACTCGAGCAATCCTGAAAGAAATTTTGAGAAAAAATTCTGAGATAAAATATTCTAGGAAAGCCAACTTCTTCTATTCTGTCTTTCCTCCTCCTTCCCCTGGTGATGTATGTAGAATAACCCTGTGGCAATACGTCATATTCCTTGGTCAAACCCTGCAAATTTTCTTCAGCCAATTGCATCACACCACCCCACCAGTGCTGGCTGTGCCTCCTCCTCCCTCGCTGTGGGTTTTATACCAACTGCACTGCTAATGGCACTGTCACAATTCTACTGAAGCCAGTCAGAAGCTTGGTTGGTCAATATTTACAATCATGGTATCTCACAACTCAGTGGATTCTGTCCAACTTAGTGATTCATTCTGAAATAAACTTCTCAGCCTTTTCACACTGACTAGCTTTATCTTATCCTGCATGTACAAAGGCTAGTACAGATCCGCAGATTTGCAATTTCTCCTCCATCTGCTCAGGCTGTTCCACCCCTGCAGTTACAACAGAGAGTAGAAGTGCATGAAGAAAACATATAAGGAGCAAGAGTACAGGCTTGTTAAAAACAGTCACAAGGATTAAGAACATAGATGATGAAAACAATGGTCGGTATGCAAAAATAAATTACAATAAATTGAAAACATAAACCACCATACAACTTCATGGTGTGTTGAACATATGAACATAGTGTGTTGAACACATGAACACATAGTGTGTTGAACACTAGCAGTACTAATTCCTGCCAATGGAGTTCCCCAGTATCACCCTCCTGTGCAGAGTCCTTCCTCTGTAAATGCTCATTTTTGGTTTTATTTTCACAGTCTGAAACCTGTCAGTGCTTTGCAAATTTTGCTAGCATTATGCCCAGAACAAAGCACAGTAGGTCACAAAGCAGGTAGCTCAGAATATTGTTTCCAACCTGAGAGAACAAACTTAAAGGGCAATATTTACATCCTTTTGACAGCTTACTCACAGACTGTCCTGTGCAAATATCATCAGTCTACAAGGCCATGCAAATTTGAACTCAAGATCCCAATGAAGCAACTTTATCATTACAAGATATTACTCAATATTTGTTTGGTACTCTCATTATCCTTCTCTGATTTGGTTAGTAATAAATTAAACAAATTGCCCCCAGTCCAGAGCATTTCACCTGTGATGGTACTAGGCAAGTGATCTCCCTGTCCTTATCTCGACCCATGAGCCTTTTGTTACACATCCTCTCCCCTGTCCAGCTGAGGAGTGGGAGTGATAGAGCAGCTTTGGTGGGCATCTCACCTCCAACCTGGGTCAACCTGTTATGATACCTCAGTCAAAATGGACATCACAGAAGACTCCAGAAAAATACAAGAAAGGCCAACAAATTTGTGGCTTCTCCATAGTAACTGTGTATCTCATGAGTAACCCATCAACAGATCAAAAAGAAAAAAAAGGTGCAAAATTTCAACATTGTAAAAAAATCAGTACAATATACTGATTTTAACATGGCTAAATTATTCTGCTCTGACTCCAGCCCATGAAAGACAGAACTCTGCCCCCCAATCTAGACAGGGAAACCAAAGGAGAACAGATTTTCCCATCATTTGAAATGTAAACACAGAATAGCAAGGATGTGTTTATTCCACGACTATTTCAGATGTGAGTTTGCAGAAAACGGACTGATTCAGGATATGCAATCAAGTCCAGGAAGCAGAGCAGTGACAGCAAAGCAGAAAAGCATACAGCAAGCTTACCCGTGGCAACAATGAAAGTTTTCAAGCGTTTGCAGGTGCTCAGGAACAAGACAGCTGTTGGTAATGCCCATCTGAAACACTACTTGCAGACGTGGCCAGCTTATAACTTTTGGGCCACATGGCACTCATGAGCAGTTCAAGTAAGGTTCCCACCCTGGGGGGCTCCCTTGCACAGGAGCTTCTAGATCACCCAAATCGCTGTCTGCAGGAGAAAGAGTGCCTACACTGTTGGACTGTCACCAGAGCCAGCACAGGGATGTGGGTCATGGGAGGTCATGGGCACTTCTACCTGCTTCTTCCAACTGTTACACTTTTGAGGCTTATGAAATGTGGTCAGGAAGTTAGCTGCCTCCAGTCTTTTGGTGTAATCCTGTCTACCCACTCCACAGCACCAGACAGCACCAGAGCTGCCTATCTAGCACTGTGAATGCTTTGACCTGTCACCACACCAAGCTGTACTTGGCTGGGCAATAGCTATTTGGGCTAAGTTCCAGTATTAGGGAAGAATATTAAGTACCTATAAATATAGACCAGTTTGACCATTAATAAATTCCATCCTGAGGAGACCAAGTGCTCCATACAGAGCTACAACATCCTTGCCAAAGCACATGCCAATGAAAACAGCCATACTGTTGATGGGGCTTAATTGCATTCTTAGCATTAAAAATAACATAAGAAAAGTTGATCTATAGCAACAACAAATAGGGCTTTTATCCTTTTTGCAGGAAGCATAATCAGCAGCTATCAGGAACAGAGATAAGCAGGTCTCCAGTTGGTTTAGATTCAACTAGATTTTTTTTTTTTTCCAGTAAGATATCTTCAATCTTAACATCTGGTTATTAAATGCACATTTTTTGTCTAAAACCTATTTTACAGTAATTATATGGATTATGCTGATTTAGAATGCTCCCTTTTATGAAACTAAATTGTTGAGTATTTGTATGCTGTCTGTAATTTGGTATTGTAAAGTAGTAATTCTGAGAGCAAAACAATGCACCTCCTTGTCTGCTGCTCTTTTTCTTCTCTCTAATTGTTTGCATCCCTTCACCTCCCTGAATACATAGCCATGAACATTCCTCTTGGATTATCACTGGGCCATGGCAGCCTAATAAATAACCATTCAAGCTTTTGAGAATTACCCCTAGATAGATTTGTTACATCTTTTGGTTATAAAGGATGTCAACCCCAGACAAAATTCCAATGCAACAGAATTTGCTATGCAATAGGACAAGACAGGATGAACTTTGTGAGTAACTCCCTCCTTTAGCAAACAGAGGCAGAAACAGGCTTAGAGTCTCAGTCTGGCTGATCAGGTACTGCCAAGTGACACAGCTGAAGAGCAGATGCTACCTTCCTTTAATTTAGTAAAGCCAGCAAGGTGGCTCAACAGACCCATGCAGACATGACATGAGCCAGCTGTTGGTTTTCTGTCTCACTGGGGCAGCATATTAATCTATCTCTCTCAGTACCACCTGCAAAGGACACCCCTCCTGTTTTACAGGGCAAACCTCCAGGTCCATATGTATGATCTCCATTACCCAGAGGTAGCCTGAAGTGAAAACATGTAATTGCAGGTGACCATAACAATCAAGATGTGATGGCTTTACAGCCTCCCCTTATATACCCTCAAGCTCCCCTTCCCATGCGCTTTCATGCCACATATTAGAGCACATCTGCTCTAAACCCTGAGACATAGGGATTTTTAACCTGCCTCTGCCTAGGACCCTGCTTGCAGTGTCTCCATCCTTCTCACAGCCGTAACAAGAAAAGGGACAGACTTGTACCTAGGTCCCCATGTTCACCTTCACTACAGCCTTCGTGTTTAACGCCAGGCAAGTCACACTTTTGTCTTCACTAATTCACGAATAGATACAATAAAACCTCAGAGATTGCTGTCAAGCTGCACTGTTTAGCACTGTAAGAGGCAGGAAGCCCATACAAAGCCACAGGCAAGGAGCTCAGCTGCTTGTGTCTGACTTAACTGCTTCACTGATGTATTAAGGTGGTTAATTCCAGGTTTTCATTCCTGGAAATGAAAGGCACCTGAAACACACAGCAGGTTTCTGAAAGCACCCCTTTGATTATCATTAGTGTACCTGGTTATGCAGGTTGCAAGGGGCTTCTCTGGCCCCAAGAGATGGCAGAGAAGACAGTGTGAATCTGGCAGAAGATGACACCAGTAGGTGATGAGGGTTAGTAGTATCATGTGCAGAATGAACTGATTGTGAGCTTTAAGCAGACCACAGCGGACGAGGCTGCATAGAACCTGCTGACTGGTGAATATACCACACGCAATGCAGAAAGAGCAGACAGGGACTGAAAGGTGATCTAGAAGGAGGAGCAGCAGGATTTCTTCATTTTAAAAATGAATCTTTTTTTTTAAAGGTGTTAGTAAGGCACTTACTGCAGTACACAGACACAAGTCTCTAACAGTTTCTAACACAGACAACCCCTTTTCCATGAACGGATTAGCCCAGTAATCCCAGGAAAGATGAGTGGGGGGTGACAAAATCAGATGTCAAGATCTTTTCTTCTGACAGCATGGGCCCTAATAGAGCAAACTCCACTTTAACAACATCAGTCACAGACTGAGAAACCTCCATCCTGACACTGCATATGCAAAGAGGTTTTTTCTTAGTCTCATACTCTATACCCCAGTCACCAGAGTGATTCTGCAGTGCTGTCAAGCTGCTTCTCTAGCATTGGTACTATTTTAACTCATGTAATGTCTATTTCAGAAAATGCTCTGTGGCCTGAGACTGTTCCTGCAACCCATCCCTGAATCTATCCAAACTAGTAACAAATCCTTTGATTGCTGAAGATAGGCAATGAAATAGAATTTAGTCTTGACACTTCTAGATTAAAAAGTTGACAGACAAGGACCAGAAGACTCAGTGGCACACAAGACAGCTCTTTCCCAAGGCGTGCCTAAACTGACAGAGTCTAGATGTATGAATGAGAGCTCACCAGAGCTAAAGAAGTTTGTCACAGAAGAGGTAGAAACCCAAATTTTACATGATTCAATTGAAGAATGCCAAGGCTGGTGGAAAACTCCGAGCTATTTCTACCTCCATGTCTCTACAGCTGCCCTCACGCTACTGTGGGTGTAATTACATCAGATGCACAATCCTTTAATGGAAGGTGGAATTATTTAAGGAAAACAGCTGGCAAATTTAGAGCTAAGTAGGAGCACAGAAATGTCAATGCTGAAACGAAGAGTGTGTCAAACATGACCCAGATACCTAATTAGAAGTTGTGCTCCAATCTGACTTCCAAGGGCTCAAGAAACTGGCTGACTGAATACACTGGAGAGGCTGCAACAGGCACGTCCCTCAGTTTATTGCTCTGATTGTATTAGATACTGTTCTGATATCCTCACTCTTCCTCAGCTTTAATGGCACAACCCTGACAAATTTGCCAGGAAAGCTGCCAGAGGAAGCAGCATTACAGAATAATAAGGCAAACAGCCTCATCTGTGAGCTTTGAGGGGGTGTCAAGGCTGCCAGAGAGCTTCCCCCAACACGGAGAGGTAGGAGCTCAAGGCTCTGTGTCCATCCCCAGCCGACCTGCTCTGAGCCAGCAACCAGTCACAGGGACTGAGAAGCTGAAAGGAGAATGCTACCCCTCTGCGATGCTGGCTATGATAACCCTTCTGCCTTGCACACTTCAGCCTAATGGGCTCCTCCATCCCCAGAAAGCACTTACGGAAAGAAAACTGTGGAACATGGAGGAATCTGCAAAACCTGAATACCACTGTCTTG
Source organism: Lathamus discolor (assembly GCF_037157495.1). Taxonomy (NCBI): domain Eukaryota; kingdom Metazoa; phylum Chordata; class Aves; order Psittaciformes; family Psittacidae; genus Lathamus; species Lathamus discolor. The sequence goes on along the minus strand of NC_088889.1, from coordinate 18,146,808 downwards.
AATTTGTTTATCTTCACATACAGAGCACACATCTGCAGCCAAGTCCCAAGCCACCAAAAGGATTAACAGTATCAGGTAACACATTAATTAAGAATGTCTCTGTGAAAGCTAACTATGCTTAGTCAAGATTTTCTTAAAATACAGCACTCTGCAAGGAAAAAAAGCTCTGGCTATATTTATTTTATTTTTTCCTTATGCTGTTCTCCACAAGGGCAGAGAAATAGTTCCTCTGTGGTTATAAACAAAAGTATCCAAATACAGAAGAGGAATACACTCATGGATGTCTGCTCAGCTGTCTTGTACAAAACTAAGGGAAACCCACAGAGCTCTTCAGTTATCTGAATGAGTGAGATGGCCCCACGGGACAGCCCATACAAGTTAATGGGGAAGAACAGTCTCCAAAGAAAGAGTGTAATGTGCCAGTGTGCTTTCTTATTGTAGCCGAGACACAAAATAACGTTTGTAGACTAGGCATGCTTTTTACCATGATGCTCAAGGACCCTTGCTGACAACAGAAGCAAAAAGCTGAACAGGGAACATACAACCTGGAAGTCATTGACTTCCATGAGATATAGAAGATATGCTGAGATATGCTAGCATAATGTGTAAAACATGGAAACTCATTAGTTTACTTATATATGTCATGGATAAGAACAAAGATATAGCACTTACCAGACCCTTTCTTGATAGGCATCTTCCTGCTGGGAATTTACACCCAGTAGGCAAATGAGTACCAGTCAGTGTAGTGCTCCACGTCTGATGGCGAAGGTGGTTGTGGAGCAGGATCAGGGAGGTTACGCTACCCCCTACACTTGGCAGTAGCACAACAGTTAATGGTTCTGCTGCTCACTGTTCAAACAGGTTGTTAAAAACTTCAGAAAGAGCCCAGGGAAAACATGAAAGAGGAATTAAAGGCCTGGGGGAAGTGCTCTGTAGTCAGACACACTTTTAGGGACACGATTTACTAAAAGTTCATGAACAAAAGTGAAGTGGCTATTTCACTGCAGTGACTTAATACCTTTTTGGGGAAAACAGATACCTTCACTGTCAAACATAATGGTAGGTTCAATACTAGCAGGTGATCTGGATGAAGTCAGCCCAGAAACAAGGAAAAACTTTTGGGCATATTACTACTTTACAGGTGACAGCAACTTCTTTAAAGGTTACGGCAGATTTTTTTGTGTGAAGCACTTTTAAAATTGGATACTTTTCTATAAGATCTTGCAAACAGGATTTGAGGCAGGGAAGCAAGTATGTAAGCAGAACCTAACCAAAGGACCACCACAACCTAGTGCAAGGCAGAAGTCTCTATCCCTCCTCTCCCAACCCACAATCAGTCCTCTCCTCAAGGCAGCATGTGTTGCACTTACAACAGTTTGAGGACACACAAGACTTGTGAGCCTTTACACCTTGTTATTTATTGCTGGGCACTGTCTAAGCTGCACTGTCTAAGCCTCCTCTGAGCACAACATAGTGCCCAGACACACCAAACTTATGGCATGCAAGTTTCTTAAATCAGTAAAAGGCAGCACACTGACAAGCTCATTTTCAAAGTCTTTCTGTTGTCTTTTTGGCTGTTTGTGGGTGGTGGGTTTTGTGTGTTTGTTTTTCTTTTGTTTGTTTCTTAATACAGTTTCAAGCTGTGTGTTTTCAACTTCAAGGCAAACGTGCCTCTTCTAGCTCTCCAAGAAAGCAAGCCACTGTGTGCAGGACCCAGCACTCTTTGGAGCAATAAAATAAGCTCTTCTTACATAAAACAAACCAACCAAACAACCATAATGCAATATCCATGTAGCAATGACGTAAATGATAATAAAAGATGCTACAATGCAAAACTATAAATGAAGTTTTAAAAGATTCAGTCTTCTGATTGTTTTTTCTACTTGACAAAAGAAATAAACATGGATGAATATGCCACTGTCCAACTCATTACTTTCAGTAACAACAGTCTTGAATAGCCTTGTGATTGAAATTTTGTCAGAATACAGTAACCTTTATTTCTTTTCTGTCACTACTACTCTTCCCTTAGAAAGCTCGCCTATCAATGTGCCTGTGGTAGAAAAAAAACATAGGCAGCATTTAACAAAATAACTCTGGAAATATAGCAAATATCTCATTTGCAAAAAAGTGTGGGTTTTCCTGTTTAAGAAATAGGAATAAAAATTACTGAATACTTAGGGCAAAGGTAAAAATATCAAACAAGAAACAGACATCAAAAATTATTCACTTAGGTGAATCTGACAATGTTTCTGGCACCAATAGGCAAGCAATCGAGCTTCCATAAAAAAAACAAGAGGGAAGGGAGAAGATGCAATCCTATCCACAATAAAAATAGGTACAAACCCAACAGAGTAAGACTTTCCATGCAATACAACAAAGCCTCCCTCCCGTCCATCCCTGCAATAACTGGATATAAAACCTTCCACCGCTACAGACATACATTACCTTTCTTATCAATCTGTTTTGTTGTTAGTTTTTTTTTTCTTTAGAGTATAATTAGCATGTTACATTAACCGACTTCTCAAGGCTTCGTGCATGTTTTATTATTCATTTCGAGGTAGAAGGTAATCTGCAATCCTGGCCATACTGTGGAGATGTCTGCATGGAGAAAATTCTTATTGTGCAAGTGACGGTGTAATTCAGGGGAATGCTGAGACTCTCTTGCAAAGCATGAGGCCATCAAATAGGAGTTAACTGAATGAAGATCTAATTGCTTAGTTTTATTTCTCGGCAGGACCAAAATATAATTTTCTTCCCTGCATGTGGTAGTGAGTCATACATCAAAAATACCCAAGCTCATCAATTCACACCATACTCAAAACAAATCCATGGGAAGCCAGCATGTGATTTTGAGAGATTTGTCCACACAGGGAAAAAAAAAAAAATAAAGAAAACACACGAATGTGCATTATTTGTAATAAAGGATATGCCTGGTGAGCCTGGAAGCATTTTCATTTTCCTGTTTGCCATTTCTGATAGAAAGTTCTAAAGCCAAATGTATGGCACTGTAAGGTGCTATGTAGTACAAATACTTAACAGACCAAAGAACTGAGTGTTTCTACTGGAACAGGCAGAATAAACCAACTTATTCATCAACCATTCAGTGTATCCATGCAAACTAAGCAATAGTTTGTCTGCTCCAGCACTGTGCCAACCCCCCTCAGCTACAGCTTCTTCTGGAGATGTAGTCTGTCCCCAGTGCAGCTTTGAGCGCCAGTGATTTAACTGGTGTGCTATTTATTTCTGTAAAAATCAGCTGGTGCACGACATAATTCTTACTACTATTTAAAGTAAAAAAAGCAAAACCAACCCTTTCTTCTTCACCCCACCCCTAACAGTTACATTATTGGTAATTTCAATGTTGCAACTGAGATATATCATACATGGAAGAATCATTTACCCATCAAACCTAATGTATGTGTAAAAGACTAGAAAATAATTCATGAATGTTCTGGGTTCAGCAGTAGCAGTCATTTTTCTCCTTCTTAGTAGCTGGTACAGCGCTGTGTTTTTGACTTTCAGCCTGGGAACAGCACTGATAACACCGATGGTTTTAGTTGCTGCTCAGTAATGTTTACTCTGACCAAGGACTTTCTGAGTCTCATGCTCTGGCAGGGAGGAGGGGAAGACAGGATACCTGACCCAAACTAGCCAAAGAGGTATTCCATACCACAGCATGTCATGCCCAGTATATAAACTGGGGGCCGTTACCTGAAAGGGCTGGAGCACTGCTTGGGTCGGGCTGGGTATTGGTCGGCAGGTGGTGAGCTGTTGTATTCTCTTCCCTTGTTATTTCCCTTATCGTTATTATTATTGGTGGTAGCAGTAGTGGTTTGTGTCATACCTTAGTTATTGGACTGCTCTTATCTCAACCCATGGGAGTTACATTCTTTCCATTCTCCTTCTCATCCCTCCAGGAGCAGGGGAAGGAAGTGGGGTTGAGTGAGCAAGTGGCTGCATGGTTCTGGGTTGCCGGCTGGACTTAAACCACGACAATGAGACTGGATTTACAGGATTTACTGTTACTAGTTCATGAGTCTGGATATACAATTACTAGAGTTAACTTGTGCATTTCATTAGAACAGCACAGGAAATTTAACAAACTTGTGTTTTGCAATATAGGCCCTTTAATTAAAACACAGTACCTCGAGATAAAAATGGTTTGTCTAAAGGGTCAGATTTCCACATACACCTTGGTGGGTACATGGCTTTTTGGGCACAGTGGGAGCAAAGCTGCTCCATGGTGTATCTGATGCTTCGCAGCACACATCAATGTTGAAGGCAGGGCAGAAACAAAGCAAGAGGTGTAAAAAAACCGAAACTGTGTTGATAGATCCTTCACCATGCAACTCACAGGTTGCTATGAAGTGAAGACAAGAGAAGTGAAGTACTGCAGCTTGAGTGCAGTCTGCCCAACACTCACTCACATTCAAAAATGAAAGCCACACAGTACTTATAATTAATCTCTGCTCTTTTGCTGTGTCATTCAGATCTGGAAACAAACTTCTGTAATACTGCTGTGCTTTTGAAGATAGCAAGATGAATGCAGAAAAGCATTAATCATTCATTCCTATGAATTTCTACAGGCATTGAAATATTGTTGACTTTCCTTTTTAATGCTTTATTCATTAGCCACAATATTCATTCGGCTAAATGCTGTGTTTCCGAATAAAACTGCAGTCAGCAACAAGAATGTTCTTAATACGTAAATTTTTTTTGTTATTGTGGCTGAATTACCAATTCATCTAAACACTGGAGTTCAGCAGGTAATTTATCATCAAATCTGTCTCTATTCCAGCTTTTAGTCTCAACTGGAAGATTGGAAACGCCTACAAGCAATTCTTGGGAAGAACAAAACAAACCCAAACCCAACAGTTTTAATAGACCTGCTTTGTTCCAGGCTCATAGCTTTCACTTAATGCCTTCCAGGCCAGCAATTTTCATGCTCAGATTCTTCAATAAGAGAAATTATAATTTTGTGGTGTTGTAACTTCTGCCTAGGCAGCTGGAAGGTCTTCTGGGTTTTACTTTCCCTTTTGACAGCATTACTTATATTTGGTGATTTTGGTGATTTTTCATTGTATTTTTATTGCCCACAAGAATACCCACATAGCATGAATATTTCAGTTCCTGATTTATCATAGCTTCAATTGACAGATGCAGAGACTCAAATCCAGCAAGAACAAGCAGGACCAGGAAGGACCTCCACAATTCTAATGTAAGAAAATTAAATTCCTCGTAATTTTCAGGGCTTTTAGATAGCACTTCAGAGGTCATTTTACTGACTGAATACTAAGGCTTCAGAAGGTGTTTCATAAGCATTCTGCAGTGGCCTAAGCCACATTTTAATGCATCCACTGCTGTGATGTGCTTTTCCACTGCAGGAATGACTACTTTAAATGCTGTCATATGAAAGTACATGGTTATGAAAAACACCCAGTTTTGCTAATTCTAAGCAATACGTAATTTCATTTAAACATTTAGGATTTATTCCATGTGTGCACACATGTTTAAGGGATGTGCAAGCTTCATGTGATGTATGAGCACCCTTATGCAGAGATGAGCAGCCCCAAAGAGAATGGTGAACTAGGAAGGAGATGCAGAGAAGTGGCATCAACAACCAGCTATGAAACCTACCTTTCTTCTCAAAGCTCAGAGTAGCTGTTAAATCACACATATCCAAATAACTGGGATAGGTTCCTGCCACACAGGTAGGGAGGACCACTACTATATAACGAGCTGCGCACAAAATGCCCCACACAAACCACTGGAGCTGGGAACACACAATACAAACCTAGCACAGCTTGTAATGAAAAGCTGCACAGGCTGAACTGTAGCTTGATTGCAGCAGAGGGCAGTGGCACACAAACACTAGCAGCACTCATTCTGCATAGCACCTCCAAATGCAGAAGCCTGTCCTTATTTAGTTCCAGCATTCTTACCACTCTCAGGCTTATCCTTAAGAAAAACTGCATGTTCTTTATGTGTCTTTAAGTGTAGACATGTGCAGATGCAGAGGTATATTGAATAGACAATCTAAAATACAAATGTTGGTTACTTTATCATATTTATTTGACAGCTAGATCCTATTCAGTTAATCTACTATCCCCCTTGTCTTCTGAAAAATCAGATCCTTTCAACTTTTGCTCCACAAAGTCGTGACTTGTATCTTAACAGGCAAAGAATTACTACACTTCAGGCAACTAACTTTTGTCTTTCTCTTCTCCATCCCTCTCATCCTTTGAAAGCTAGGAAGCTGAATACAGTTAAAGAAAAACAAAAAAGGGAGGGAGGAGGGAGCTGTGGATGTAGACAGCATAACTCCTTGGCTTCTTAACTGGGTTAATTTGTCTTTTGGCACAACAATAGAGAGTTTAAGAGAAAGCTACAGGAAAAAAAGAATTGCAAGGCATGCATTACTTGTGTAACAGCTGACATATCTAATGCTATGTGATTCACAGCAGCTTTGAAATACTAGATTAAAAAGTGTAACAGCCTTCTTAAGAAGGGATGGTTGGATTACATTTCCTCTGGGTGCAATTTTAAGAAGAGATGCATAAAAGAAGGAAATAGAAGCTGCGATGAAGAAGTCTAGTCTTGAGCTGAATTAGTTTCAATGGAATTTACTGAGAGCAATTCATTTTCTTATGAGAAACAAGTGGATTTCATGCTTGACCAGTGTTTGCAAGCCAACTTCCACCACGCAACTGCACAACTGCTGAATTTACTGTGTAGCATCCGCTGTACATAAATTTGCAAAACCATACGATACTGTAGCCATACATATATGCTGATTTTAAGCCATAAACATGTTCTTTCTATCATTTACAAATCAGTAAATACCCCGAATTAGTTAGGATATTGATTCAAGTTTTGCTGAAGTTTTCGTGTGGGTTTTTTGTTTGTTGTTTCTTTTTTGTTTGGTTTGTTTGGTGGCCACCCTCCTTGTTTTGCTTGTTTTAACTAAATAGGCTCATTCATGTTTAGCAAAAGATTGGCCTTGGTTTAGTTTTGAGACTATCTACATCTACTAACTTTGTCTGAAGCGCACTCAGTACCACATTCCAAGTCTCCTGTTTCTTAAAACAAAACCGCAGAGGAAAGACAGAGTAAATAAAAGAAGATAGATAGACCTGGCCTAGAAGCTCAGACCCAGCCACTATTTTTGACAAAAGTCTTAGCTGTTCAGGTTCAGAGGCTGGTGCTGTCCCAGATCCAGGGATGAGTGGTTTAAACTGAGAATGAAACTACTCAAATGTTGAGGGAAATCTGTATCAGGCACATTCTCCTGGTTAAAATGCTACAGTCAGGAGACGTAAGCAGCTGGACAGATGGCCCAGAGGTGCCCAAATCCATTTGCAGCCAGCTTATGGAGTTTCTTGGACCCAGTGAAAGTAGTTCCTGTAAGGCAGCAAGGCAAGTTCTACCCCTGCAAAAGCATTAATAAAAGCGAACATTGTGGCAAAGCGCTCAGCCTCACAGCTTGCTCTCAGGGCCCTGCTAGATGATAGGTGCTGGCTCTTGTCAGCATTGCCAGTGCTGGTGCTGCTCCCCATATCATGACCTCTTTCTTTGTACAGTTCCTCTGAACAGGGACCTTTCAAACCCTGGATGCGAGGAACTCACTCTTCTCTCTTGTGCTTTTGGCTGCTGTGTCTAGATGAGATGTGTTTGAGCTCCTTTGAAGGGAAAAGGCAACAAATACCCTCAGAGTAGCACCACAGGAGCTCATTTTGCAATGGTTGTATGAAATCCTCTAGCAGAAATTTTAGAATCATAGAATCATAGAATAGTTAGGGCTGGAAAGGACCTCAAGATCATCTAGTTCCAACCCCCCTGCCATGGACAGGGACACCTCACACTAAACCATCTCACCCAAGGCTTCACCCAACCTGGCCTTGAACACTGCCAAGGATGGAGCATTCACAACCTCCCTGGGCAACCCATTCCAGTGCCTCACCACCCTAACAGGAAAGAATTTCCTCCTTATATCCAATGTAAACTTCCCCTGTTTAAGTTTGAACCCATTACCCCTTGTCCTGTCACTACAGTCCCTGACGAAGAGTCCCTCCTCAGCATCCCTATAGGCCCCCTTCAGATACTGGAAGGCTGCTATGAGGTCTCCACGCAGCCTCCTCTTCTCCAGGCTGAACAGCCCCAACTTTCTCAGCCTAAGCCCAAACTTTCTCAGCCTATATTTTGTCCTGAACTATGCCTCCAGGGAACACTATCAATAATGAAGTCTCCCTTTCCCAACTCTATGGGATTTCCAAACTCCAGCATCTTCTTTGAGTGACATTCTGATGTGTTCTGGGACAATGCCATAGGCATTTGCCAAGACACATGCTGGCTTCTTCAGGCAGAGACACATGGCAGTTTAAGCTTGGTTTAGATCATGAGTCTCAAGTAATGACAGGCCATCTGGCATATTTCAGTAATACTGGTACTTTCAGCTCAGAGTGGTCCAGGACTTAAATAAGACAGACATGGCAGGTCAGGAGTGAAATGCATTGGCAGGGCTGTGTGCACAAAGCTTGCATGGCAGCACTTAACGCAAGGCAGTACAGTGGGGACATCACTCATCTATCCAGCACAGCCACACAAGCAGCTTGAGGAGGAGAGCAAGAAGACAAGTGAGTGCTGGGGTAAGCGTTAAGAGCATGACTGAAATCCCAGCTAGGGGACTGCTGCTGGAAAGAGGGGTATCAACTCAACAGAGTACAAGGATAAACTTGGAATGAGTTTGGGGGCAGACTGGGAAGCATAAAGGAGGCTTTTTGCACTGGAAAGCCCAGCTGTTGCAGCACTGACTTCTTGCTGACTTGTTTTGGCAATGTTGTATAAGGTCAAGTCTGAATTAGTGGGAAGAGAAAGAATACACATTTCGTCCTCCAACCAAGCAAGAGGTTAATTTTAAGTTGCAATTGTGTGGAAATCAAAGAGATGATTAGAAAGCCAGTTATGTTGCTTGTTAGTGCAATGAGATGTTCTTAAACAGTCTGATGACTGGGAAAAATAGAAAATTGTTGATTCATTTACAGAAACAGTGTAATTACTGAGGAAATTGTTTTCTCATCAGAAGTGCAACCCCATTTATTGCAGCAACTGACATCACATATACTGGCTGACAGCCCAAGCTGGACATAGATCACAACACTACTCAGTACCTGCCCTCAGTCAGTTTTTCATTCCATACTCTAAACTTACCATTGGAAAATGTCAGATAAAAGCACACAGATGTCATGCAGGCTGGTTTCATCTTACTTTTATTCTCTGTGGATTGTCCATAAAACTGGAGACTTAACCAAGAAGATAATAGGGAGCTGTGCCCTCCTTTGCCTGACTGACTTTGAGTCAAAACCAGGGAAGAGGATACACAATCTACTTCTAATGCAGATTAAAATGTGCCTTTGGCACAGCATCCCTACATGGACTCATCATACATTCAAAAAGGTTTTTTTCATCTTTTTCCCCAATTCCTCTTGTCAGGAGAGGACCATTAATGGTGACTCCTGGAGGCTCCTTTCCTTGTGTTACTCAATGCCTCATTCACACCTTAGGCATCAGGAGAGATGAAAGCAAACCAGATGAGTGGTTCTTTCCCTGGTATTCAAACTTTAAATCAAACACCCACTTTGCTGTACTATAAACAGAGCCGCCTGTTTAGAGCGCCAAGGTGCTGCTGTAATGTTTCTTTTTCTTAAGGTTTTATATTTCTCCTGTGTGAGAAGCAATTACAATAGAAGTGTCAGGCAAAAATAAACCCCTGTTAATCACAGTCACTGCGAGCCTGCCAAGTAAATCACATCTCAGTGTTGCTGTTCCATTTTTCAGGTAGAAAACTCTTTGAGAATGCCAGAGTCTAGAAATCAATCTCTTTGCAAGGAGGCATCCAAAGTTTCTGAAGAATACGATCTCTTATCTTTTGTTCATGATTCTGAGTGGAATTAGATGAGCACCAAAATTGAATATCCAATGATCCTAAGAATAATTCAAGTTGGAAGGATTCTCTGGACGTCATCTAGTCTAACCTCAGTCCAAAACAAGGTTAACTGCACAGTTAGGTCAGATTGCTCAGTTCAGCTGGGTTCAAGGCTTTCTGAACAGCGCCAGATGCTGGTTCCACAGCCTCTCCAGGCCATTGGGCCCATGCTCAGCTGCTCTGACTATAAACAACTTTCTTCCTAGACTAGTTGGGATTTCTTTTCCTGCAGCTTGTGTACATTGTCTTTTATGCTTCCACCATGCACTCCCGAGAAAGGCTCTGACTGTGCTTTCTCCATATCCTTTCATTCTTTTCAGCTTTCCCTCCTCCATACTTAACAAACCCAGTGTCCTCAGCTTCTGCCTAAACATAGGTGCTTCTGCCTCTTCAAATGCTCCAGCTCTTGACCCATTTATTGCAAGTACTGAAATATTATATAAATTTCTTTTGGTTTTGGTATACAAATAGGCTAATCTATTGTCCTGGGTTGAGCAGCAGCAGTCATTTTTCTCCTTCTTAGGAGCTAGTACAGTGCTGTGTTTTGATCTTTTGGCCTTGGAACAGTGGTGATAACGCCGATGTTTTCAGTTGCTGCTCGAATGTTTGGTCTGGCCAAGGACTTTCTGAGCCTCATGCTCTGCCAGGGAGGATGGTAGGCCGGGAGGAAGCAGAGACAGGACACCTGACCCAAGTTAGCCAAAGAGGTATTCCATACCACAGCACGTCATGCCCAGGATGTAACTTGGAGTGACCCGGAAGGGGTAGAGGGACTGCAGGGTTGGACGAGGTATCGGTCGGTGCTCGGCTGGGGGGAGTGGGGCGAGTTATCGGTGGGCTGGTGTTGAGGTGTTGTATTCTTTCCTCTTGTTATTTCCTTTATCATTATTATTATTGGTGGTAGCAGCAGTGATTTGTGTGATACCTTACTTACTAAACTGTTCTTATCTCAACCCGTGCGAGTTGCATTCTTTTCGATTCTCCTCTCCGTCCCTCCAGGAGCAGGGGGAGGGCAAGAAGTGGGGAGAGTGAGTGGACGAGGTTTGTGGTTGGGTTTAAACCACGACATCTATGCATCTGAAAGGAGAAATGAGAAATGGAAAAAGCTCTGGGCTCTCAGCTGACCCATTATTTTCTCATACTTCTCAAACTCAGAGGCTTTATTTGCTGCCTGGTGCATCACAAGGGAGCTGCCTCCAAATCACCTGAAGGGTATGATACCAAGCTTGTTCCCTTCCAAATCTGAGAATTTTCTGTGAGCTTTGAAGGGAGGTTTTGTTCTTATTTTATCTTCATCTTTTTACTGTTTCCTGTGCTGTATAAACCAGCCATTTAAAGATGATGCAACAGCAGCTGCTGTTCCAGAACAGCAGAGTGCAAGGGGGCAGTTTCCATCACACCAGGGAGCTGCCAACCAGAGTGCTACCCAGGGATAAGTATAATCTGTTTAAAGATGCTGTGAAGTCACCTGTTTCTTTTTTCTTTTGAGTAACGAGTGGTGACTAGATCAACTGCTTAATAAACGCCATGAATATTAACAGGAATATCAGAAACCTGGTTTAGAGGAGTTAACCTTAAAATATCCAGCCTGTGTATTGCAGACTTGAGTTTATAGAATGAGTTTTAAAATCAGATAAATGGTTATTTTTCCCCAGGAACCTTTAAGAACAGTTAGCTCATACCTGATCCAGCCATAACCTGCAATTTAGTAACACAATTTTCACACCTCAGTCTAGATTCATGTGTCTTTTACACTGTAAAATCCTAATCCTGCAACTGCCAGTTACACTGAGTCACCAGTCACATCAATTTTTGACAGAAGAGCCTGTTGCTCAATAAAATGGATTAACTGTACTAAACCTCAGTTAAGTAGAAACTTCATTTCAATTTCCATATTCCCTGCCTATCCCCAAGAATGCTGTAGATTTTTATTCCCTTCTTGTAGCTTAAGTTGGACATTTTTTCTGATGCAAGGGTATCAATTCACACTCCTGAATCACTCAAACTCTGCCCAATACAACCATTTTCACTGTAAAGGTATTTTTGAAGTGAGTCAGCTCAGATATGCTCCACTGCAGGGAACAGTGGCTTGATACCAGCTGCACTGACAGAATCCCCATTGACAAAGGATATTGCTCAATTATTTTACAACAGTATAAAGGCCCCAAGAGCAAGAACTTTGAACTGTCAGTCTTCTCTCAGTTACTGATGTGCTATTTATATGCAGCAACACAACTTCTGCATTTTTAGTGATAACCTGAATTTTACTGCCACAAAGTCACAGTCACAGAGAACAAAGCCTTTCACTTTTCAAATAGGAGGGGAAACTTCCGAAAGCAGGCTCAATGTGTGGATCTTCTCTGATTTGGAAAGAGACTCTGCAGGACAAAAAAAGTCATATTTACAGAGATACACACCATCATAAATTAGATACCACAAGATATCTCATACGGGACAACAGCCTACTGGTAAGGAGAGGGAAACCAGTAGTTTTGTGCTACCGTAGTGAACAGTAGTATTAGATTAGTGAAAACAGGTGCCAGAAACTAAAGTACAAATCCTCCAAGCAATTTACATCACCCTGAATAAACTCATTTATGAATGGCAGAGTTCTTTATTGCACTGGATGATATTCTGCCTGGAAACACGTTGGAACAGTTTTATAGTCTGACTCACAGTTTCTGCACCATCTGCACTTTTGTACATGCAGCTTTAATAAAGCAGCACGCATGCCTAAAATTCCTCTACCTGTACTTGAAGTCCATTAAGAATATCTGGGTATGATATTCTTTCTTTCTCTTCTCTGATATTGTCCTATCCCTGTAATAGCGAATTCCTCTGACCGGTGATACTGTGATAGCCACAAAAGCAACGTAACATTTTTCAGTAAAGCACCCCTAAAATATAAATGCTTGCTTGCTTAAACAGAATTAAGAAATCTTGGTTCAATACTGCACCCTGTAACAGTGACAAGCAGGAAAATAAGCAGAGAGGGGCATTTTTTTTCTTTTATTCTTTTTTGTGTTTTTGTGGCTTTAGTAGTTTGCTTAGAGCCAGCAAGTACCAGCTTGAGCTCTCTTTGTTGCTACCCAGGGTCCTTACCGGTGACGACGCTGGGGATTTTGGACAGAAAGCTCTTGACAGTGCGGATGGGAACTCCACCTGTTTTGTCATCCTGCATTCTCGTAATGATGTCTTCAATCTGTCAAAAGGAAGGAAGACTTAATGTTTTATGCAAAATGGTGACTGTGATACTTATATACTATGAATGCTTTGGAGCCCTGCTGGTACGATGGGCTTCAAATATACCATGCGTATTACTGAACATACACAGACCTAGAGACACAGCTATTGCCTCCTACATTTAAACCCTGAGACCAGAAACCACAAGACAACATAGACAAGCTTGGAAAATGTCAGTTGGAAACTGACAATCCAATTGTACTTGTGATTTTTTTTGCTGCTTGGGGTGACAGAAAGGTGTTGTTTGGTCCACATGTGAATTGGGTTAGACTATACTGCAACCAGCTTAAGGAGCTTCGCATCCAGTCCACTTCCCCCCTCTTATCCCACATTCATTTGAATCCTTGGTGCTGTGACCTTTGGAGTCCTTCCATTTTCCAAAGGGTCACAGACAGTTACCAACAGCCTATCGCTTGAGAATAGCATAAGACGGGACAACTTCAGAATGATTGCCACTGCCTCACGCTGTAGGCTTGGATGTATGATCTGTGGTCATCATACAAAGTAAACAACCAAAGGCAAAACTGTCATAGAGAAGATCTAGTTACATTTTCACAGTCAAGTTAACTTTTACTTCACATGCACACGCACAATCCATCAGATACAGAAAAACATACAATCATCTTCAAAAGCCATAGCAATCAGATGATCTGATTACTGGGGGAAGGAGCTTAATCCTCCTTCCATTTACTCTAAAATGGGAAGGGATTTTTGCTCCTTTTGAGGCTACTCCCCCTGCATTTGCTTGAAGGCAAAACCAGGGAGAACAAATAGCTGAGCATAAGCACAGCTGAACGTAAGAAATCTGGTATCTCCAAAAACTTCCTTCAAGTTAGTAAGGTCTCAAAAGCCCAACAAAAATAAACGCAGAGCTGTTGACTCTGTTAGCTTGTGCAGTTGACAGTACAGCCCTGCCCACTGCTAGTGACAGGGAGCAGAGGCCAATGGCAGCCAGACAGGGAGTACAGCTCTGATTTTAGATGAAGATTTTTTCCTCACATATCCTACAAAACACAACCTCAGCAAGAAAGATTATGCGGTGAGAGCACAGCCCCTCTCTCTTGTAAAGGCAGCCTGAGAGCTTAATGAGCTCTCTTCAAATCTGGAAAGTCAGCTTTGTTTAGAGATGTGCAAGTGAGTTTTTCCACAAACTTAACACCTACATTTCAAACCAAGTTTAATTTCAAGCCTTCCCAAGGTTGGTTAGGCAATCTCTCTGCCAACTGCAGACACTGAATTTGATCACTGTGTTTTTAACCTCAGGCTATCACTTAGCTGATCTGCTCGCACCTTGTTTACATGTTATTTTTAAGCTAACACATGCCCTGAACAAATTCTCAGTAGGAATGAAGTCACAAAGATGAAAATATCCTGAGATATTCAATAAATTACATGAGAGCTGGGTACCTACACTTAACTTGTGATAAGAATAATTCCACTTTTCCTACAACCCAAACACTATGAAAATTAATACCACATCTTCCTCTTTACCTGAACCTTATGCAAGGTTATTTGCTGATCAGTCCACTAAAAAGAGAAGATCTGACCCTTTCTACCAGCCTTTGTGTTCTGCTTCCACCCAATGTTTGCAGATATTACCACCCAAATTTCTGGTATGGAAATGTTTCGTGACATAAGTAATACAGTGACAAAGCTGAAAAAAGTGATTATTAGAGCTTCAAGTGTTGAGAAAAGTAAAGAGGGAACATCAAGTACAAAGGTCACTTTCATCAAAGCTTTTCATCTTAACTTTAAAGAGTTAGACACTTCACTGCAAATGATTCACCCTTCACTTTCTGCATATTTTATTAAATATCCTTTAGGTTTCCCTATCTAGCAGGCAGGGAATAAGAGTCCTTGGATAGTTCATTTCATCACGCTAGGAGTCAGGAATTAATAAAACTAAGCATTCCTCATATTTTCTCACTTCCAAATAAGCGAGCTTTGATGAACTAACTTCTGCCCAACAGGAGTCATAGTAAAAACACAAAATGTTGTTTTTTTATGGCAGTCACTGCTATTTCAATCTGGTCTTATTTTGCATCAGTAAAGGGAACTGTTACTCTTCCCTCTCTGTAGATTCTGGGTCAATATGTCCCTGAGAAAGCCAAAGCAATTTATGTATCTGCTGTCACTGTTAGCTACACAGTGTAATGTATGCCTAACAAACTAGATCTGCCTTTCCTCCTGACTAGTTGCTGACAGCTGTACTCCCTGCATTTGTCCAGAATGATTTGATTTCACATTTCAGTACATTGAAAGTGGGGTAAAGGGCTTTTGGCTTCAGGGCTATGTTATCAATGGAGAAAGAACCCTACAGCAGGTAGTTTATGAGAGTTTACCAACATACAGTTACACAGAATGTGTCAGGGTTTTAACACATGTATGGGATTTGCTGGTATTCACTAGACATTCTTTTCCATTATCATTATTTTTACTGGCCTGTGGAAGGTGAAGGCATCAAGTATGCACCAGGTTCCTGCCTGATTATTTGTAGGAGGTACCCTACACTTGGGCATTCCTGTCAGCAGCTAACCTGTGGCTGGAGAGTCTCTGAGCATCACTCATCAATGTCAACATTAAACATATAAGGTTGTATAAACAGCTCTGTGTGATGCCAAGCATCCTCTTCACCCCAGATGAGAGCACTCATGAACATTGGTGGAGCTGGATGGTACATGGATCAGTCTGTTTTCAGCTAGCATGAGGGCAATAATTACATATAAATTTTATCTTATACTTGACTGAAATACAAGTCTAAAATAGACCATTTCTCACCTTGCCAATCCCTGCAGGTCCCATAAGCACCCCTGACAAAGCTCTCTGATGCTACCAGCATGCCTATGGCTCTACCTGCTGATTTCCGCCACACAGCCCCACGGACACGCAGACAAGGAAGGTTAATTTGACAAGATGTCTGAAGCCAATTCGCTTCACTAGACCAGAAAATTTCACTCTGATAAACTCAGAAAGAGAAGGCTGGGAAAAAAAGGGCTAATACACCTCCCTTCAGCACCCTCAAGGGAGAAAGAACAACCTTGCTTCTGAAGCAGCGCTGGAGAGCAGCGGAGCAGCACCGCCAGAGAATTGCTGTGTGACCTTCAGCAAACAGTTTCATCTGTCTCTGTCCAAGTCTCCCCTCCTCTATAATTGAGATAATACCAAATCACACAGGGGCAGTGAAACTTAATTTAAAGGTGTCAGAGAGGGACTTGGAGTGCCTTGGACAGTGGATGTTACACAACTGCAGAAGATACGCTCCCTGTCTTTGACAACCCTTCACAATCACAACAGCAGCAACAAAAACAAATCACGGCAAAGCACTGATGCATCAGCTGGCAGGGCCATTTGGCTGCTTCCCACATGAGTAACTCCCAACAGCGGATGAGGGCAGGGACACCGATGGAACTTGTCCTCTTCCCGATGGAGCTTTTATCTGCGCTGCTTTAAATTTCAGAGCTTATTTCAGATAAAGGCAGAGTATACCACACAGCTTCCTCATGCTTAAGTGTGTTTCAGGGTAGAAAGAAAACAACAATTATGTTCTTCAGATGTTTAGTGGGAGGGTGAAACAGAGCTAATAATGTCACCATGAAACCGGTAACATGCTTTAGAGATATTTTTATATCTCTGTTGTGAATAGGAGGGTAGGAGTGAAGGCACAACTACCAAGGCACTCACAATTGTTTGCATACTGCTGCTAATCTAGATACTCCCTTTGTGAAGCTCTAGCTACTCAGCAAGTCATCACTTGGAGAGACAGGTTTCACCACATCAATTGAATTAAGCAAAACAATGCTTAGGAAAAAACGGTGAAATTTCTCATTCAGCTGCTGAGGTGCAACACCAGAGTCTGGGGAGTACAAGGCAGCAGCTTTTTAACCAGACTATGCTTCCCCTAGCACAGCCTACAGTATCAGCTCTGTGCAGCCCCCCTCACTCAGGCCGAGGCTGTGTTATAAGAAAATGTAGTCATGGAAAATGAGAGTGGGAGTTACTCCCCTCAGGCAGTATATGCACAGTTGGAAAATAGGTTTTAATATTCAGCAGAAAAACAAAGCTTAGCAAATTAATTCAGCAAACAGAGATTCTCCAAATAAGCTCAACTAATGCAATTTTCTCCCTTCCCAAAAATGAAGCTTTTTAGCCTGTCAATGTCAACAGTCAGAAGTAAAAGACATCAGTGCGTCAATGTTATGAAAACTCAAATTTTCATTAAAAACATTTCAACAGACAACTCCCAAAGAGCTCAAATTCTACATAAGCTATAATTGCTTAAGAGGAAGCTATTTGCGCATGTTAGAAAGCTGTGTAAAACACTAAAAGTGAACTCTTATTTACTGATTGTGCAACTGTAATTGAAGTCGCAAATGGTTGGAACTCTGCTGCATTTTACAGCATCACAGAGGTTTCTTGTGAGCAGAAGAATGAATTTTTTTGCTCGTGCTTTCTATAGTTATGGTAAAGATGTCACATATATGCATGCAATCAGCTTCAGAGATCTTGTACCATTTAGAGCATGGCTGCTCTAATTAGAATCCTTCTTAGGTTAGCTGCAAATTAGACCAAATGTTTACTTTGCTCCGTAGCAGAAGTATTAAGCTACAAGTGTAGGAAAGTATATCCAGGGAAGATGATGTGAATTTTAAATAAAGCGCTTCAACTGAAACCAAATGCCCATAGAATTACCACTGAGGTGTGATGCAAGCCATATTTTGGTGTAAGAAGATATGGCGTTACTGATATACAATGTGTATTGAATAGAGGTGGGTTTTATGCAATTTATGAAGTAGGCAAACACACATGCAAATCAGCACACAGATTGATTCAGCCAGGAAATCTGGGATGGAATCATCTATAAACAGTTTCTCATTGTGTAATCTGAATTGAAGGAACCACTTTGGGGGGAAGAAAGGAAGAAATTCTTTCCCTCTCCCCTAAACAGTGCTGCTGAGGAAGTCACTGGTGCTGACAGTATCTGGGCTGTTGGCATCTGTAAGCTAGTGACAGAACTGTGCCTCTCAGACCATTTCATACAGGCCACCAGTCACTTAGTACTAACTCCTGACCACGCCATCCTCATCAAGATTTGAATGGATAATCCTGAAGTGCTTTGCAATTAGTATTGCAGATAGAAGGCCGAATCAAAACAAAGAAGCATCATGGGTTGAAACATGAAGTTATAATAGGAAATCTAGAGCTGCACTTACGTAATGTATTCATTACAGTCCCTTATGTGAATAACCAAGAGGGGCTTGGGAGAAGCATGAGAGCGTGTGCTTTCTTTTGACAAGCTTTTACTAAAGTCACTGACTGTGGGACTGGCAGCATCCTGCTGCCTTGCTCCAGCCAGGGCCCGATGCACAAGTTGCCATGGAAACAGCAGAGATTTTCTTTTCTGTTGCATCACTGCACTGAATGTAAAACTCCAAAGGTCTCCAGACTGCTCATACAGTGATGAATGAGGAGTGGAGCAGACACGTCTACTGCAACCTGCCCAGCGACCATTGCAAAAGGAATAAACTGTATGAGATGTGCCAGAGCTCCTTTCTATGCCTGTTGCCATGTGGGCATGCACTTTTTGGCAGCTTGCTGCTCCCACCACAGTCAGGGTACTAGGGTGAACCCAGCCTCAGGAATGCCCAGGAGCAAAGCTGTGTCCCAGCTGCTGTTTGAAATAACATTACACAAACTACTTGTATTGGCAGGTGCCAAAAGTAAGAATTTAGCTTAGCAGCTTTGATTTGGTGAGTGCCTTTTGGGGGTTAGCTCCCACACTCCCAATTTCGCTTTGAATTCTAGTCAGCTAATCTTTCTCATGCAAGACAATTATGCTGTAACCTGCTTTTGGGCTAGAACAACTGACAAAGCTCCACAAATCTTAAGTCATCCAACACTGGGCTGGGTTTCCAATTTCCTCAAATCCTCCATGATAATAGGTCAGCTTTTGAAGCCTGATTAGAAGTAGCACATAAGAGTTTTAGTATTACACCAGTCTGCATGAAGTAATCAGGAATCTTAGCCTGTGGTGGTCTTTGCATGACCTGGTGTGGGAAAGCAGCACCTCACTCTCCCCTGTGACACTGAACTGTGGTTTGATAAAGACAGTACTTCCAGAGAAAGTTCACTTTCATCTGAATCATCAAATATAAGGCACTTCCAGACAGAAAAAATCCAGACTTCCGTGGGTCACTAAGGGTATCTGCTGCATTCCTGAACATGTTCTGCATAAAGAAGAAGAAAACAGAAAAAGTCCCATTTAAAGTAATTATTTTCCATTTAAAATTAGAAAGCCTAAATCTGCACTTGGACTTAGGCCCAAGTGCTTGAGGGGAGATTTGTGCACATACCCTTGTGAAAGAGCAGAAGGGATCTGCAGTGAAAAGGAGGACATATGAATCTTAAGACTTTTACAGTGTAGACTTCTTGTTTCAGTCTGAGCTCCAACAAAGGACTACCAACTGCAGGCAAAATTAGATGATACTACGTAGTGCAAACTTGAGAATATTATGAATTAGTAGTAAATGCAGAGTACCATAATTGCGAAGCTTCATAAACACGTGCCTAACTTCTCCTGCAGTAATGAAGGCTCTCAGAGCCAATCATAGAATCATAGAATAGTCAGGGTTGGAAAAGACCTCAAGATCATCTAGTTCCAACCCCCCTGCCATAGGCAGGGACACCTCACACTAAACCATCCCACCCAAGGCTTCATCCAACCTGGCCTTGAACACTGCTAGGGATGGAGCACTCACAACCTCCCTGGGCAACCGATTCCAGTGTCTCACCACCCTAACAGGAAAGAATTTCCTCCTTATATCCAATCTAAACTTCCCCTGTTTAAGTTTTAACCCATTACCCCTTGTCCTGTCACTACAGTCCCTGACGAAGAGTCCCTCCTCAGCATCCCTATAGGCCCCCTTCAGGTACTGGAAGGCTGCTATGAGGTCTTCACGCAGCCTTCTCCTCTCCAGGCTGAACAGCCCCAACTTTCTCAGCCTATCTTCATAGGGGAGGTGCTCCAGTCCCCTGATCATCCTCGTGGCCCTCCTCTGGACTTGTTCCAGCAGTTCCATGTCCTTTTTATGTTGAGGACACCAGAACTGCACACAATACTCCAGGTGAGGTCTCACAAGAGCAGAGTAGAGGGGCAGGATCACCTCTTTCGACCTGCTGGTCACGCTCCTTTTGATGCAGCCCAGGATACGGTTGGCTTTCTGGGCTGCGAGCGCACACTGCCGGCTGATGTTCATTTTCTCATCGACCAGCACCCCCAAGTCCTTTTCTGCAGGGCTGCTCTGAATCTCTTCTCTGCCCAACCTGTAGCTGTGCCTGGGATTGCCCCTACCCAGGTGCAGGACCTTGCACTTGTCATGGTTGAACTTCATAAGGTTGGCATCAGCCCACCTTACAAGCGTGTCAAGGTCCCTCTGGATAGCATCCTTTCCCTCCAGCGTATCAACCGGACCACACAGCTTGGTGTCATCGGCAAACTTGCTGAGGGCGCACTCAATCCCACTGTCCATGTCAGCGATGAAGATGTTAAACGAGACCGGTCCCAACACCGATCCCTGAGGGACACCACTCGTTACCAGTCTCCAGCCGGACATTGAGCCATTGACCACAACTCTTTGTGTGCAGCCATCCAGCCAGTTCTTTATCCACCGAGTGGTCCATCCATCAAATTGATATCTCTCCAATTTAGAGAGAAGGATGTTGTGTGGGAGAGTGTCAAACGCTTTTCACAAGTCCAGGTAGATGACATCAACTGCTCTACCCCTGTCCATCAGTTCTGTAGCCCCATCATAGAAGGCCACCAAATTGGTCAGGCAGGATTTCCCCTTAGTGAAGCCATGCTGGCTGTCACCAAGCACCTTGTTGTTTTTCATGTGCCTTAGCATGCCTTCCAGGAGAATGTGCTCCAAGATTTTGCCAGGCACAGAGGTGAGACTGACTGGTCTGTAATTCCCTGGGTCATCCATTTTCCCCTTCTTGAAAATGGGGGTTATATTTCCCTTTTTCCAGTCGTCGGGAACTTCACCTGACTGCCATGATTTTTCAAATACGATGGCCAGTGGCTTAGCAACTTCATTCGCCAGCTCCTTCAGGACCCGCGGATGGATTCCATCAGGTCCCACGGACTTGTGCACGTTCAGATTTTTAAGATGGTCTCGAACCAGATCCTCTCCTACAGTGGGCCCAAGGTCTTCATTCTCACAGTCCCTGCATCTACCTTCTATGAACTGGGTGGTGCAGTCAGAGCCTTTGCCAGTGAAGACCGAGGCAAAGAAGTCATTCAGAACCTCAGCCTTCTCCAAAACCTGTGTAGCCAGTTCTCCCAAAAGCTTCCTCAGGGGGCCTATTTTGTCCCTAGTCTGTTTTTTGTTTGCTACGTACCTGTAGAATCCCTTCCTGTTATCCTTAACATCCCTGGCTAGGTTTAATTCTAACTGGGCCTTAGCCTTCCTAACCTGGTCCCTAGCTTCCCGGACAGTTCATAAGTTATTTCCAGCAAGATGCAAAAAAGTTTGGTTTTGCTGTTCCCTGCCAGAAAGCTGTATCACATGAACCAAATCTCCACCGTTATCTTCCCTAATGAATGGATGAGAGAAGCTCTCCAGCACATGCCTTCTATTTTAGTAGTTGATGGGCTCCTGCGGCTCAGCTAAAATAAATTATGTAGAAATGTGTGTACACACACAACAAATGTTCCTCTGCAAAACAACAGAGAGGTGGACCTTCAGGAACTGGGAATTTTTGCCTTTTTTTAAGCAGTCCTCTGTGCATATAATACTGTGGCACATAATACAGTGTGACAGGTCATTTCATGCATCATTTAACTCTTTGCACTGAAAAGTGCCATACCACAATAAAGATTAGATACATCCACCCTCACCCTCCTAATACTGTGAAGTTAATGCAAAGCAGGGCAGTTTATAAGTTACTGGAAAGAGAGGAAACAGAAGAAACCCTGTTGATCACCATGAAAAGGTTGTATTTTGTTTCTCTCCCTCTCTATGTCATAGTGTCACCTTGCATTTTTTTTTTTACTTTTTAACCACATAAAAACAAACAAAAAAAACTTTAAAAAAATGCAGAAGCAAAGACATGGAAAAATCCCTAAGTTTTCCACCCAGGATTTAAAGGCACCACTGCAAAAGGAAATGTAATTTTCTTTTGAATTTCAGAATAGAGGGAAGCAAAATACTTTGAGATTTGTTTGCTGTCAAGTGAAAGAATGGAAATTTGGATTCTTTTTATATAGATATATATACACCTCTGCAAACTTTGTCTTTTTTTCCATATTGCTTTTTAATACCTTTTAAATGCATATATTAAAAAATTACGATTTTATAACCACAAAAATGCACAAGATCATCAACGCTGGAAGCTAAAGATTGGTTTAGTCCACAAAGAGACAAAACTGAAGTGTTTAGCTCTGGAAGACTTTCTGTATTAGCACTGGGAAAGAGTTCTGGACAAAAGGCGGTGACAGGCAGGGCTGGTCTGTCCACCCACCAGACCTAAACACTCTGCAACATAGAGATGCCATTTTTTTGGTGAGGTGATAAGGCTTGTTCATTTAGCAATCATTGAAAAAAACATTTTTCCAGTGCTCTGCTTCACTTTCTCATATGTCAGTGATCAGCAGTAAAATGGAATGTATTAGAGAAAATTTAAAATGAAGCTAAGCATTAAATCAAACCAGATCTGATACTCAGCTATGAGTTAAAGGCATGAATTAAAAATTGCACATACAGTTCTCATAACTTGATCATCATTACTGGATTCATTAACATTTTCATGCACCATAACTACCATTTATTATTCTAGGCTTGACTGGTGCTTTCCCTTTGGCAAAGTAAATGTTGCAAATCAAACAGTAGGTATAAGTTCTTCTGCATCACAATTACAGTCTTCACCATGGATGAAGTTATTTGCTTCAACGCCAATTTGTGTTTTATTCAGTGGTTCTACTGCTAACTCTGTCCTTTAGTCGTAAATTGACAATGTTGTTACTAAAAGGAATACTTTAAAAAAACAATTTGTAACAACACTTTGGAAAAATACTGATTTTTCCTTGTTCACATAAAAAGAAGTGTCAAATTCTTCTTCCCTCCAACAAAGTTTTCCTTCTTCTGCTAGTAATGCATCAAGGAACACATCACTTGCAGTAAACTTGTACCAGTTAATGCCTGCTTTGTTTTCAAATCTTAGCCTCTTAACACATAGCCAGTATTTTTCTTAATTCCTGGGGGATGGCAAGGAAGAGTTACCAGTAGAATGAAATTTAGAACTCCTACAAAGAAGGGTTTAATTTACTTTTGGTAGCTTATTGATAACTTCTCTACAGGGGCCTATGTAAGAGACAACTGAAGACACTGCTCACAATGCAGAGTTAGCCATCGAAAACCCAAGATGCTCTCAGCTGCCTCTCCTGCCAGCAGACGGCAGAAAAGCCTGTCTCTGGCCCTGTAATGCCAGCTCCACTGGGAAAGGACAGAATGGAATAAAAGGAGCAGACACTGCATCCTGTGGCTGCAGCTTGATGGCTATTTCATCAGGTGAGCATATCAAATGAGCAGGCACCCTACCTCCAGAGCATTAAGTAAAAGCATCACTGTCATTTGATATCTGTATCTGTACAGAGATGGGTTTTTTGTTTGTTTGTTTTGTTGGTGTGGGGTTTTTTTAATTCTGCTTTTAAATGCAGGAAGTATTAACCCCAAAAGATAAATAGCAAATAATCCTTTTGCGTGACACAGGTAATTTTTTCTCATGGATTTCATGTTCAATCAGTGATGTTTTCATGGTACAGAAGAACATCTTGCACAGGTAACACCACCATAAACATTAAATCTTATTACAGAATAAACAACCTGTTGTACAATATGGTCTTGACTTCCACTCTGCCTTACTTTCAAAGCAATGGTTTCTGCACTAGTATATTTTTGCTTGTAGAACATTACTTGTCCATACATCTCAGTTGTGTAAGTCTGCAAGAATGGTTAGCCAGAACATCTTTTCCACTACATTTTTTTTTTACTGCTTGATGCTGAAAGATGGAATCGTTAAATACACAATTGTCTTGTAAGGGTGGATATTTTTAGCTGTCAAATGTCATCTGAGAGACAGATCAAGTGCCTGGTCATAGGACGTATCTATCTCATGTACTGAAAGAGTAACACATCAACAGCAAACAACCAACATGACTTTTCATCACATATATCACAATATAAATCACAGACCATTTTAAAATAATTTACCTTCCTCATTCCAAAACAGAAAACAGCTCCACGTGCAAATGGAAAATACATTTTATTGGGTTCACAATGGGAGCACTATTTTACAATATTTTATTTTTTTTTCTGCTTTAACTTTTTATAAACACACAACCCTCAGAGATATGACTTTGACTTTTAGGTATGAATCACATTATTAGCAGGCCTGACCTGTACTTCCATTCTGTTAAATCTTATATTAGTGCTCAAGTTCAACACTAGTGCTTAATGGTAAATTATTAACAAAATAATATAAGGGGTTTTCACTTTGCTATAAAATCATCTTCTCGACAGCTAAGGTCATTACTGAAGTCACTGCATTATTGAAATACTCACTACAGAGGCAGATTCAAAATCTCCCTATTCCATAACTTTCTTTTCTTAAGAAATTATTTGCCAAGCTTCTTTGTCTGACTGCAAAGCAACATCACTATCTCCAAAACAGAGCTAAAAACACACCTAACACAGTTCTCAGCAGCTCATCTTTCAGTGGCCTTTCTGTAGTAATATAGCTATAGATCTATCTATAAATGGCTAGAAACAAAAGCAGAATACTTGCTGGTAAGAACAAACCTTGTAGGAAAAGAAATTTCCTTACAGCTTTCTCATATTTTTACCCATATGTTCTACTCTAAAATAAAATCAAAACAACAAACCAACCCAAAAACAGAGTATTTTCCCTTCTAGGGACCCTCTTGTGCCATTTCTCCATCCTGGCTTGCTTCATCCAGCTGCCAGTTCCTGTCCCTCAGCCCCCACTACCTCTCTCCCTCATTTGCGTACGTTGTCCAAGGACTTCAGCACATGCAGCTCTGAATGGATAAGCACTATATGCACTGAAATATGGTGCCACATTTAAGCTCTACTGTCTTCATATTTCTGCATACCACAACCAGCCAAGCAGCTCAGCAGCCTTTGATCTGAAACCTTTTCCAGGGAAGGAGAAGAGTACAGTAACCATAAGCCCATTCAGACTGAACACCAAATGCAGTAGCTCAAACCAGTGCTGCAGCAGATGACTACTTTCTCCTGGATTGCTAACACTCAGGATGAAGATGGACCTCTGACAGTAAAAGGTACATAAAACCAAAAGGTGCAGGCCCTTGACCATCAAATACAAGGCAAGAGAAGAGTCTTGGGTTACCTGTGTAAAACTGAGCAGTAGAGACTATAACATGGCTGGGCTCTGAGCTCTGTGTTGCCACATGAACTGACTGCTTATATAGGTTTTGAGACCCTACAATATTATTTCTCCCTGCCTATTAGCAGGAGATTGACACAGACGGGCAATCAAAAACTTAGTGTTTGTCTCTCACATTAGTCAAGCACCATAATTAGATGTTAGTTTTAAAATATCTTGATAATAGACCTACAAAGGGCTTTGGCTTTTAGCCTGTTAGCAGAGAGCAGATAAAAATGTTTAAGGTAAAACCTAACTTTGATGAGCACTTTTCATTGTGACCAGCTCCTGAACCTAAAATTTTAGTCATATTTTTAAGGTAGTTTGAGTAACAAGCTTTGCAGGAAGCTCCAGCAATTATTCAGGGCAATTCAGTAACTCTTCTACCATTTGCTTTCCACAACCTAAAAAAGAATTTCTTTTTTTCTCTGACATGTCATCATTTTTTCTGTAAGACATAGAAACACTAAATGTGGAACCTTCTATTAATGCATGAATACTGCAGCTTGCATAAAGCTAAGAATACTTGCTTGAGTAAAACGTTTCTCTAAAAACACATGCACATCATTCTCACCTGCGCGAAAATGCTTGGCTAATGAAAACACATGCATGTGTACATGTGTACACAGGAAAACATCAGACTTCAAATATGAATGTGTGGGAGTGAATAGAAATTTGTTTTGAGACTCCACCATCTTTGAATGCTTTTTCTATTCACACTTCCACAAACACAATTAAATGCAAAGGTTATAGAGTGAACTTCTACTATTTCTCCTCACAATTTTTGAAACAGGGCATTCCTTTAAAAGTGACATTTTATTCCCTGTATAAACGTGACTAAATGAGGAACTTAAGAAACCTCTGAAATAAGTTGCACCAACAGATTCTTCTTTAATTATTTCAATGTAAGTCAAAAGCGAGTGAGCAGAATTTGGTACTTAATGCTAACAACTTCACCAAGAAAACCACAACAAAAAAACACTGGTGAAAAATCAACAGGAATTAGACAGTTAACCCCTTATAACATGTCTTACAATGCCATTTGTCTGAAGCACAAAGGAAACATCAGACTGCATAAATCTGTTACTTAAACAGGGTGGTGGGGTGGTAACAGAATTCTCTTTTACCCACAATCAGCTCAGTAGATACAGCTCTGCGTTCCTCACTCAGCCACCCAGTAAGATATTAGAAAGAAAATTAGTAATGATTGAATAATGGCCAGCAGTGTGCGCTCACAGCCCAGAAAGCCAGCCGTATCCTGGGCTGCATCAAAAGGAGCGTGACCAGCAGGTTGAAAGAGGTGATCCTGCCCCTCTACTCTGCTCTTGTGAGACCTCACCTGGAGTATTGTGTGCAGTTCTGGTGTCCTCAACAGAAAAAGGACATGGAACTGCTGGAACAAGTCCAGAGGAGGACCACGAGGATGATCAGGGGACTGGAGCACCTCCTGTATGAAGATAGGCTGAGGAAGTTGGGGCTGTTCAGCCTTGAGAAGAGAAGGCTGCATGGAGACCTCATAGCAGCCTTCCAGTACCTGAAGGGGGCCTATAGGGATGCTGGGGAGGGACTCTTCATCAGGGACTGTAGTGACAGGACAAGGGGTAATGGGTTAAAACTTAAACAGGGGAAGTTTAGACTGGATATAAGGAGGAAATTCTTTCCTGTTAGGGTGGTGAGGCACTGGAATGGGTTGCCCAGGGGGGTTGTGAGTGCTCCCTCCCTGGCAGTGTTCAAGGCCAGGTTGGATGAAGCCTTGGGTGGGATGGTTTAGTGTGAGGTGTCCCTGCCTATGGCAGGGGAATTGGAACTAGATGATCTTGAGGTCTTTTCCAACCCTAACTATTCTATGATTCCATGATTCTATGAATAACAGGATAATGAAAACAAGAAAGACTCTCTGCAAGTCCTTTTCAGTTTCTGTGCCAGTGTGAACTGGTCTGTATTAGTGCTAGGAAGTATGCATGAAAAGAAACAAGACCTGACAGCCTGGAGATCAGCCCCTCAGGCTCCATGCTGATCTCTGCACCTGCTTTGGCTCAGCGGTGCACAAGAGCTCTGCAGGAGCAGGGTGAGAAAGGATGGTGGAAGGCCATCAATAATACATGTCTGAACAGCCAGGGGGAAGGAAAAGGGAACTACACACTGCATGGCAAAGCTGGAATTCCTGAGCGTATTTGAGGCCATTTCTGTGCATATGGCCATCCTGTATCTACCAGTGTCTTCCAGTACATAAACGAGCAGCTGGAAGGGGCTTACTCTAAACTGCATCCCAGACCTCGGCAATCCAACATGCTTGCAGAGAGATAGGACAGTGTCTATTGGAAATTCAACACCAGTTCTTCCTCTATCACATTCAGGACTTGAGTTCATATGCAGGGAGGTCTGAATTCAACCGTGTTATCACGGTTCAGCTCCTGGTGTACAGGCTACTAATAGGTTTGCAGCTCAGGCACCTAACACTGCAAAAGCTTTCCAAAAGCCAAATAATCTATAGGTCTCTATTCTCTGTTGCTCATAGTTGTTATTCAGACAGAGGATTTACCACCAGCTTCTACGTACCATTTGTCTCGTCATTGTTGCTATTCTGCACCCTGATGTGATGCAAAGGGTTAACTGATGTACAGGGGGGTTAGGGTTAAGCCCCTTGCTTAACAATGTTACTGCTTACTCTGCTTACTCAACAAAT
Organism: Lathamus discolor; assembly: GCF_037157495.1. NCBI lineage: Eukaryota > Metazoa > Chordata > Aves > Psittaciformes > Psittacidae > Lathamus > Lathamus discolor. Next base: position 18,118,435 of record NC_088889.1, on the reverse strand, counting down.
GTGTGCTCAACACTTATTGTGCTTGCTGGAACAGGGTGGCAGGACCAAGGCTATTGATAAGAGGAAGGAACAGTAACTCCTGTTCTCTGGACCCCTAAACTGGCTGAAATCAGCTTTGCAGTTTGGACGGTGACTAAATCACCAGGGAACATGCACAACGACTAGAGATAAAAAGTTCAGGGAAGACTCGTTTACTTCATCTTGAGACCCCTGCCCACGACCACCAGGAGACCCTACACAAGCAAGGACCTTTTACCTCATTATAATATGAAGCAGGGATAGGTCATGAATATGTATAGGCATGTTGTGTAACCTCATGAATATGTAATAGAGGATAAATATGAAGGAGAACAATGCTGAGGTGTGCATGCCTTTGGAGGAGTGATCCCCCATGCGCCTCAGTGCTGAATAAAGCATACCTACTTTACAACTTAAAGAGCTGTAGAGCCTACCATGTATCAGATGCATCCTGCTCCATGGAGTCAGCAACAGCATTTTTCATCTTCCTGGAAATAAGAACTAGCGCTCTTTTACATACCTAAGTGCAAAGTTTTGTAGCACACAATCACAGTGCTGTCAGCCTCTGAAGTCTCATCCATCCTTAGGTATGTTAATGCTAATTTTCCTGGTATTTGCTGTTTCTTATCCTGTCTAGATTTCTGACCTTCCCACTACCCTGTTGATAGCAGCAAGTGCCTGGCCACAAGCATTTTGCCTTTGCTTCCAGATATACTAAAAGAATAATTGGATCCTCTCATTTCAGTACACGCAGCTGCTCATCATCAGTTTCCTGGGCTTCAGGAAAGGTTACTTCCCATTTTTCTGCATCTTTATCACTGAGCGCCTAAGTTACCCATTCACATAGCATTGATACAGTTGGACCCCCTCCCTGCCTCTTTCCACACCATCATTTCATCTTTGCAGATTTAAAAACAAGTGACACTGAATTTTTGACATCTCCAGGTAACTTCAGTAAAGCCAGGGCTCCTCCCTGGTTTTAAACTGCTCACTTACACAGTATCTTTCAGTAGTTCTTTTTCTAATTCTTTGTGGGTTTTCATGTACATGGGAGTTTCAGTAAGAATCTGGTCATGAAGTTTTTCTAAACAAAATACCACAAAATATGTTAAAAAATTATTCCTTTATTATTTTTACAAATAACTCTTCATGATGAAGTCTCAGATTTTATGTATAATTTTTATTCACAGCTGCAAATAATTTTCTGATGAATTTCATTGATCAGTTTATTAAAGTTTATGAGCATATCTATTAAAGTGCATGCCACTGGAGCTGTGTGCACAGCTTTCTCACTCTTTTCAGCTCTGTTCCTATGCATGTTGATCTTACACATACAGGAAACTGCAGGTCAGCTCTGTATCAATATGTACAATATACTGATTGATATATACAATATATTGAGACATAAACTAACAATATACTGATATATTGATATCAATATACTAATAACATACTGACAAAATAATAAGTAGATATTTAGAGTATGTTGAGTATTACCCAACTGAACAGAACAGTTCATAGGATCTATGACAATAAGGAGGAAGGGATACTTGCATGTAAAACCACTGAACTAGACTGGCTGCCACTGCCAACAGCTATGCTTTGGTTAATGAATAGTCTTTGAGCCAACAACTATTACTATATGCTCTATGCATGGAAATACAGAAAAGAATTATCCATAAGTAATATTCCTCTGAATTGCTTTTGGCTTTTACTACAGCTTTCCCCTGATCTCTTGTGTTATTTAAAACCATTTCAATAGCATTGCACTTATTTAAAAGTGCTATGTGTAACCTAGTGCATTTGCTTCATCTGAATGATGCTAAAGGCAACTCTTGCTGAGCTCAAATCAAACAAGCGATGTTTGCACGAACATTCTATATATATCTGTTCATTGCTGTATAGCTCTGTCCCAGGTGGAAACATAAAAAAAGGCACAAGAGAATCCTGTCTTTTTTGAAGGAGTCCTCTGTTTTGTTCCTCTAGGTACTGAAAACTAAAGCAGCAGAAAATATCCTTCTCTCCCCTCCTTTGAAGTCCCAATAAGACACTTGAGCAGTGTGATCCCTAAGTGGTAATGCTGGGGCAGTATTTTTAAGAGTTTGCACTTAGGCCCTAATACCTGTATACCCATCCTTGTTGCTGTTTTATTTGCTATTCTTTATCAGAATTTCCTCCTGCGGAGAGCAAAATGAGAAATCCTCTCTTTCCTGCAGTTTATTCATCCAATCAGCCCCAGTGGTTGAGGTCAAGTGGGGATAAAGCTACAGCTCCTCTGCCAGCCCTCTCCTGTGGCATGTGTTGCCCTCCAGAGCAGGGCAAACAGGGCTGCCGAAGCAGCATCTGGACTTGAGATGCTGCCTCTTAAAGCATACTGTTGAGGGATCAGTCTTATGCTCAGCTTTCTTGCACAGGGTCAGGTCACAATCTGGTCTCTTAAATCAGTAGCAGCTCTTCTACAAGTCTTTTTCTCAATAAGGACCTCAAGGAACTGTAAAGACATGCAAGTTAAATGTTTTCCTCTTTCTAAACAGAAATTTAGGAAAATCAATGTTCTGTCATTTTAGCTTTCTCTCTCTGCACAATTTTTAAAATAACTTGTGACTACACAAGTTACAGGATGCTGTTTCATACAAATTCTGCTGCTTATATTGCACTGGATCACATTTATGAATTGGGAATATCATCACTAAGGCATAAGCAACCTACAAATGCAACAGCAACTGCTGTTATTGTTAGCATTGGGAGTCCAAACATAGTCCAGGGACATTTTTAATTGCAATTGACATGAACCTTGGTTTTTTGCTCAAAATAACCGAATGAGAAATGAGTGCAAAACTATTCTGGGAGAAATAGCCAGTGACCTGCACAGCTGGGTGAGGAGTTATGGAAAAGTGAACCCCAAGATGACAGAGCCCCCCAGACTCAGGCACAGGCTAGGAAATGTAACCTGCTGTTTTCTCCAAGTCATACACAGCAGCTGGAGATGAAGAGAATTGCTTGCTCATCTTCTCTCTGATTTTAAAAGGTGCTTCCCTAACACATTTAAAATCAAATGCCCAAACATCACTTGGGTAAATAAATAAAAGCTGGAGCAGGCAAGCTGGGTACCCAGGGACAGGCTGTGCTGCATCCTCAGTCCTGTTCAAACCTGTTCCATGGGTTAATGTGGGCAAATTGAGTCAGATTCACCTGTGCATGTGCAACAGCTAATGGAAACAGATGCAGCTTCCTGCACAGACACAGTAAGTAAAATGGCTCTTACCTAGCCAAGCAAAGCATCTTTAATTATAAGCACACCTTCACGAGAATCCTTAAAAGGAAAATTCAATTTGCACCTAACTTGGAGGCTTTTTACATTGCTTAATTAATAGCAGCTATCTTAGCTAATGAAAATGGAGTATCTTCTTCACATGCTGTTACTTGGGAAGTCATGTGGTGCAGCTGCACATGCTTTCACAAGAGCACTCTGGAGACAAACAGTGAGGAAACCTGGAGCTCACCAACGGCTGATACTACCACTGCAGCAGCTGCCTGCAGGGTGCATGACCAAGCCCTCTGTGTAGCTCTCCCCTCTCCAAAGCTCCTTTGACAGGTTCTTCCAAGAAATGAAGAAATGGCATTTCTCATGCAAGAAATGTCCCAGCTGAAAGAGGCAGATTGCCTCAAGCATAACACCAAGATTCAAAGGGAAAACGGTTGCATTTCCCTGCCTTGTCTCCATCCCACCTGACTGAGCATTAGCTTGGTATTTCCAAGCTCCTGATCTTCGCTGAGCAGAGAAGAACATTCACAAACACGGTGGGGTTGCTACCGCAGTTACGTTCATATATGTCTTGAAATCATGCTCATAGTTTCTAGCAGTCATAACTCCCTTCAGAAATGCCAATCAGCACACGACTATGCTTCAGGGACTGCAGGTTCACAGGAGGATTATACAGAGTGCCTGCTGTACGCACAGGTTGCTTCAGCTCGCACTTGCTGAATGAACCACTGCAGCAGCTTAGGATATTAGTGCCCCCAGCTGTGTGTGTGATAGAAGGCGCAAATTCCCCCCAGCAAAGTCTGCAGAAGCAAATCTATACTTACACTCTTACACTGCAGTTCACACTATTTCAAAATAGCTGTATGGTGTTATGCTGGGCTGTGAAGGAGGGCAGCTAAGGCTAGAGACCACAAACTCCTTCCAGTCTCTCTTGTACAGGGGATAGCATCCAGAGTAATGATATCACAAAGCCACCTTAGCAAGGTTCCCCTCAAACTCATCCCCAGCACTCTCACCTTGTCATAGACTGCACTGGACACCTGCAAACATTTTTGTTTACATATCTTCCATTCCTCCTCTAGATCTGACCTCCAGCAATGCCCTGGTAAGTACTTCTGAGGAGAACACCAGTTCATCAGCTAAACCCTCAGCTCTCCTCTTTTCAAGCTGTTAATCACAGGCAATTACACTCTAACAGGTATGGCTGTTATACATATCTTACTGTGCAGGTGACTGTGGAAACATCAGCCTTTAAGCAATGAATGATGGTAGTCAGTTAACTTTGGCTCCCAAGTGGCAAATATCCCAAATTTAACAACTCGAAAGCCTCAGAAGGCTGGGTAGATCAAAGCAGAACAACTGTGTCTGCAGTATGGGACCCTTCACCTGTCTTCTCCCTCAGGAGACAGCCCACCAGCTGAAAGCAGACTCATAAAAAGCCCAAATCATGGCACATATCTAGGATCTTCTTGTCTTATATATGGCATATTCCTTCTACACAGTGATTGGAAAAACACATGCCTTCAGCCACCTGAACTTCCTCTGATCTCTCAGACCTCAACTTCAGCAATTTTTTTTTTGAGCACGTGCCCTTGAGAGATAATCTGTCCAGTTCATCAAAAAAGCCTGCACTAGCAAAACACTGAAGCGTTTCACTTAGAGACTCAATTTCAGAAGATTTGCTTGTTTTCTTTAGCTGTGTGTTTTGTGGGGGTTGTATGTACTGCCTTTGGCAAAGGTCTAGCAGCTTTGCAAGAGTCTTTGACAATGTAAGAAGTGACTTATTAACTGAGTACAGCAAGACTGCAATGTTGGTCACATCACTTCCCTGACAGCCCAGATGATGGAAAAAGGTGCTGTATTTTGCTCTTGTTACACCTTAGTTCCCTCTTGGTTTTATTTTCATCGCCACTATTCCATAACTGTCAGCTTCTTCCCACTCTAAACAGGTGTTTTATTTTACTTTTTTTTTTTTTTTTTTTACTTTAAGTACTCATTTACAACAGTGAGAGCAAAGGAAACAATCACAGAATCATAGCATGTGCATATGCATTATATTACCCTGAACACGCTTATTTTATTCAACAACTAGATAACAGGTGTTTTCTCATTCAAAGCAGCATCTGAAAATTGCATATTTATTTTAAATGAGGCCTCAAACTATATAAGTGTACAACAAAACATGAAAGGCTACTGTAGAACTCTGGTCCATCTGAGAATAGAATGCATTTAAACTACATAAAGCTTAATGAAAAATTGTAGAGTTAAAAAAGTACCTTTTATGTGCAATACACATTTCCATGAAAGTACTGACAAAAGCTCTCCCTCCTGTGGCAGCAGTGACCTAAGAAAGCATATTTGTTGGATCTGTTACTCCTGGCCATATTCAGAGCAAAGCAAAGAAAAATCAAAGCTGGAATTTCACCCAGTGTTTCTCAGTGAGACTTGAAAAGCCTAAAGCCAATCCATGCCTTCACTGGCAGGTGAAAGTCAGCTGTGTCTACCATGATTTCTCTTGACCTACAGCTACAGCAACAGAACCATGATTACAAACAATGGATTTCTCAATTTCAGAACATAAGGCAAAAATCACACCAAATTTAGTCTGGACTGTTCCACAGCACCTTCTTCCTTGGCATTATTTTCCCTGCAAATGGTCAACCTATTACCCTTTCTCCATTTTCAGTGCTACAGCCACCAATCATAAAGAATTATGCACTTGTGTGTTTGTTAAAGGAGTGCTATGTTGCTTCATTTTGTTATAGGCATAAATTTCCACATTGCATTTTTCCTAGACACCTCATCACTAGTACAGTGCCCTGTCATTCCTGATTATAATTCTGTAACAACTTTAAGGATGTGTGTGTTTTCCAGCTTATTTAGGCTAATAGGATGAGGTTATACCCCCTTTTCCTCTCCATGCTAATCTGTTGTGTCCTCTTGTAACAGTACTGCAGACCTGGATGTCAGTGAAGAGATTTATGACCAGCAATAAGCTGCGCTGCAGATCAGATCTGAGTTAGGTTGGGAGGTCGGTTTGGAAGCCTGGTCTGGAATAAAAAAATGGCATAAGAAGGAAGGTACACTGTCAGAGCTGTGTACCTATATGCATCTGTTTATGTGCTTTGTGATGACCATGGTGGGGAGGAGATCCAAGACTGAAACAGCACAAGGAATTGATAAAACTCAGGACTGCGATGCATTGGCAGAGCTGCAAAAGAAACTTCGCATATAGGCTGCCTACACTGTGACTGACTCAGAGCTCTTAGTCACATTTGTATGAATAACATCCATCAAGTATTCAAATGCAACTGTTTGTGGAACAGTATCAGTGTGACTGGACCAATTCAGTGTAACCAACTGTCCCCTCTCCAACTAATTTCAGGATGAATGTAGTGTTTACAAAACCTGCAGTGCGCATCAGTTTCAGATACTCAAGAGGCAGAGAGGTGCTAGAAAATACATTTTTATGGTCCTTTAACTGTTGTATCTACACAAAAAATAAACCATGGAGGTAAGTGCAGCGAATGGTGCAGCAGAGGTCCAAGCTGTTCTACACAGCAGTCTCCTCCTTGATCTATTATTACCCAAGACTGCTGAAAGCACCTTTTTGACCCATCACTGAAATTTACATTTATTAGTGAACACCAGACACCACCAGCAAACAGAAGACCAGACCCTATGGGAAGTAACCAAATGAAAATGGTACAGTGGGAACAAGACACACAGTGGCAATGGCAAAGAAGCCAAGAGGTGTGCTGGGAGCCCACCACCGTGGCTTCAGCGAGGCTGCAGGCAGCCAGGGAGCAGAGATGGGAGGCCAGATGCTCTACAGCATTGGGTACAGTGTGTGCTGAAGCTGTGATGTGGGCCTAGACACTGAGCCACCACTCAAACTCATTAATGAAGCTGCTGAGGCTTCCTTTGTTCCATGTGTCACTGTGGAGTCTGTCAGTGGTCTGTAAGTGCAAAGTACTTCGTTTTTGTGATCAGGGATCAAGCTCCTCAGGGATACACTGCTCAGCCCCAGTGACTTATCACGAAGCCCCTTCTGCCTCAGCTTCTCCAAAGATTTTGTCAGAGGCAGAAATTATCTTCTTTTCTTTAAAGGGTAACCCCAAGGCAAGAGCCTCCTCCTCACCTTTAAAATAGATAACTTGTCAACTCCTCCAATCCTGCACTTAATGTGTGCCATGAATCTGAAATGACAGTTTTGCTCTGTCCTGCACATGAACGTGAATACCCGACACAGGATTTTTTGTTTAATTTTTAACCATAGACCAGGAGTCAGCTTGGCTCTGTAAAATCTTAGCAGGGGGCAATGGGAGCACAAGCAAATGCCTGAAAAGCTTATACCTGCAATCTTTTAATGATGACAGCACTCATCCACGTAGCTTCTTTAAATAATAAGAACTAATATATTTTGTAATAGCTATTGTACAAGATGATTCCAGGGGATACAGCTACTACGGAGTAATCAGTCCCATAGGATTAGAAGCAGTCTGCTGAGCCTAATGCCTTAACATCTGAGAATTTTTCATCATCTCATGATAACTATATTTTCTCTAGTGTATTATTACTTATATGTTAATGGCACCCTTACAGCATTTAAAAGCCTGTCACACCCAGCATCACACTGCCATTTATTTCCTGTATATATACCCCTTGCTGTCATCAATGTCTCTTCCCAAGCCTTTTTAGCTGTTGACCTAATTTAATGCCTTGCTGGAGATTGTCTTCCCAGCTGTAATTACAGTAAAAAAGGACTTCACAAAAAATGCACTTCTCCAGTGCCCATAGCATCTGTTAACTCTTCTGTCAGTGTTTGCCTGATAGACATATTTCAAGAAGATACGCATTTGGTAGCATAAATTCTGTGTCTTCCCAGTACAGTTCACCTCAGAATAAATATTTAGATCTTAGTAACGAAAACTCAGCTAATGCTTTAGCTGGCATTTTGCAGTGCTGCGCATACTTAGAAAAGAACTTAGACATTATAGCAATTTGTAGCATTACTCACAGCACAGCAACCCAGCTTTACCTCAGTGGTGATTACAGCATGGCCAGCAGTCGATCTAACCTAACTTGGTTGCTCTTTCTCTGACAGCTTGACAGTAAGATTGCAAGAAGGCCTACCTACAACATGGCAATTAGCAACACACATTAGAATAAAACAACTCGCACACTGTAAGATTACTTCAGCTAAATGACCTTCAGGTGTAGCCTGATTCCATAAAATAATACGTTTGGGGTTTGAGTTTTCCTGTGATTTCCCAGGATTTTTCCCTGTGTGCAACTCAAATTTACATTTGAAATAAATAATAATGCTGACAACTTGCTGCATAATCCTGGTGTGATTGTTCACAGTATTAGATCAGACATCTCCAAATATTATAGAAAAAAAAAATCAAGTAAATAAGTCACTACTATTTACTTCCCATCACTCTGTACAGAAGAAACATTTTGAAGGGAAAGGGAAACTGCACTGAAGGTGTGCTCGTGGATCTTCTCTTCTTGTGCAGGACAACACAGGAGGGACATTATCCACTCTATGCCTTTCTTCAAAGAAAAGTATTTCCCTGATCATATGAACCTACTAGAACTTATAAAACAATCTGCCATCGCACCCAGCCTTAGGATTTCCAAAGCTGGGGCACAGACCTGATGGAACCATGCTGTCCAGCACAGGTAATGGACACCACCTCTGAATGCGGAGTGAGCACGTCCAGCCAGGATTACACATCTCGTGCCGTAGACTCATTTAATGCATAAGCAAGCAATTGATAGAAGTCTGTCAATCCCAACACCAGGTGAAGGTATCCTTTGACATAAGGACACCCAAAATAGAAGGATGCAGAGCCTTGTACACATCCATATTTGTTAATCTGATCTGGATAACACTAAGAAAGCTTACTGCTCCCTAACTTGAGAGAGACGGAGGAAAGGGAACAGGGTTAGACACTAGCAGAGAGTGTTGAGAACAAATCAGCCGTGACAGTCCCCACAGCATATATGGCACTAGAAAGCAAAGCTTAGATGCAACTGTTCTTTGCCATTCAGAAATTAACACCTTTTTTAGGATGGGAATGCAAAGTAATGAAGCACTGTCAAGTAAGGAACAAATATTAAAAATGAAAATTCACAAAAAAACCGAACCAAACTTGTGCCAGTCTTGCAATAGGTCATCTGTTTATTCCAAACGCAAATAGAAAAATCTTTTCTATCAAAGAATTAAGAAGTGTTTACAACAATATAGTCCCATTAGGATCAGTGGGAAAAAAAAAAAAAGGAAAAAAAACAAACTAAAAACCTAGCAGTCATAGGTAAATAAATGTTTGATTCTGACACAGTCTTTGTTAATACTAACCACCATTAACTCTGAAGCAAGAGCCATCCATTCACTCTGTAGGTAACACACAGGGCTTCCAGCCATGCTCGCGATATTCTTGGGGAGGTATAAACACCACTCTAGGACAATTAAGTGAGAGTAGCTCACTGAGCATTTGTTGATCTCTTGTATCCAGACACAGCTTTATGATGTACAACTAGTTCTATAACATCAGACTGCCAAAGCACAGATTATTCAGCCTGAAAAGGAGTATTGTTTGAACTTAATTTCCTCACACTTGACAGGTGGTAAAAAGGCTCATCATGCCCTTCTACCTTTTTCACATGAGGAAATGGGACTGCTCAGAGAAAAGATTCTTCAAAACTTATTTTCAAGAGATAAAATCCTTTAAGTTAATTATTACAGTATTCCAACACTACTTACTTTCATCCTATCTTATTTTACTTTTAAATGCATTGTTTTTCTTCTTGAATTAAGCTGTAACCTTTTTGGGTCAAGCGCAATCTTACTCTATTCACATATAAGTAGGGCAATGGACACAATATTCCATAAAATATAATTCAGTTTCTTGAAGACTGTGAATTCAACATAGCAGGTTATAACATCTGGAAATGCAGTAATCCTATGTGACAGTGATGAGCAATCATAGTAGGCTCTCCTGAAGCCTACGCTTTTGGTAGGTGATCCGGTTTAAATGTCAGACATAATATACCATCACACAAAAAGGATTGATTCAAAGAGCACTCCATGGTAAAATTGGGCATTACACATGAAACACCTTAGATGAGAGCAACAGAGATCCTTCTTCTCTTTTTTGAGGAAATAAATCCTACAAGAAATGAGAGGGAACAGGGAAAAGGAAGAGACCTTTCAGTAGTCAGCAAAGGAGGGGCAGAGACCAGATGTGATCTCCACTCAGCTTGTGCAAAGAGGGAGCAGTGGTTGTCATATAGTCTATATGAAATGCTATAGTGTTGTCCTTTGTGATGACCCAAGAGCTGCTATGCACGGTCAAAACATCATGGCCATATCTCTCCAGCGTCAAAATGCCAGGACGTAGCACTTGGCAAAGTCACTACCATGAGATATCAAGCTGCATTCAGGTACTGCAGAAAGTGAGTACAATAGTCAATAAAATCTGCAGCTGTGCAATCTTATACAATGGGATGGGTTAATCAAATCTCATGCTTCAAGGCATAACATGATTGCCTACAGGATGAAGAAAGCACTTCTTGCCCACAGCATATTATGAACAGTTGTTCTTACCTTTCTCCAAAACAGGAAGAGAAATAGGTGTTACAAATACAGCCAAATTGTACAAATTATGACAAATCATATGCAGGACACCAATTTCCACTAAAGAATTATTAGAATCTTTTTATTACTTCTAGTTGCTTCTTTTTTATCAAAAAAGATACTTGGAAAAGCCTGACATTCTATGAATTAGTAACAGAAAATCAGCAGAAAAACATTCTAGTCTCTGCCTTCTCTAACTCCAGCTCATTCAGAGCCTGTTGATTAAAACTGTTTACATGCAAGTTTTGTTTCACCTCACATTAAAAGATTGCTAGTAGCTATGGCACAGCTAAAAAATATCCTCCTCTGCTAAACGAGGAAGTATGAAATAAAGTTTTTAAGCAGATTTTTCTGGAACTGAGTCAGTATTGGCCAACCTTCAGTTATAACTTTCTCCCCAAGTGGCTAGGCTAGATTTCTTTTTTAATGTATGCCTTTTTCGCAACAGGCCCAAGTGCCTTGTCTTGTAGGCGTGTCCTGCTATAAAGTCAGCCTCTCTGAAATTAAGAAATTCCAGAAAACCAGGAGACTACAACTAGTGACTATTTGTTCCAAGCAATTCGCTCACCACCACGCAGGAACTCTGTGTCAGAGGCAGGAAGCAGCTACGTGAGCTACCATTGCCCTTCTTATCTTCTGCCCACGAACCTCACCATCCACACATCTGCTGCCTTCTGCAACAAGTCAGGCAGAGACATACAGGTGAACTCCTAAGGTGCAAGAAACTCCACAGAATGTGGTAAAAAAGGTGCAACTGCAGGTAGAGCTAAGATTTGGAGATGGAAACATTTAACATCCAAGAGCTCCGGAGGAAAAGCACTGAGATGAAAATATCAAGCTCTTTAGGAAAAACATGAAGTTGAAAGACCACAAGTGAGCACCAGAGATCCAGCCATTTCCAGGGGCTGCAGAGGCCATGCTCTGCCCACTTGCTGACAACTGCTCAGCTCACCACGGGCTTTACTAGGACCACCTCACTTAATAGCTACCAAGTTCTACCTATCCACTTTGTGTATTACCTAATAAATAACTGTTTTATGATTTAATATTGTGAATATTCTGCTTGTAGAGTCTTTGTGCTCTGCAAAATGTACTACAACAAGCTGACCCAGAGAGGAATGGTTACAGGCTTGCTGTAGAAAAATTTAAGCTTGATTAAGTAGGGGAACTGCTCCCACAATAATATCTCCATGCACAAACTGTGACTAGATACCTAGTTTTGGCAAATATTTTTGTGGAGGAAAGAGTGGAAGAATCTAAATTTACAAGGAGCCTGAAAAATTATCAGATTTCCATAACAGTTAACAGATAAAATCCATATGGGAAACATCCCCCATATCTCAAGCATAATATGAATAACATGAAAGTGGGGCAGAAAAATACACCTCTTTTTTTTCTTTACAGCATTATCACCGCACATATGGCAAGCAGGTCTTATGAACCACAGTAACAATATTCCATCATTTACACAATAATCCAAAACTCTAAGAGCAAGACTTTAATGCCAATACTCTGTAGCTATCCACAGCTATTGCCTAAATTGCCAGCTAACTGGCAACAGGATCCCTTTAGTTTTGGAGAAAGAAAACCAGACACGGTAGTGAACACATACTGGATAGAGTTATTCCAGGCTGTTTATCAGCACCATGTCATACAAACTCCCAAGAGGTTTGCTTAGATAAATTGAACTTCCGATCAGTGATGAAATTCCTAGGGGGAAAAAAAAAAAACCACACAAAACAACAAAAAACCCCCAAAACAAACAGGAAAAACTTGTCAAATCAGCTTAGAAGATATTCATTGTGGGATGCTAAGGTTCTGCTCTTCTCTAGCCACTCTCCACTCATTGATCTGAGTGACTGAATGAGAGGAAATCATTTGGGGAAAATAGGTTTAGTGTGAGGTGTCCCTGCCCATAGCAGGGGGGTTGGAACTAGATGATCTTGAGGTCCTTTCCAACCCTAACTATTCTGTTCTGTGATTCTATGAAATAACTGACTTTTGCTTGTATCCTGACCAAAACTGGGGAAAATTTCCTGTGCTAGGTATAAGGAAGTAATACAATAGAATTAATATATATATTGCAGATAATTAGATACATAGAGAGAGAGAGTAGATAATACATTTACTGTAGATAATTTGGGACCCAACTTTGAAAGGGTCTCATGTGAGGAATGATAAGTGGCAGGGTAACATTTCAATTGCAGAGAGGATGGAAAAAACATGTGAAAGCAATTCACAGCCAATTCAAAGCCAACGCCCTAGAACAAGAGGTGTATGGGACCTTTGTGGGTACTGGAACCCTGTGCAATGGTTGCTATTAGATGGACGCAGAAGGACACAGAAGAAAGTATAAAGTTACGTTTGGTACAGGATCAGGAATCGTGCTTAAACTCCCAGGGCTCAACTCAGAGCACTGCCACAGCTTGCTCAAAATAAAACTTAGAACGTTATCGTAAACTGATCTGAAGCTCATATCTAGTTCCAAACACTTATGTGTCCATTTTATGTTTTATCCATTTCTGGTGGAATGGCTGAAAACACATATTTTTTGATGTTTAAATGATCCAAAAGACAATAATTAAGCCGTTTTCTGGTTTCTGCCAGAAACAGAAGACGAGCATGGAAAATGCTGCAAGAGAAACTATTACTGTTTACGTATTATTTGTTGCCTCAGAGGAGGAGAATATGATTTTTTGAACACATTGATTTTCTTCCCCACCTTCTTAAAATGCATGTAAAGCAGATTTTAATTTGAAACACCAAGGTAAAAAGCCTCATGACCTTCCAAATTCAGGAAGAGGCAAGTGCAATGAGTGGTGCGAGTCCCTTCCATTATCCTCCTCATTTTTGTAAACATAGCCTAAAATGCAGGTTGTTTGTTTTTTTTTTTTTTTTTCAGTTGCAAGCATAGTACACATTTCATAGTACACAAAGCTAAAGTTCAGAGCTCCTTCCTCTATGGTTACATAGGAAGCTTCTCCACTTAAATTCAGACACTTTTTTAGTAAAAGAAGTGCAAAACTGGCAGCTAAGCAGAATCCAAGACAGCAGAGAACACTGTTCTAAAGTCTACCAATACTGAAACCCATGAGAGAAACATTGAGGGTTTTTTACTTTTTGGAGAGGGTGCACTTCTAAGAATTCCTTCTTTATCTGTCAAAGCTCCCAGATCATCTCTCATGGGGCCAGCTGGCATTTTAAGGCTCTTTTTTCTGCAGAGTTTGTGAAATGAGGTCATTCTTTTTACTATTGTCACCTTTTAGCAGAGCGAAGTTTCTTTCATCAAAACTTTATCTTCCCACAACACCTCCAGAGAAAACTTTCCAATGACTTTTCTTCAGTTTGAATTTTGTAGGGAAAACTTGTACAACTACTGAAAGCTTTTCCAAACATAGTTTCTGTATTAGAAAAAACCCCAAACCCACCCCACTATTACCCAAATTACTGTGCTTTGAATCAATGTATTCTTCCCCTGGAGCAAAACATCTGGGAGCAGAACAAGCTCCCCACACTACCTGCACCATTCTCATTAGACTTAGCTGGTATGACATCCAGAAAGAAATAGTAGGAATGATTCTGACCATACTCATACCACATCACTAGTATTTTACTGACTTCACCAAACTATGCCAAACTTGTATCAGCAGAGGTAAGCTAGAGCTCAGGGCATACGCACCAGGTGGAAACAGGGATACCTGGGCTTATCCTGCACTGAGATTTCTGGGATCTTTACCCCAAGGCAGCTGGAACCTGCAGCATGATGACTGGCTGAACAGGTAGCAAGCCCTGCAGTGCTGCACTGCATCCTGCTGTCTCAGCTCCCTCCTTGGGGGTGGATGCCATTGCTCCACTACCCATTGTAGACATTCCCCCATGTCTTAGATGAAGTAGGGGGACTCAGGAATGACTTCTCCTACCCTTTAAACAGTACAATAGAAAATGCAAGAACACAAAACCAGCAGAGATGGGTCAGACCACAAATCCACCTACTCCTGCCCACAACAGTGGTCAATAGCACATGTCTAGAGAAAAATACGATGACTGCAAAGACACTGCTTTTAAATCTATTTCTGTGCACTAATTTTGGCTCCTGGACATTTTATTTGGTACTCAGGCTTCAGGGACATTATATATATAAACATATATATTTTAAGGATTCCTTTCTATTGACTGCAGAACAACTTTAGAGGTGTGAGCTCGACAGAGCAATTATCATCCTTGCTCCAACTGGCCTTTTAATGCAATAATACTACAGCTATTAATTTCATGCCACTTCATAATTAAGGTATGAATTCCAGCACTCAGACAAGTTCATAAAGCTACTTTGACAACTGAGAAAAAAAAACAACAGACCCAACACCAGAGGGAATCACCTGCCCACAGCTACGTCAGCTGTTAGCAAGAAAGTTAAAAGCAAGCCGACAGCTTCAGAGTTTTGATTCTGATTTAGAGCCATTGCATCACTACTATTGCATTTTACTTGTGAAACATTAAAAAAAATCTAAAGCAAAGAAAGACTGTTACTGCCCTCATTATTATGTTAGCGTACCATTTTAATGGCTGTAGAGACAATAACGCTTCAGATGGTGACAAAAATCGAGGTAATGGTATGTGAAGTTTTGAGAGTATATGTTTAACTGTCCAGTGACATAAGGTCTCCATTCAGAAAAGCACGGAAGCAAAAACCTACACCATTCCTATTAAGCAGAGCATTTCAGTGTGTATTTAACTTCAAGCACCTGCTTAAGTTCTAAATCACTTATTTTGGGACTGTGGAATGTATTACTGCCCTTTCAAAGAGCGATGCTTTGCTGATACAGTAACTACATAAGATCATGAAATGTAACCCCAATGGAAATTAATTCAGGGTCTTTCAGGAATAGCATCATCCCCTCTGCAAATAAGCAGGGTAGGGCCTTACGCGGGACCAGCAGAGGGAACCCAAATGCTGTACACTCCAGATGTCGCCCAGCAGAAGCAAAGTTACTCATATGCAAACACAGAGGTGAGAGCTCCCTGCTTTTAAGCTGCAGCACCATCCACTGAGGCTGCAGCATGCTTGCTTCTGCTAGAGCAACCTAGAAAGATGCACTATTCTTATCTGCCTCATGGTCTACAACTGATATATGGACATTTCAGTCTACATACATTGAATTTCTTAGATTAATTTTGAAAGGACAAACACACTGAGTAGTGTGTTTATACAGCCTAATCTAGACAATTTATATTTTCCAACTTCACTATTTCATTCACATTATGCCTGTCTTCTATTACACCACATTATCTAATGTTTGCAGTGGGCACAGTAATGAACACCTGAAAGGAACACACATAAGGATCCTATCCACGACTTTGCCATCTCAATTTTTTACATATATAGCTGTTTGGTAGCACATTTGTACTGTTTTCTCACTGTATATATTGGTTTGGGGGTGAGGGTTGTTGCCATTGATACATGTTTTCCTGGCACAAAAAAAAAATCACAAGTAGGAGTTTCTCCCCCACTGCCTGAGAATTTCTTCTGCTTAAGTGTTTTGGAAAAGCTACAGTGGGTTTCCCATGAGTTTTCTGGCAGCCTATATGAATGCCTTTTCAGCATCTTGAACTGGATTTGCATGTGAAAACAGATTACCCTAAAACAATTACAATGTCAACTGATTTAGAAACTCCTGCACTGTCTAAGGTTGTGAATTTTATTTTAAAAAGACAACGAGGACTTTGTGGACAAGGGAACACACTTGAAAGACTTTAGGAAGCTTGAAAATTGCTTGTTTTCCTATAGCATCACACTTCGTGGGAGAGCACTATTGACTTCTCTGTAAGTTAAATTCACTCAGCCACACACCATCTCTTTCCTGTTGGACTGTCCACAACAAAGTTTCATGTCCTCTTTCAACAAGAGCACATCTGTATCCAAGCACTCGATAATCCAGAGTGATAAAGGTAGCAGAGCCACATGAATACAGTGGAATCAGAGGAACCCTCCACCGAGACAGACCAATGCAGATCTGCATAGTAACTCTACACTGACTTTATCCACCACTCTCATGACTCTGCAAAATATGATCAACCCTCCTTTAGTCTTCTTTTAAAACTGAGGAATTTTAACTATTTAAGCATCTTCTCATAAGACGGCTGCTCTATTTGAGTTGCCCTTCTCCATATATTCTTGAACTCTACCTTGTCCTCCTTGAAATGTGTACACCAGAAACATCAGCTTGCTTAAACTTTATATGAGGAGCACAAGTATTTGGTGGCTTGCCTCATATCATCTGTCATAAATCTGTAATTCCCTCCAGCTCTGTTTCCTCTATGAAGATAATCTGCTGCAGACACTGATTGTCAGCAGTGAGGGTAGTTTAACAGGGGACGAACATCATTTAGTGATAATACTCTCAAGGCCTCATTGCATGCAGCTGGATTTCTAAAACTGCAAATGGGTTATATCCTCCCCCAGCCCTAGAAAAAAGAAGGGAAAGAGCAGAAAAGAAGGTTTTTTACATAGATGCAAACCCAGCAGATTTGTCACAGATGTTACTTGCACAAATCCCTGATTTGCCTGGGGACAAAGGATGAGCTCAAAGGGATGCGAAACAAAGGGGGAAGTTCATTCTACCAGTGTTTACATGGAGGAAGAAAAGTACAACCCTCTTGTATTTTTAGACTAGAAACACAACACCATAATTCATTATGTCAAGCACCGACACAGGTTTGGGGAGGGGAAAAAAGTTCGTTCTGCCTTAATTTGAAAGCATATCGGATGAAACCAAAAGCAGGTCTCTGCTTCTGTGATTTATAATAGGATATTGTAATAGCTAGATGGAAGTAGATTTACGTGGTCTGTATATAATTTAGATCCAAAAAGAGAGGCAGTGTCACTTATAACGAGCCTTAGCTATGAGGTATGTCCCCATTCTCTTGCTTGTCAGGCCTTTCAATTATCTCCCTTGTACTGTGTTATAAATAAAGCTGCAAGGAGATGTTCTAATACGGGCTGTCTGCAAAAACCACAAGCTTGAAGGAGCAAAGAGTCACTCCTATGATAACAAAGTTTTAACTCAGAACTATTGAAATCAGTGATGGCATTCATACACAGAAAAAGCCAGTGTTTTACTACCACAAAAATACAGTTGTATTTATCCCCACCAGCCACCACCATCTCTTGATTTAAAAGGCAAAACAATTCTAAGACATATGCAGTGCATGCTTCTTAAATGCCCAGTTTCCAACTACTGCCTTTCTGGCCAAGGAAAGTTCAGCCTTACTCTCAAAAGCAACCAATTTCAGACACTGAGGACAGTGTTATGATCTGAATTGCAAGACTAACATCGACGCAATTCTACCAGACTTTTTCCTTCCTTCATCTCCTTTCCACAGTTTGTCCTGCACTTTGTCACATGCAACATTTCATTTCAAAAGATTATTATATTAATAAAAAAATATAGCTTTCATAATACAGAATATATCTATTTTATGCTTCATACAGTACTGTACATACATGCAACAGGACCTCTTCTACATTGCCAAGTTAAAGTGACTCTATTTTGCTGCTTTGCAAATGTATTTCCTGGTTAGTCAACAGCTTTTCACAAAGGTTATTTTCCTGAATGTTAAATTCAGCCTACACTAACAGGAATATTCTCCAGCCCTTCCTCATGTTCTTGAGGACATGCAGACAGCCTTTGCTAAAACTTACCTTCTGTTCGTTAACTCTTTCTAGCTTTAATAACCTAACCTAAATACTAACTACAATTACAAAATACAGAGCCTGAAAATCAATTCTTAAACAGAGAAAATTACAGTTTTCTCACCTGTACATCCATCCAGACCACTGACATCCCAAGGAATACAGCTCAGAACAATAGTCTGTGCACAGAGCATGCCTAAGAAAAGTAACTGGAAAGAGCAGAAGGGAGTAAATATCCTATCTGAACCACAGTCAGAAACAGGGCAGCCTCATTTACCTGCATCGATTTCACCTGAGCAGTTGCTTTCCAGGAGCTTTCCTAGAGATGCTGTCTATAAGTAGCCAGCCAAGAACCATGAAGTACAAATAATTTTAATTTGGGCAGATGGCCACGTCTACCTTTAAAATATCTAAAATGCTATCCTAAAAGGTACAACACAATTTTACACTACCAGAGGATACCTTCTGTTTTCACATCTTGAAATTCAAAGAGCTATTTAACAATGTTTTGTTTTTCTGTTTCCGGAGGGCAGGTTAAATTTAACCTAATTTGTCTGTCACAGAAGGTGACAGTATTTAAAGGCACCAACACCATCATTTGCTTGCTCTCAGTTACTCACACTTCTGGACTTACAACATACTGTGAGGGTGGTGAGGCACTGGAACAGGTTGCCAAAAGAAGTGGTAAATGCTCCATCCCTGGCAGTGTTCAAGGTCAGGTTGGGCAGAGCCTCGGGTGACGTGGTCTAGGGTGAGGCATCCCTGCCCATGGCAGGGGGCTTGGAACTATATGATCTTAAGGTCCTTTCCAACCCTAACTATTCTGATTCTAAGCATGTACTCCTCCACCACTAATTTGTTTCAAATTTAAACTAGGAATTACACAGCACTTTATCGAATGCATATCTTCCCAACAGGAAGACAATACTTGGATCAACTGTGTACTTTCCATCCGATATTGCTGTGTTTACAGACTTTAATTACCCTTCCAGGACAAGATGGGAACTGCTACATTAATAACCTGTACTACTCTGGTGTCATTTGTGTCTTCAGGACCATGATAATGGTCTAGCCAGTTATGTTTCTTTCCAGTCTGTGGGAGGTTAAGTATTGGAGGAGGATGCTCTCACTATGCTAGTCCTAAAGTAGTAAGTAGCCAAGCTAAGGCCAGGCCAGGTCCCCAGAAAGGGTTTTTTTTTTTTTTATTTTATTTAAATGGCTTCATTAGAATAATTGTGTGGATGCTGATAGATTGCTCACACAAAGGGTGCAACCTGTGTTGTAGTTGTAAGAATATTTTCCAAGAGTGCTACTGTTCTCAGAAATCATACTTTGCCTTAAAAAGGCTGCTGAACCACTGGCTATTACTGGCACACAAAAAATAACATAAATAATAACTACCATGGAGGTGACCTGGATTCACCAGTTTATCAGCTATGCTGGTAATCTGCCTTCCAAACTGGCTGCTGAGAAAAATAAAAGGTATCTTCAGTCCAGTACAATATTTATTCATGTACATAATATTGCTAGTTGTGTGGTTGCCCTGATAGAATAGAGAGAAGAATGGAGCTCCCTCATACTTTTCTGAGTTTGGAGCACACACTGGAGTTCTGCTAAGCTATGAAAGAATAAGGACAGCAAAAGGATGTGAAGGAACTGGTTGTACATGCAGGGGATCGCCTGGAACATACCATGAACTTCCTGACTTTGCACAGATGATGAACAAGCACATACATACATGCATGCATACACACACCCCTCCAGAGACATATATGCATTTTGTAAGGATGAAGGTGTGCACCTCTTTAATGAAAGCTTTACAAGGAAGGCAGGAAGCAGAGAGTTTGCCATTATTCCATTTTAAAGCTGCCTGAAAACCTTTTAATTGCTTACTAGCTACAAATAAATGTAAGCGGACAAAAATAGAGATTCATTTTCAGGCAACTGGCTTGATTACTTTCCTTAAGTGATTAAAATGACTATGTAAACTAAAGTCATAAACAGAGTGTAATGATTAACTCCCAAAACACCATCCAAGCACTAAAATCTCCAAATTGGTAGTAAACCACTTTTATTTTCAAGTAAATATGTCTTCCTTCTACTGATGCTTAAACCCACGTGGAAATTGCTACCACTGGAACTTTTTATCAACAGGATTAATAATGAAAACAACAGCAAAACAACTGCTAAATGTTATGCTATAAATTTAATTAACAGCAATGAAAAAAGTGACAGTTTAATTGACTCAAGTGTCATACACGAGTGTAATATAGGACAGTCAGGCAACCATGGGACAATATTAATCACTTGTGATAATAGAAAAATGGGAAGTGAGAGGGTAAGGAAAGACATATTTCTTTGAAAATCATACAAATACCAAGAATGTAATCTATATTATTAATTTTTATGTGGTCACTATAAAAAGCTGAAAGCAAGTTAAAGCTTGATTAGGTGCTGGGAAGACATGTACAGAAAGTACCTTATAAAAGTATAGAAAGCATAGGAGTCATCTGAAAGCCCCATTGGCTTCTCCCTTTCGGAAGCAGGAAATTTATGTTCAGGTTCCTCTGTCATGCTTATTATCTGGATTTCTGTTTTGTGAATCCTCAATTGGTTAAAAAAAGGAAGCTGGCAATTATAGAATTAAAGTTTAAACCTGAATTATTTCTTGACCATGGTTTTATTTATTTGCTTATTTAAATCAGGGGCCTGCTATGTTCCTTCCAGATACTCAGCAACGCAGAGGTACGTAGGAATAACCCTGTCTTGCAGTGCTGAAGGGACCCATTTTGAGGGTTTATTTCCCTACAGTATTCTAAATCATCATGTCACCAATTCTTGACGAACAGCTATTTACCTCCCTGACACAGAACAGAGGCAGTTACTGTATGTCTGTATGAAGCAGGCTCTGATAAGAGTTCTCGGTTCCCCTTCTAGGGATTGGGTATATGGCTAATCCTTACAAAGCTCTCAGTTACTCCAGTGACTGACAAGCTACAAAAGCCGCCTAATACCTATAATCATCTGTGACACAGAGCTAAGTGAGCTGCTATGAACACTGAACAAGGATTTGTCAATTTTTTACTTCCAGCATTAGAAATATTCCAAAGTTTTGATACAAAGAAGAGGTGTCTGACAGAAGAATAACTGTTCTCACAACAGTTTAATGTCTTGCTAAAATTGCTAAAATGTTATTATAACTTCTGACACAATATTGCATTTCAGCATATTTGGCGGTAGAGCACACTATTTCACCAAATGCAAGCACTTCATCACAAGAAAAGTAAGCTATTAGACTTCTGTTTATATCTCTTTTAACATAACTATGAAAACTAAGGCACTTCAGGCAAAATCCTGAAGGGACAAAGAAATCTCAAAGCGAAAATAGCTGAAGCATAACTAGTTATATACAACAGAGGAACACTACTGCCATATAAACATAATATGCTTGGATAGCCTTTGATGCTTTCCAGTTACTTGAAACAATTTGCATTATCTTTGAAAAGATGCAATAATGAAGATGAGCAAGCTTATTGGATACTAATACTGTAATTTCTGTGATATATTTTAGAATTAATAAAAAATATTGTAATTCTACATAGTTTAAAAATCTCTTGAAGCAGACCAAAATGAAAGGTACATATCAAATTCATAGAATTATACACATCAAATAATGTTGGTCAATGAGAAACATAATATGAGCCGGCAGTGTGCGCTCGCAGCCCAGAAAGCCAACCGTACCCTGGGCTGCACCAAAAGGAGCGTGACCAGCAGGTGGAAGGAGGTGATCCTGCCCCTCTACTCTGCTCTTGTGAGACCTCACCTGGAGTATTGTGTGCAGTTCTGCTGTCCTCAACATAAAAAGGACATGGAACTGTTGGAACAAGTCCAGAGGAGGGCCACGAGGATGATCAGGGGCTGGAGCACCTCCCGTATGAAGATAGGATGAGAAAGTTGGGGCTGTTCAGCCTGGAGAACAGAAGGCTGCTTGGGGACCTAATAGCAGCCTTCCAGTATCTGAAGGGGGCCTATAGGGATGCTGGGCATGGACTATTGATTAGGGACTGTAGTGACAGGACAAGGGGTAATGAGTTAAAACTTAAACAGGGGAAGTTTTGATTGGTTATAAGGAAAAAGTTCTTTACTGTAAGGGTGGTGAGGCACTGGAATCGGTTGCTCAAGGAAGTCGTTAATGCTCCATTCCTGGCAGTGTTCAAGGCCAGGTTGGACAGAGCCTTGGGTGATATGGTTTAGTGTGAGATGACCCTGCCCATGGCAGGGGGGTGTGGAACTTGATGATCTTAAGGTCCTTTCCAGCCCTAACTATTCTATGATTCTATGATTCTATGATTCTAAATAGTTGGTTAAAACATTTTAAACTTCCTCCGATTTCTGAACACAGTTTCAACAGATTTAAAATGAAAGAAAGAAAATATTCACACTTAAATTCAAACACCAGGAAGTTTGTGGCTGTTGAATGTTTCTCTTTTTTTGCTGTCAAACATAAGCAAACAATGCTTTGAAACTGGCAAGTCAATTTTTGCATCAAAATTGCAAAAATTTGTTCTAGTGTGAAGCTATTAAAATAAATAAATGACCAAACAAATGAATAAGTAAACAAATAAAAATTATTTGTTGTTCCTTGCCATTTGATAAGTTAGTGTTTTCCAAACAGAAGATAAAGTTAGTTAGAGGACAACGTAGTAGCCCTCTCGTGCTGAATTCCATCAGACTCAGTAAGTTGTCCTGACAGGATCCATCTCCCAGCCCTTTCCTCAACTTTGCTCTGCATCCCCCATTTCCTCTCACCTGCATTTTCTTTGAATCCTGGGATTCAGTAAATTCCAACTCTGAATGCAACAGTCTGCCATGGACTTGGTAATGTCAGCTTTTTCTCAGTGCCATCATCTGATCACACTGATGCTCTGTGGGTTTCATGCAAAGCAACACAAGACTAGATAGTTTTAATGATGCTCACTCTACAATTAACCAACTTGAATAGAGATGTTTTGAGTTAAGAAGGCCATGACATCCACAGCTTGATAACTAAGTAATGACTGGCATGATGAGACAGCCCTACAATCTACAACCCCCTGATCAAATTCAGTTTCTTTCAGGTTACAGTTCAAACACCTAACTCCATACAGCCCACTCAACTCTCAGTCAACTTCCTTATATAATCACAAAATCAGGATTCAATATGTCAAACTCCAGGCATCAGGACTTTGATTTATCACCTCCCTTAACCTGCTGGTCACACTTCTTATGATGCAGCCCAGCATACAGTTGGCTTTCTGGGCTGCGAGAGCACATTACTGGGTTATGTTGAGCTTCTGATCAACCAGCATCCCCAAGTCCTTCTCCTCAAGGCTGCTCGTACATAATTTATTTACATGTATATGTATGTAGATAAAAACCTGATTGTGTGCACAGGCATAAATACTGGGAATAGTTGAAGTGTGTTGTCGTAGCACCAATGTTAATACCACCAACCCCCCGCGACATGGTCCCAACCTGTCTCAGCACCCTTGCTCTCACTCTCCCAGGTGTGGGGATGTGAACCACAGTTATGCTCTGCACTCAAGGCTAGAGCAGATTGTATGCAGGTGGCACCGCCTGCTACAAGAGCTTTATTTCTTGTCAGCCTACCCCTGCAATTCTTGGACTCTGTGTTTCAGAAGGCTCTTCTAAGCAAGAAGAAACAACATAAATGGTGGTGGTGGTTGGGTTTTGAAATATTTAGACAGTATTATAATCAGAAAAATCATTGTGAACCTGCCAAGCTGCTGAACACAAGTCTGGCCACTGGGGGCTTCAGGCTTGTTATTTCTGTTACAGCAATCTCTCATAGCAAGGCAGGGGAAATACTTTCAAGCAATGTGCTTCCTCCCATGTCACTGGTGTATTTCTGTTGCTTAGACAGTAAAAAGTAGAGTAGGAGTCGCTAATCAGGCACTAGCCAGCTAGCATAGAAAGTGAGTCTGGCACAGCCACAGCCACCTTTGTCTTCCTGTACTACCAGTGCTATTGTTGGTGACCAGCTGTGGCTCACACTTTCCCTTCATTTCCCTGAGCAGGCTGGGTATCCTCTCCAGGTAACTGAGAGTCTCTACAAGTAAGCAAAAGCATTATGGGTTGATAGACAACATGAGGGTATCTGAATAGAGTTTTTCCAAAACCTCCACTGCCCAAGCCTCTTGCTGTCACAGGGCTGTTCCCCACCTGCATTCCCCACTTCCAGTCCATCTACCACAGAAACAAACACTCCCATGACATCTTGAAAGTAATAAGCCCCATCTACACCTATTGCACACTCCTAAGACAGTAATTAACATTTAATTAACATTTTCTGGCAAAAAGCAAACCTTCTGACCAATAGCAACATACGAATAGTCTCCAGGGCTGGCAGCTTAGAAAAAACCCATCTTACTGTGCTCATGTCCTCTTCAAATCTGGGGAAAATACTTAATAATAAAAATGCACAAAGAAACACTCAGCAAATAATGCACTGAAGTGCTGCGTTTCTCTTGTATTACACATATTTAGTGGTCAGATGTGGCTTCTGGGTTTGGAAGACTCATGGAGAAAGGGAAATTTATCTTACAAAATACCCATGGACACGATCCAAATCACAGAATATGCTTTTATAAATATCGCTTATTACTTATAGCAATAATTCAACCTGATAACTAAAATATTATTCTCTAAAGGTTATTCTTCAGTTGCAGTTATGATCTCAATCAAAAGTGCAGAGCTTTGCCTGGAAGATAACTAAATGTGAGGAGACCAACAAAGCCACGTTACTTATGTGAACTGTCAAAACACAAGGTTCAAGAGATTTTGCTCCTATTCGTACTTCTTATTTAGGACCTTTGCTTTTGTATACCTCTAGAGTCAGTAATTACGTAGGCATAACAATTCAGATGAGATTTTTCTATGCTGACCCTTACAACACAAGTTAAAGACTGCATATTTTAAACACTGTTCTTTAAATGTGGCATCTGCCCTCCAAAAAGCTTTGCAATGACAAGCCAGAGGAAAAATTTCCTCCCAGTCAGTTTCTCACCCAATATATTAAAATACAAACCCTGAACAACAGTGTAAAGATAAAGAATCAACTTTGTAAAGCATGGGAGGAATTTAAATAAACTCATTACACAAATCATTGTATTAGGCTTATAGAGGCCAATCTTTCATTTAAAGAAAAGGAGATTTATATTTAGTGAATGGCAAAGACATGGCAGCAGAAAAGATTTGCTGCTGCAGACAACACACAGAGTTATTAGACAAATTGTGCAAAAAGCTGCGATGAAAGCCCTCAGCCTTCATGTCCAGAGGTACAGCAATCCCACAGTGAAGCTAAAAGCTTCCACAGCAGACCTGACCTCATCCTCTGCCTCTCTCCAGCTGGGAGGCACCTCACACAAGCTGTGTTTCCCCAGAGAAGCTGATGAGTCTCTCTGGCACCTGAAGAGATTGAGACCACTGCTAGGTCCATTTCCATCCCTCATGGCCTGTATCTACATGCAGAAGTACCCCTGTCCTTATGCAGCCATACATATATGGATGCTGTAGCAATTCCCACTCTGAATGCAGGAGCCAGCTTCATGCTCCTGGGTACACAGGCTGAATTTATGAGCTAATTGCTTAAATAGGGACAGAAGGTTTCTGTGAACTGGGGTAAATGACAGTGATATTTTTATTCATACATATCTAAGAGGTATCATTAACATGGGACTCTGAGCATTGCTAGGTGTCAGACTTCCCCTCCCATGTGGGCCTTTCCCTTGTTCCTTCTCTCATGTCATGAGAACAAGGAATAAAACTCAGCCACCAAGCCCATTATATTTGACACTCAGAGCTGTCTTTAAGCTTGTAATTTCTTGTGCTCCCCTGCAACCAAACCATTCTTATAGCAGACCTTAATTATTGTTTCCTTATCATCAGGGTTACATGCAATCCGATTTGCGTGTCGGTAAGCCTTACCTTGGTATCCGTTTCTTTGTTTGCTAGTGACTAATTCAAAATGTTTCATTAAGCTTGAAACAAAAGGACTGAGGCAGGAGGTTAAACTGTCACTGGGGGGTTCCTCACTGTCTGACTACTGTTGGTATTTGAAGAGGACAAAAGATCTTTTGGACACTGCAGATGCAGTAAGACAGCCCAGCCTCCCCCCCATACTGAATCTACAACTTCCAGTTGTAGCCTTTACAGTTTGACATCCCTTCAATCCCTTTGTGTGACAGAACTGCCACATACAGCTCAGGCCATGCTCTTTAAAGCAAGTTATGTATTCCTGACAATAACAGAGTATGCTACACATTGCCTTCTGCCTGAGCAGGGCCACACACTGGCTTTATGCACAGATCATTGTCTTGGCTAAAACCAACACTGAAGCAGGATGGGATTTCTTTGCAAAGAATGGCTTGGGTTCGGTACCTTATCTCCTTCAAAAACCCAGATAACTTCTTAGGCACCATATTCCAGGCACCCTTGAGCCACAGCTCTGATGTTGGCTATACCAGATACTTCACCTTTGTATTTTACTAATAAAAGCTGTTCTATAGCTTTCATTTTATATTTCTACAATCTTCCATCTTCTGTGCAAGTGAATTTGTGTGAGTACAGTGCATGGAAAGATGGCAGAAGATCCTCTCTCTGTTGCTTTTGTTTATGGAGTAACCTTTTCTTTGGGGGAAGGGATGGGCAAAGAGTCATGCAGAGGGGAAGACAGACCTCTCCTCATCATTTTGTTTCTGGGTTATGGCAAGGAAGTATTTGACCTGATAAAGTCTTGTCTGCTGCTTCCTGAAGTACTAAAGACAGGACCTGACAACCATGCATCTGGAAAATGAATATTTAACAAAACTTCATGAAAATTCCTTGCTCTAAAAAGCATTTTCAAACCCAGCAAGCTACATGCCCTGTCATTTTGAACCCATGCAAATGTCCAAGTAATCAGTCAAGGGCCTACAGAGTACTGTTAAAATCAAATGAGTCACAGTTACTTTCCATTTACAATGTGCTCTATAAATCACATTTTCTTTAACTTCTCTAGAGAGGTATAACATGACGCTTGATCTATTCAATTGGAATTTTATTGTAAACTATTGGGATTAGAACTTTAAGCTGTCAAGTACACTTTTCTTTTTCCTATCTCAAAAGAGATACCAAGGGAAAATACACACCTCAAAGACATTAAGCTTCTTTGATTTAGCACATGTCCTCATTTTTGAAAATGGAGGACTGCAAATTTACAGGTATTAATATTTTTTACTTAAGTACACATTTAATTCACCAAAACCTGTAACTAACAGAAATCCTGACTATGACAGAATTGCCTATCAAAAGCGGTTAGAATTTTGATGTTCCCTTCTTTTGCCTGTTTCTGTTCTACTTAGAAATCAGAAACATCTCCATATTACTACAGTGTGACCCGTAACTTTCTAGTTTAAAAAAAGATGAAAAGTCTGAAGAATAATTGTTAATTTCCTCTTCTGAAACTGGCTGTCATGTTTATGTTCTGCTGTTAGTGCAGTTATTTGTAAGCACCTTCTCTAGCTCATCAGAACAGTAATAGAAAAAAGGTCTGTGTTGGAAGCAAAGATTTGTTTCTTCTAGAAATCCAGTATCTGTTCTGCCCCCGGTCATTTACCTTTTTACATAGCGTTGCTGTGCTGTGGAAGCCGAATGTTCATACAGATTGCCAATATTTTCACCATTTTCAACAAGTCATAAGGTCAACTCCTTTCAGAGGAGATAGTAAAAAAGGCAGAAAAAGCTTTGAGAATTTATTTACCTTCTATTTCACATCGGTTAGCATTCTCTTTTACTTCTGCTTGGACTACCTGAAAATAAAACCTCAGACACAGATAATCTATTTTCAAATGTTTTAAAAGAAATGTAAATGCAGGACAGTTTAATACAGTGAAACAAAACGTTTTCTGCGACAACAGGATCTATCTCAAGAAATTGCGAGGTAGCACTGCTCAGATTTTCACAGAATTCTCCACTCATGTTGAACTCAGCAACAAGAGCAATCTCGTGTGCTGGCATTATAATTTGGTACCATGCTAGCACAAGACTCACCTGCCTTTACAGATGTTAATGTGCCTTTTTCCTAGACTCTGCGTAAGACCCTCCATGAACCCGGAGCCTTCACTGATGGAAGGACAGTGGTCAGGGTGTGGGACAAGCTATAAATGCTGCCTGGAGTTGGCTTGCTCCTTGCAAATGCACTTGTAAACAGCTTGCAGGGTTTCCAGGAGACACTTCAGCACAGGGAGCGACAAGAGATCAAGGTCAATGGAGAACTGGGAAAGCAAGTAATTTTTGCTTCCTGCCCCTCCTCAGATGTGCGGGCTAAACGAAACTCCCACAGGAGACTGCTCCTATAGACTTTCTTCCAGCTCTCTTGAAGAGAGCGATTCAAGAGAGAGTATTTAAGCCTGATTATACAGTATACATTGTACACGGATGTGCACTACCTTCCAGACACTTTCTTTCACAGAATGCAATATAACAACAAGAAGATATACACATTTTTTCTTTGAGTTACCTGTATCTGAAGTCAGTTACACACACATACAGATTCATACAGACACACACCCTTTAAGGATTTTTGTCCCCTGGAGGCAGAGAAAAGCAAGGAAGGAAGCTGCACGTACCATTATCACTGGCAGAAGCAGCACTGAAGCACTAATGTAGGTAGTTGCTACTCCTACTTTCTTGGTCTTTACAAAAAGGAAGATAATGACTACCAGTTGCTTTTTAAATACTTGTGAGGTACTTCAGCCACAACCATGGCAGATGCTATACATAGAGATCTCTTAGTAACCCTGTAGCACCTGCCTTTTGCTGTTGCAGTGGAGCATAGAAGTTACGTGCTTTACCCATTCTCACAGGGGGAATCAGTGTTACAGATAAGAGTAAAGAAACAGGAATACTGGCCTGTGCCTATAATCACTGAGAGTACTTCCATTTTTTTAGTCCCTGCATCTCCGTTCTGCTTTCATACTCTGAAGTCCTTTCATTTCACTACTATCAGCTACCCCTCTGTGATACCACTTAAATCAATAGCAAAAAAATATTCTCACTGACTCATTTTCCTTAATGAGACAATCACTCTTGTGCAGAGCAGCATGCCTGAGCTAAATAAACGCACACTTATTGACTGCAACCAAATCATGGCCTACACTGTGAACAGATTTATTTCCTTCCAGATTCTTCTTATAAATAAAAAAGCAGTCGTCACTTGTATTGATCAGGTATGACTACCTCTGTCACTATGTTATGCTGCATGACGCACATAGTGTTTTCATTGCCTTCATTAGGATGCTTGCAGGTAAGCCTGGCTGGTAACAGCTCTTACAGCAACTGCAGGGCATAAAAGGCTGGTTTAAGTGGGGTTTTCAGCTTTCTGAGAACATTCTTAATCTATGTGATTAGGATGCTTCATTAGGATGCTCACAGGTAAGCCTGGTTGGTAACAGCTCTTACAGCAACTGCAGGGCATAAAAGGCTGGTTTGAGTGGGGTTTTCAGCTTTCTGAGAACATTCTTAATCTATGTGATTAGGATGCTTCATTAGGATGCTCACAGGTAAGCCTGGTTGGTAACAGCTCTTACAGCAACTGCAGGGCATAAAAGGCTGGTTTGAGTGGGGTTTTCAGCTTTCTGAGAACATTTCCTAATCTATGTGACCCACTGCACAGTGGAAACTGCATTTATGCAGAATGAAATTATACAGAACCAAAATATTTCCACCTCAGGAAGCAATTTCATAGCAGCAAAGAGGCATCCCTGAGGGACCAAAAAAATCATTAAGCAGTTCAGATTTTAAAACAAGACTACAATTTATCATGGCAGGTTTATTGGGGGTGGCATCCTTTGGCACAGAAGAGAGAAGGGACCGGAAGGTCACTTAAGACCATATATTATTTGGCTAAACTGAGGAACGCGGTCTGCTAGGCAAATTACTGTCCATGCTCAGGTTAATCCTAATTATATCCAATATTTCACTAGCTCTAGGTACACAGAGTAGGGCAGGAGGAATACCTGGAACGTGTTTCCAGGGCATGAAGCAGAAGGTGCTCTGGGGAGTGGGTACTGTGCTATGCCATTCTGGAAGCCAGCATCTGTTTTAGAGGGTTCTTTATCCTTGAAAAACAGCAATTAGATGGTTTTTCACACCGCTCAGGCCTCTCAGCACAACTACACTAAACAGAGTGATAACAACTACACTAAACAGAGTGGAAACAACAAAAAGAGCCTTTCCCCAAAGCCCAATTTGTGCACTTAGCCGAGCCTCAGCACTCCCTTGGGGAGTCTTTGCACATGGGCAAAATGCTTCCCACCAGTGCACTTCAGTGTCTGTGAAAATGGGAAATATGAAATTAATCATGACTGGCAAACTGTAAGACTTTGCCTAACTGAAGTCTGGGAAAGCCTAAGCTGTCTTTATACTTTACCCGTTGTAATAGGACCATATCCAGAAGTGGCTTTCTTTTTTAAATTCCCCTTAATTTCAACTCAGCACATCTTTGCCTAACAAGCATTCTTCCCCTTTTGGTCTTGCTGTGTCTCTGTACCTGCAGGATCGTTCTGCCTCTCATACTTTTAGGTGAAGGTAAGTTAAGCCTAAATGACACTTCGTACTGTATAGCAGATACATTGCAAAAGCAGTAGCTGCGTATTATATAAAGCCATCATCCTCCATGAACTATATTACTATGAGACAATTTGGTAAGCTCTGGTAAGGGCTCCATAAAAGACACAGACATGGGTGTAAGGCCTTTGAGACCCAGAACCATAGTAGGGGCCAATTACAACCTGCTCAGAGCAAGTGAGCCTGTTAGGAATCAGGAACTGACAATATATCTTTTCTTTAAAGGAAAATGTGTGAGGAAAATAAGAGATCTACCTCACAAATTAAGTGTCTAACTCATCACTGCTATATGACACAATGCCATACCCACCTTCTCAGCCTGGACTGCACTCTTTAGTGTCAAGGTGAAGACCACAGATATCAGCCCAGTTTCAGATGTTAATAAAAATATTTATCAGTAATGACAGGAGATGGACTGACAGCTCTGGAACTCTTTATCTGTTCACCAAAAAGACACCACATAAATGCAGACTTCTCTTGTGAATCACAGTCCCACTGCTAATTTTCTCAAAAAACAATGTACCAATGATGTCCTCTGATGATCAGGGGAAATCCACGCCATTTACTAGGCAAGACTTGCAGGCATTCGGCACTCCATGCTTTAAGATAATTCGAATGCTGCTTATTCTATGGATTGTGCGAGGCTGTTGTACTTCAGACAGCACAGTATGTGCAGTTTATAATGTAATACTTCTATGTACAAATCAGAGTCTGCTTTAGAATGAAAATCTAGGGAAGGTGGCAGAGATTGGTTTATTTTGTGTGCTGTGGAACACTGCTGGAACAAGGTTAATTTAATTTAAAAAATTGTTTTTTTATGGGACTAATAATAAAAAACTGCTAATAGTTATAAATAGCATCTTTTTACTTGAGTAAAAATGAAACCAGAGTATTCCTATCACACTTTTGAAACTACTTTCTCTTTACTAGCCTTTGAAGGAAATATAAGTATCAATACAGTTATTAGATAATAATTAGAGAATATTTACCTTTCTGTGGCATTTGAAATCCACAAGACTGTCTGCTGCAGCTGGGAACTGTATCCTAAACTCTTGAAGGAAAACATGCAGTGAAATGAAGTCCTGTGACTGATTCATCTGCATCCAACGGACTGAATTCAGACCATCAGCTATTTTCAGCATGACTCTTTCATAATCCTCAATAATGATAGTTTGTCTAGCAAACTAGAGTAGCTATATGAGACACAGATATTTAGATTTAATCCTCATGACAGTTCTGAGAGCCAGGAGAGATGATAAAATAATTATTCATGATAAAATTAGTATTCATGTAGTTGCAGATGATATGGAAAAGGTAAGCCCCTTGGAAAAGGTTACCCCTCAGAGCCTGGTGCTGGTAGCGCACATAGACTGACTGACTGAGTGTCACTATACTTGGACCTCTGGTGCCATGAGCAGTTGGACTGAAATAATTCACAGGGCTACAGATAATTCGTGCCCACAAGTTAAAGAGTATTTCTTTAGGTAGGAAGCATTTGTCTAACATCAGGCCAATAAGCTTGCTCTGTAATTTGCCACACACAAGAGGAAATCCCTAAATTATCAATTCCCAGTTTTTCACTTCCCACACATCACAGGTTTCTCTCATTAGGATGAAGATGATGAATCTCTGCTACAGGTGGGGAAAGCTGCATGAGCTATTCTGATTTGCAGTGAACCAAGGATATTCATTGCCTAATTGAAGTAGGTAGAAGTCCACTTCCAGAGCACTTTACTGTTGCAGAAATCAAAATGCTTCATGAAGATGTAGCTTAATAAATTCCTGGCTTTGTATGAACCGGGGAACAAATTAGCATATTTCTGATCAAATGCTCTTGTGACTTTAGGCCGACTTCCACCAGTGTGTGCAGTTTGAAAAATTGTGGCTCACAGTTACAACTTCCCTGAGGACACCTTAATTTTTCTTTTCTGATCTATGAGTTAAAGGGGTCTTTGTTTCTTTGTTTTATTCAAGTAAAGCGAATGCAGTATATTAGTGGAGTGTGAATTACCTAATAATCTCCTGGTAAAGCGTGGCAATGAGCACCTCTGATACCCTAAATACACCATATGAATGACTTTCTAGATAGTTACAAACTCACAGCACAAAGATGACCCATTGGCTCATAAGGAAGATAAAAGTAACAATAACAACACTGACTGCATGGCTTAGAATCACAGACCCACTGAACAGCCCAGGTCACGAGGTTTTAAAGAACAATTCAGACAAGCTTCTGTCAAAATTCGTTGAGCTGATTTGATTTTGCAGTTCACTGTGTCTTGGTGACCTTCTCCTTCCTCAACCTTCTGCATTCAAGGAAAAGCAACTGAAGGGAAGCAATGAAGTTGTAACAAGAAGGCATAAACAGGGAGATGATCCTGCAGCTACAGACTGGTGGAGAACAACATCAATGGCCATATTTCCTGGCACTGAAGCTTGGGTCAATTATAAACCACTTCTCTTGCACCAAAATCTGAGAAGGGTAAAACACTTGGTTTACAACTCAGTGGTAATTCCTTCCAGAAAAGGATAAAGGAGTGTGAAGAGAGAAGACAACTGTTATCACTTAGTTTTCACTCCTTTGACATTAGAAAATGTTTTTTAATATCTGTTCCTAAATGTGTGCCTGCAGAACATGTGCATGTTTTAGCCACACAGTTACACCTGTACAAACTTACTTTGGCAGGGGTCCTTCAGAATTCCCTCTTCTTTACACATATCAATGGAAAGGATGAACTTAAGATTCTAACTGATGATGACAAGTGCAACAGAACACTTAACTGTATGAGGAAATTTTAAAGGTGCCAATTACAGTATACCGGAAGATCGCCATTAAAACAAAGCACACTGAATGTATAAACATCTGTATCTTGGGCCAGTTCCTCCCTAGCATATTTTGAACAAGGAGACTCCTCTGGTACAGTAGATCAGCAAGTTCTGCAATCACAGCTCAGT
Source organism: Lathamus discolor (assembly GCF_037157495.1). NCBI lineage: Eukaryota > Metazoa > Chordata > Aves > Psittaciformes > Psittacidae > Lathamus > Lathamus discolor. The sequence goes on along the minus strand of NC_088889.1, from coordinate 18,084,196 downwards.
AGCTAGGGAGATTTTGCACAGTTCTCAGAAGGTATCATCCAACGTGCTCTAATGGCGAGACCCACTAGGTTCTGCTGCTGCCTCCCAAAGAGAGCAGCAGAAGCCCATCACGGGACACGAGCAGAATGAGCCTACAGAAATATGGGGAAACAAGACTGCAGGGAACAAAATGGTCAGGCTTGTGGTGACTTGGTATGATGGCTTAGTGGGTTTGTCTCATTTTAATTTCTGTGATTCTGAACCATTGCGTGACTGTATATAGAAGCTTTGCTTTTCACATCCTGCAGCAATATGTAAGGTACAAAAAACCATAGCATGTCCTATTAGAGTGGCCTACAGCATACATTAATAAATACTACTACAGCAGACCAGTATTCTTTTCCCATCATCATAAAAGTGGTCTGTGCAAGACCTGGAACAGTCTGACATACTGCTGAGTAGTTTTATTCTAACCAAATGAAGAATGTAAGAACAAAAGCAATGTAATTTTAAAGAGATATGAGAGAGAGCCCAGAATACACAGATAAACAGCCACTCTGTTGGCAGATGGTAGTAATGAACAGTGAAGCACAGGAGTTTGTCATTTCCCTTTCAATTAGCAAAAGGAATACATGTCATCACAAGTGGCTCTTCTTTCCCAAACGCATTTCCAGCGGCCTGAGCTGTGTGATGTTTCACTGAATGACACACCACTCTTATACAAATAAGGTATCTGAATGTTTAGGCAGCGGATGGCTTCACAACATGCAAAGCAAAAGCCTACCCTCCTTATAAGGGATGCACCTACAGCACAAAGGCTTAAGCACCAATGGTTATCACAGCGTCCTCCCCACCAACTGAACTCACACCCAGAAAGTGTTGGTTTTCTTTGACACTTCCATTTCTTCAGGTGTTCATTAATTTTAAAACCACTTCTGCTGATGCAGTTATTTCTGCTTCACCCTCCACCTAGCTTGGATCTACATCAAAACCGAAAATCTTGCACTTTATATAAAAACAAATGGAAAATTATTCAAAAATATCAATGGAGCAAAGATTTTTTGAGTGACATATGGATAAAACCAGAGGTGGGCTAATCTAAGAGCAAAATGAGTTAGACAACCAATTAAGTTACTCCATTTCCTATTTATTTTACTCAATTTTTAACTTTTACATCTAAAAATTCCCCAAAACCCCAAGCCCAAACAGAACAAGAAAGGGTAGCACATCTTTCAGTGGACCTATTGCTTTTGCCTGACGCTTGTCAATCAAAGAGCACAGATTACCACCCAGAACTGATGTCAGATGATTCTTCAAACTCATTCACTTTCCTTCTCTGACTTCTGAAATACTCCTATTGCTTTTTGTTCCTGCTACCAACCATGAAAACCTTTTGACAAAGAGATGAAAAATAAAGGCATGGAGCCTAATTCATCTTTCCACTGCATCAGTTTACAACTTCTGTGGTACTAAGTAGGATGAAAGTCTGTGGTTTTTATGTTCTGTTAGGAAGGAAGGAATGAGAATTCCTCTTAAAATACTGAGCTCCTACCTTCTGTTGCTGAGGCCCAGTTTCCAACCAAGACTCATTTGGAGCTCTATATAGCTACACAAACACACAAAAGCATGCTAAATTTCATTCGTAATTTATACCTTTACAATTATTTTATCTTCTGCTGGATTTTTATCTTCTGCCTTCTAGTGGACCAAAATGCTGTATTTTCACCCTCATATTTCTCCTTCACTGTATTTCCTCAAGCAATAGCTACTACTTAAGTGACAGCTTTTACTTTTATCACCCCAATGAATCCCAAGGGTTCAACTGTTGGCTTACATTATACAGCCCTGATGATATGCAGTTTGGCTGAGTGAATAGCCTGCTTCCAGATCATACAGAGAGCCCTGCAATACTTAACATTTTGAATAAAGAACAGAATAATGTCTATCTATTTTAATTTTAGACATACGAAAAAACACATAGTACCTGAAGTAACTGAATGCTCCTAGACCTGCGTATGAGCAATGCTGATGGCTAATGGCCATAAAAACTGGAGTACTGTATCGTTTGCAACTCAGGTACAAAATATTACAGAGCTAATTTTATTTCTGACAATAATACACACTTTAAGAAAAATATATGGCAACTCAGTTTCATTTCCAGATCCCAAGCTGAATATGAGAATCTGACAGGTAGAAACATTATCTTGTGGATGGGCACACTGATAAGAAAATATTGAAGGGATTAAAAAAAATAAATAAAGAAAGAGAAAACCATGCTGTGTCATTTTGTAATATTTAATTTAACACATGGAAGGCGCAGATCTGAAGGCACTTATACAAGATGTCGGTTAAGGAAAATAAAAAGGTTCTAAGACCTACCTTAGTCTCAGACTGAGATCTATCATAATCGTGTCCTCCTGTCCTTCCCTTTTTCCTTGCTATTACTGAATTGCACCAGCTCTCAGCTAAGCTGCATTTCAAGCCAAATACCTCCACCTTCTCTTTAACAAAACTATTTATACAACCTTGATTTCTTTAGCTGCTCATTGCTCTCCTGCAGCACTTACTATCCCCAGCTGGGTTGCTCCCTGCATCTTAGCAGCACCTGTTAGTAAGTGGCCACCTGAGGCACAGGATAGTTTTTCTGACTCAGGCTAGAAGGGACAAGATCCCACAGTATTTCCCTGGGGCCTAGTGAAGGCATATACCTGGGATGGTGGAAAGCAGTGAATAAATGATGGAAGGCTGGCAGAAATACCTCTTGGCTTTGCCATAGCAGCCTTTCTCCCAAGCCCCTAGCCATGACACATAAAAGGGATGGAGAGACACTCAAACTGTCACCCAGTAAGAGGGGTGACCACACTGCTGGATGGCAACATCTCACCAGTATTTCTGCACTAGAACATGGCAAAGAGATGCATATAAATGTACCCAGTTTCACAGGCAAGTATTTAATGAGACTAGGAGGACTCCACAATCTCACTTTTGAAGCCCCACCATCCCATGTGTACTCCCCATCATCTATCTAGTGTTTTGTCTAAATACTGCAATAAGCATCGGATTTACCTGTTATGAACAGAAATTTAATCTGAGCCACACCATCCTCCAGTAGGTTGTGAAACAACAAGCACATGCATGGATCAGTAATAACTGCTCACCTCCAACCCCGTATCACTGAAAGGGAGCTCAATCTTTTCCCCTTCATGGAGGAGGACATCCTCAGATGCATGCATCATGTCCATCTTTCTTTCCATCTCAGAACCAAGAACTATACATGGAGCAACAGCCGACATGTCTTTTTGTTATGGTTTGGATTGGGGAGCATCAGATATAAAACGAAATATGGCCACTCTGTTCTTTGCAAAGAGTTGGTCAGCTCCTCCAGCAACTGTCGGAAACATTAAAAGGAAAAGCTTTTCTGCTTGCTAACTGCTAGTAGCTGGGTAGGCTAAATGAACACTGACACCATGACAGACTTCACTGAGTAACACTGGTAAATGCACAAATTTACATCTGTATTTAAACCTGAGTGCAAATTGAAACACTGCTATTACCAGGAAAAGAAAAAGCCCGAATATGATGATAATACCATAGACCTGGCAAATGGAAACAAGGGCAGATGGATTTTTCTATTTACTTGGCAAGTGGACATTATACTTTTTGACACTGGCTGTAAATCAAGTGAAAAAAATAATTGGATAAGTAGCAATTTTAAGCAAGACTGCTGCATCAAAGGACACATGCTGAGCAAGTGATGGATTTTGTTGCTAAGAAGATTGGAGGCTCTTAATGGATTGTTAAAATGCTATTACAAAAATGGTTTAGAGGTTCACCCTTTAGAGGGGGCATTACTTCCTACATACCAATTTGATCCTCAAGGGTGTGCATACATGTGTATGTAGTACTTTAATATGGTGGTGATTTACTGTGTGATTGTATGCTCACTAAAAAGCAATAAAAGCCTATTCAGTACCTTGTGTGACATGAGTTGGTACACTCAGCTGTCTTTAAAGTTATACTTTAAAATAAAATCCATACTATATATGGATGTGACTTCAAATAAATTAGTTTTATTTCAGTCTTGGAATGGGATCACACACCACAAAACTATGTCCAAACCTGATTTCTTGCCTTGCATGAAACCATGAGGCTTTCTACTGTTAACAGTCCACTTTCTCTTTCATCTTCCATCTCTACAGCCAAGTGCTCACAGGCCTTGCTAATGGGCCTTCCCGATGATCTTTTAGAACAGAAAAGATTACACGGATGTATAAAATTTAAAGATAAGAAACCTCTAGAAAAAAATGTGCATTTACCATTTGCATGATTGGGAGAAGCTCCCATTCAGTGCCAGGCATTTGGTTTTGGCTGCTAGCCCATATTCCCAAAGGGGTCGGTCACAAATGCCAGTTGCAAGACATCAGACTTCTTGTGGATGCAAGTTATTTTTGGTAGCACTTTAAAGTTCAAGAACAGTAATATATTTCTGAATCTATCTCCATGTTTGGTATTCTGCCTGTCGGCCTCTGCAGGGTGGTGAAATATGGAGTAGTCTAAACATACTGACATCTCCTCTGCCACCCCTTGAAATGGTCACAGTCAAGTAACAAAGGGGGAAAGCTGGTATCAGTCTGGTGGTATTGTCAGCAAAAGTGAATTTACTTCCCCATTAAACTCCCCAGACCTTGTCCTACTCAAAATTTACTTTTTTTCCCCCCAACACCAAGATTTGTTCCAGTTTGGGTTTTATTGTCACCCCCCTCGTAATCAGAAATCTCCCATCCTAAATGGAGATTCCCCCACTGGCTGCACTTCCAGTGAACTCAGGAGAGAACACTGGATTTTTTTAATATCTTATCAAATGTGTTAAAATTATCGTGGAGGTACGTAATCTGCATAGTTATGCAAATGACTCTGTCCTCGAGAGAGTTATTTTCAGACTTCATTCTTCCTGAGGAAGCAATGCTCATGTGGTAGTGTGGTCTATGCACCAGTCTGTGCCTGTCTTCCAAACCTCGTACTCTTCAATCGATCAGCTAGTTTCAACCCAGTTAAGCAGTCTGATAGGTATCAAAAAATGCCAAGCTTACAGATGTGTTTGGAAAATATAAGTGACCAGGTTCAAGAGTTTGGGAACCCCATTAGTGGCACACTGAGGGAAAGTCAGGGATGGGAATGCAAAACTCACTATCATCGGACAATTGCCAACAAAGTAGGTTTTGAGGGTTTTGTCTCACATGACTGTCTCTAAATCGTCCCCTTTAAAGAAGGATGATAATTTCAAATACTACAGAAAAAAGAAATTAAAAAATTAGATCCCACCTGTGCAGCAGAAGACATCTGAAAGCCAACACCTCGAAAAGAAAATCAGGAAAATATTCTAGCAGCACAAACATGTAATGTCAGTGACAACAAAAGTATACTTTTCTGTTTATTTTCCCTCTGTCCTCAAGGTGGAAGGTAAAGAAAACTAGTGCCATCTGCCAGAGCTAGTTCTAACTTTCCAAGACCACGTCATAGTCTCTGTGTTGTCAGTGAAGAGGAGTAATCTGCAACAGCAACCAGGAGGCTTTCCATTGGGCAAAATACATTACCCAGGGAAAGACCAGCAGAGATTACAGGAAGCAGGGATTGCTTTGCTTGCTTGGCAGAGCTTCATGTAACACTTCCTGATGGTAGACTTACTCCCTCTCCCAAGGTCTGCAGAAAAGGGTTATCAGCAGTTTGCAGAGCAAGGTTACAAAATAAAAAAGCAAAAATATCCCATCCATCTTCACAGCTGCTCTGGCTCTTTGTGGTTTCAGTCTCCCACGACACTGCTTCAGGAGGTCATCCTTTTTTAAAAAATACACATTTCAAACTTTATATTCAAATACCATTATTTTAATTAATACAGCAATTGTAGTTATGCTTGCTTTAAAGACCACAGAGTCAAAATTCACAGGAATTTGCGGTTCAGAAAATTCACAGGTACTGAACGTTATACAAGAAGGTATTATCACCAGCTGGGAACACTAAGTTGCACTGCAAAGGCCAAGCCTGAAATTTCAAAGAATGCTAGTCAAAATAAAAGGTATTTACCCAAAAATAGTTAATTCAATTAAATGGATAGAAGAAAATTCAAACTAAATGACAGAGTATTTGTTCCAGTTTTGTAATTTTTCTTCATCTCTAACTTGTTATTTTTCTAGTGTTTTAGACTTCCATGTGTTTGAAACTTACTATAGTGTTTCAAAACCTGCTTCATGGCAGATATCTAATACAACCCTAGCCAAAGTTAGGAAAGATCTAACAAATAACAGCATAGAATCATAGAATCACAGAATAGTTAGGGCTGGAAAGAACCTTAAAATCATCTAGTTCCAAAACCCCCTGCCACGGGCAGGGACACCTCACACTAAACCATCTCACCAAGGCTTCATCCAACCTGGCCTTGAACACCGCCAGGGATGGAGCATTCACAGCTTCCCTGGGCAACCCATTCCAGTGCCTGACCATCCTCACAGTAAAGAACTTCTTCCTCATATCCAATCTAAACTTCCCCTGTTTAATCCATTACCCCTTGTCCTATTGCTACAGTCCCTAATGAAGAGTGCCTCCCCAGCATCCTTATGAGCCCCCTTCAGATACTGGAAGGCTGTTACGAGGTCTCCAGGCTGAACAACCCCAACTTTCTCAGCCTGTCTTCATACGGGAGGTGCTCCAGTCCCCTGATCATCCTCGTGGCCCTCCTCTGGACTTGTTCCAAGAGTTCCATGTCCTTTTTATGTTGAGGACACCAGAACTGCACACAATACTCCAGGTGAGGTCTCACAAGAGCAGAGTAGAGGGGCAGGATCACCTCTTTCAACCTGCTGGGCACACTCCTTTTGATGCAGTGCAGGATATGGTTGATTTCTGGGCTGTGAGCGCACACTGAAGACAGCTCATGTTCATTTTCTCATCAACCAACACCCCCAAGTCCTTCTCCACAAGGCTGCTCTGAATCTCTTTTCTGCCCAATCTGTAGCTGTGCCTGGGATTGCCCTTACCCAGGTGTAGGACCTTGCACTTGGCATGGTTAAACTGCATAAGGTTGGCATCAGCCCACATTACGAGCATGTCAAGGTCCCTCTGGATGGCATCCTTTCCCTCCAGCATATCAACCAAACCACACAGCTTGTTGTCATTGGCAAACTTGCTGAGGGCGTACTCGATCCCACCATCCATGTCACCAACAAAGATGTTGAACAAGACCGGTCCCAACACCAATCCCTGAGGGACACCACTCGCTACTGGTCTCCAGCCGGACTTTGAGCCATTGACCACAACTCTTTGCATGCGGCCATCCAGCCAGTTCTTTATCCACTGAGTGGTCCACCTATCAAGCTGATGTCTCTCCAATTTAGAGACAAGGATGTCACGCAGGACAGTGTTAAACACTCTGCAAAAGTCCAGGCAGATGATGTCAACTGCTCTACCCCTGTCCATCCGTTCCGCAGCCGCATCACGGAAGGCCACCAAATTGGTCAGGCAGGATTTCCCCTTAGTGAAGCCATCTTCTCCTTCTGGGATGTATAAAAATGTTATAAATTAGTTCCAGTCCTTAATTTTTGATATTTTGCTAAATTGCAAGTTAATCTAAAATAAGACTTAAATCTTGCGTATTACTGTGCTGAGAACACAGCTTAACCCTGGTGTTACAAGAATACAGCAGGCCAAAACTGTGCTTCTGTAAGGCCTTTGACACAGACCCCCACAGCATCCTTCTTTCAAAATTGGAGAGATAAGGATTTGATGGGTGGACTGTTCTGTGGATAAGGAATTGGCTGGATGGTTGCGTCGAGAGGGTAGTGGTCAATGGCTTAATGTTCAGATGAAGACTGATAACAAGTGGTGTCCCTCAGCGGTCTGTACTGGGGCCAGTACTGTTTAATATCTTCATCAATGACATAGTGGGATTGAGTGCACCCTCAGCAAGTTTCCAGATGATACCAAGCTGACTGGTGGGTTTGAAAAGGAAATCCGTGCTGCCTGCACATAGAAAGGAGGATAATTGCTTTGTGAGACATTACAGAAAAGAGCATGGCTTCTTTTCCATGTCAGGTCAAAATGGATGGCAACGACTTCATTGACATCCTATTCATGCAAAGCATCCAGCAGCATGTGCAGGACATGGTATGTAACACTGGCTTCATTCTGAGATCTGTGTTATGAAAAATTATCTCCTATGTCCCTTCACTATGATACGAACTGTTAGCAGACTTGCAGTGAACTTTTGCTGCTATCTCAAAGCAAGCCACAGTGGCTCTTTTATCTCTTAAAGGACATTTAGGTCTACTAATTGCTTTTCAAAAGGCCAGTTTACTCCTGAACAAAATTGCTAATGGAAAAGAACAGAATCACATGCAACTTCCATAGGGATCATCTCACTAACGTTATCGCGTCATTAATTTTATTCATCAAATATAAACCACAAGCAATTTATGCACTTACACAACTTTGATTTTGTGTGAAGAGAAGCATTAATCTGCTTCCATCACCAACAACCTGTATATTCTGTGGATTTCTAAGCTGCCTTTTTCACTTTTATCATTTGCTTATAGTAGAGGAGCTGCTTTGTGTAAAAGCTTTCAGTTTTGAAGCTATTTCTGGAAGAACAAAAATGATTTAAAGGCATGAACGGGATCATCGGGCAAGACTAGCTTAAAAACTAACAAGTGAAGTTTGACCCAACAAAGTTGAAAACAGGGGTCACATAGTGGACCGTGCCTTAGGATGAAAACAAATGGTTCATGGATGTGGAATTGAAAATATCAAAATAGAATTGAAGCGAGGAAAGAAACAGAACAATTTAGGAAATCTTCCTAATGGTGGGGTCTGATAGCTCCAGAATCTCTTCCAACTGGCTTCTTGATAAATGGGGTTTGCAGGTGACAGGGACATGTTTTTCACGTTTCTCTGTTTTAAACACAAACCTCTGAAAATCACCTCCACTCCAAATGCCTTGATGAAAATCCTCACTAAAGGGTTGATTTCAGCTACTGTTAAAATCAATTTCATAGCAACTTCCCTTGCCTGACTTTCAGAAGTCATCACAGAACAAATCGCTATGTCCTGCCAACTGAGGAGAGCAAATCAGGAAAGCTGTGAATGTGTAAGCCAATTCCAGTGTCAAAAGTCAGTCCTCAGCTCCTCTCCACTGATACCATGCTGTGCCTTGGACCAACACATTGATTTCCACAGGGATGACACAAAGACAGTTGCTGTTAATTTATCTGGAGATCACTTCTGCAATTGTTCCAGTGTATACGACAATAAAAAATTTTGGAAGCACTGCAGCTGAAATGGAAGGATTGAAAGTCCCTAAGCTTGCTTTGCTAAGATGATGTAGAACACAATCAATACAGTTTTCCTGAAGTTGCAATTTTGAGCTGTTACACAAGTTATACAGAAATTTTGCAGCTCATGAATATTACACACATCTCTTCCTAAATAGCCAGCCTTTCATTGTTTTAATTTACTTTCAAGAACTTTATAGGGTTATAGGAAAATTCAGTTTGGAAGGGCCCTCAGGAAGTCTTTAGTATAATCTTCTCCTCAAGCCATGCTTAGCTGTGAGGTGAGACCAGGTTACTTAGGGCTTTGTCCCAGCCTGCAAGTTCTTAAAATCCTCCAAGGATGGATATGGCATAATATTTCTGGGCAACCCTGATGTCTGTCTGTTCCCTGCTCGTCTGTCATCAGATTGCTTGGGATTGCTTCTACCCAGCTGTAGGACCTTGCAGTTGAAATAGTATCTCTATGTTAGGCATCACTATCATTTAACCATGAGACACGGGGCATTAGTTAATCTGGTTTTTGGTTTTCCTGCACAAACTTGTTCAGGAGCAAGATGTGTCCTGAATGGCATCTGTTCCCTCTCACCCTGGTAAGTTTAGGAACAAGCTTCCTTTTCAGTAGAAAGACAAAGGGGAAACAACTGAGCCCATAGATTTTTCCCTTTGTAAGTGGTTGGCCATGGATACGGGGGAATTTACCACAAAGTCCTTGTTCAAGCCAGACACTTTTTCTTCCCCCGAGAGAGCACCTGTTGGCATATACAGCATTTATGTTCTCAGCAGGTTGTAGTGGGGATAACCCAAGGACTTTCCAGAAGTGAAAACAAAGCATAAATGTGTTGTGGGAGTTGCTTACTACACCAGTAGCATTGGGCATTTGTCCTAGTAACAGCTAAGGACGGGGGCTGGTATGGCAAAAACTGACTAGTTACAGCACAGCTTGGGGAGAGAAAAAAAAAAAAAAGCATAATGTTTCATTAATGACATGCAACATAAAACACACTCATTATCTTGCTTCTTACTACTGATGCCATAGTTACATGTTCTACAAGCTCATAATCAAGTCTAGAGTTTCAGAGGTACAAAACTTGGCCACAAGAGCTTCCCAGCCCCTATTTTTGTAGACAGGCCATTAACTTGGTAACAAGTTAAAACAGTTTTCCAATTTGACCATGTTTTGGCAAAATGCATGAGTATCATAAGCTCTTTTGTTCTGTATATCCTAAAATCACGTATAAAAGTCTATTTTTTAAAATTCTTATAATAAGCTCTTGTCAGCCATTACTCTGTAATTTGGTTAGCCCTCCTTAGAGGGCAGGAGGTGTAAAATCAATCAGGATTCTTCACAGCACCTGTAGCGAAAATTCCTGCCATTTCTATGAACTCCCTAAGCCTTTGCTTCATTGTGTCTTTTAGAAATCATTATATACTTTGCAAAGGCAAAAACCTGAAATACGCAGAGCTTACATCTAGGCAGAATGGAGATGAACAAGGAAGAAACGTGCTCTCTGCATCAGTGCAAAGGCCATACAGTTCAGACTGTTGTTGTTACGCTCTGCTTTTATTTTTAATTGTTTAAATCTTTTGTTAGATTATTCATATCCTTTAAACTGCCTTTTTACCCTACAATATTATAAATTGACATAGTACTTACATGTAAATGGTGAACTGCACATTGTGCCTTTGGCAGGAATCATACTTAGTAATTTTTCCTCAATAAATGAGTGATGAAACACTGCTGTTACTAAATAACATAAAAATGCAGTTTATTACCAGCCTTACTGCCTGCAATTATTCCTGTTAGTAGTGTAATAGTAATTCACAGACCTGTGCTGCCAGTTACAGGTCAGATCACTGGCCCACTAACAACCAAATATACAAGAAACTCCACAGATACAAATTATGACTTCATGCTTTGATCTAAGGTAAACTTGAACACACAGTTCAGACATAAGAGACAGTTTTGAGGGTAGAAGCAGTTCAGATAGATCCAGACCCCAAAATCAATGCACAGAAGGGAACATCAGAGATCCAAATACTGAACATTTTCATTTGAACGTTTTATACTGGACGGTACTAACACTGTAACTTTACCTTTCAAATGTTTAACCTTTTCTCATATACGACTTTGTTTCTGTGCTTCTGCCTATGTGCATGCATAAATGTAGGAGGCTAGATGTGGGGATTCACACATCCTCATTTCCCTGATCTAGGGTACATAACTGCAGGAAATGCAGCCATTGCTTTGGCCCTTACACTCCTATGCAAACATTCTGGGAGACCTGCAGATGTTAGATGACAACTTCCATTAGACTGGTATGACATTTGGTTACTTCACATATCTACTTCTTTCAAAACTCTGGGCCTTGCAACTAAGATGAGCAAAGAGTCATCTCAATGGTGAAGGGAAGGGCTGAGGTTAGTGCTCCATTCAATGACTGCACTGGTTGCAGGGCAGCTCCACTGGAAAACATCACAAACTTTCAAATCATGTGTGTGCTTACCTTTAGCCTCCCTTATGACTTTTGAAGACAAACAGATGCATATTACTTGGAAAGTAAACTGAAAAGAAGTCCTACTAGAGGTCCTAACATAAAGGCCATTATTTTTCCTTCTCTCTTATGCTTGCAGCTCAGCACGTCTGCAGGTCTTGGACTTCACCTTTACCAGCACCTTCCCCATCTGCTCTTGATTACAACTCCCCTTTCAGATTTCAGCTTGAGTAAAATGGTAAATAGCCATTCCTTTCATTCTTCCTTTTGCACAGAGGCATGACCATGTTGCACAGCTCTCAAACAACTTCAAAGTCAGACAGTGATTTCAAGCTGTAACTCATGACAATTTGTACATTCAGCATGTGTAGTCTCTCGGCTCCCATTTTGATTTAACATTTGGTTCTTGTTGATCCATTCAGTTAATCTTGTTGCTGTGAAATACAGTAGCCTTTCTCTCTGCAGATCCTGCCATCTGGAACACTATTCTACCTACGTTTCAGCAAATGACTTGCTTTTAAAAATCTGGAAGCATATCTTGTCTCTCCTTGCTCAAAACTAAATTCCTTTTGTTATCACTAAGAAAGTGATACCACTGCATGTAGGGCTGGCTTGTCCCTCACTCTCAAGTGTACTACTAAGCTGCTATCATAAAGCGCCCTATTGAAAACAAGACACACAAAGCAAAACCCAGATCTTTGAGATCAGGTTCAATTTTCTTTCCTTTTCTCCTCTTTTTCCTTTTTTTTTTTTTTTTAAAAAGACCATATGACAAAATCCCGAGGCATCTGGGAATACAGTCTGCATGAAAGCTTTTACACAAAATAAAGCTGTCTTAATCTCTTAACTGGCCAGTTTTGTGTGTTCTTGGAATTACTTGTGATGAAGCAAACGGCCTCCAAATAAACAGCAGAAGTCAGTTATTTGTGTCATCTACTTTGAAAACATTTGCTTGAAATAGAACAATTAGTAATTTGTCAAACAAATGGTGACAGCTCATAACTGCTGCTGATATACTTCCTGGCATTACTTTCATATTTTAGAATAAAAAATAGACAGTAATGTACATATATTTCAAAACTTTGTGCATTACTAAATATTTCTTTCAAGATTCAATATACTATCAGAATTTTAACTGAAAGCCCTCACTTTTTAAACATCATTATTCTGTAAACATGGCATTACAATAATTCAGAATATAGCTCTAGCCCGAGCTGTTGGGTAGATAACAACATAACCTTAGGATGGCTATGGAAGATATCAGTGAAGGTCTACGGTCAATGCTCTGTGCATTAAGGCAAAGATTTTAACTCAGAGTGATAAACTGAAGAGCTAATTTCAAAGAGAGCATCCACTATTCTGCTGAGTTAGGAATTGAGAGCTGTGAAAGATATTTGATACAGCTATGACTAGCTGTCAAAGGGAAACAACAGCAGCTTTAAGCAAGTGCTGGAAAGGTGCAGGGTACTAAGCCCTTCTCCCAACTCCCAGAAAAAAACAGTTTTATCATACACTGCTCTTCAGCTGATCTGGCCTTCAACCAGGGTATGCCTACAAATCATTGCCATGGAGATAGGTCCATGTGTGACTTACCACATTGCGCAACTCCAGTGAGCCAAAATGAAGCAACAAAGAGAATGAGAGATGGCATCAGCTCCTGCCACAGGTGCTGAGGTGCATAGTGCAGCCAGCAGTCGGGTTTATTCTGGAGAGCTGCTCCATCCTGGCCTTGCTTGGTGACCTTGTCAAGGGAGATCCCCAGGACAGTGAGAAGAGCGTGCAGCAAGCTCACTGCCCTGGACTTCAAAAGAGCAGACTTTGGCCTCTTCAGGAGCCTGCTTAGTAAGGTTCCATGGGATATAGCCCTGGAGGGCAGGGGGGCCCAAGACTCTTGGTTGATATTCAAGGATCACCTGCTACAAGCTCAGGAGTGCTGCATCCCAACTAGAAGGAAGTGCAGCAGGAGGGCCAGGAGACCTCCTTGGATGAATAAGGAGCTGCTGAGGAAACTTAGAGGGGAAAAAAGAGGCTTATAAAAGGTGGAAGCAAGGACAGGCGGCCTGGGTAGAGTACAGGGATGTTGTCCGGGAAGCTAGGGACCAGGTTAGGAAGGCTAAGGCACTGTTAGAATTAAACCTAGCCAGGGATGTTAAGGATAATAGAAAGGGATTCTACAGGTACGTAGCAAACAAAAAACAGACTAGGGACAAAATAGGCCCCCTGAGGAAGCTTTCGGGAGAACTGGCTACACAGGATTTGGAGAAGGCTGAGGTTCTGAATGACTTCTTTGCCTCAGTCTTCACTGGCAAAGGCTCTGACTGCACCACCCAGTTCATAGAAGGCAGACGCAGGGACTGTGAGAATGAAGACCTTGGGCCCACTGTAGGAGAGGATCTGGTTCGAGACCATCTTAAAAATCTGAACGCACACAAGTCCGTGGGACCTGATGGAATCCATCCGCGGGTCCTGAAGGAGCTGGCGAATGAAGTTGCTAAGCCACTGGCCATCATATTTGAAAAATCATGGCAGTCAGGTGAAGTTCCCGACGACTGGAAAAAGGGAAATATAACCCCCATTTTCAAGGGGAAAATGGAAGACCCAGGGAATTACAGAGCAGTCAGTCTCACCTCTGTGCCTGGTAAAATCTTGGAGCACATTCTCCTGGACAACATGCTAAGGCACATGAAAAACAACAAGGTGCTTGGTGACAGCCAGCATGGCTTCACTAAGGGGAAATCCTGCCTGACCAATTTGGTGGCCTTCTATGATGGGGCTACAGAATTGATGGACAAGGGTAAAGCAGTTGATGTCATCTACCTGGACTTGTGCAAAGCATTTGACACTGTCCCACACAACATCCTTCTCTCTAAATTGGAGAGATATCAATTTGATGGATGGACCACTCAGTGGATAAAGAACTGGCTGGATGGCCGCGCACAAAGAGTTGTGGTCAATGGCTCAATGTCCGGCTGGAGACTGGTAACGAGTGGTGTCCCTCAGGGATTGGTGTTGGGACCAGTCTTGTTTAACATCTTCATTGCTGACATGGACAGTGGGATTGAGTGCGCCCTCAGCAAGTTTGCCGATGACACCAAGCAGTGTGGTCCGGTTGATATGCTGGAGGGAAGGGATGCCATTCAGAGAGACCTTGACATGATTGTGAGGTGGGCTGATGCCAACCTTATGAAGTTCAACCGTGACAAGTGCAAGGTCCTGCACCTGGGTTGGAGCAATCCCAGGCACAGCTACAGACTGGGCAAAGAAGAGATTCAGAGCAGCCCTGCAGAGAAGGACTTGGGGGTGCTGGTCGATGAGAAAATGAACATGAGCCGGCAGTGTGTGCTCGCAGCCCAGAACCGTATCCTGGGCTGCATCAAAATGAGCGTGACCAGCAGGTGGAAGGAGGTGATCCTGCCCCTCATGCTTGGCATGTTTTGGTTTTTTTTTTTCCTTAGAAATTAACCTGAAAACTAGATTTAGAATCACAGATTCACAGAATCATAGAATAGTTAGGGTTGGAAAGGACCTTAAGATCATCCAAGTTCCCTGGGCAACACATTCCAGTGCCTCATCACCCTAACAGGAAAGAACTTCTTCCTCATATCCAATCTAAACTTCCCCTGTTTAAGTTTTAACCTGTTACCCCTTGTCCTATCACTACAGTCCCTGATGAAGAGTCCATCTCCACCATCCCTATAGGCCCCCTTCAGGTACCGGAAGGCTGCTATGAGGTCCCCACGCAGCCTTCTCTTCTCTAGACAGAACAGCCCCAACTTTCTCAGCCTGTCTTCATATGGGAGGTGCTCCAGTCCCCTGATCATCCTCGTGGCCCTCCTCTGGACTTGTTCCAGCAGTTCCATGTCCTTTTTATGTTGAGGACACCAGAACTGCACACCATACTCCAGGTGAGGTCTCACAAGAGCAGAGTAGAGGGGCAGGATCACCTCCTTCGACCTGCTGGTCACACTCATTTTGATGCAGCCCCGGATACGATTTCAGGTCCTTTTTACACAGTACCTTTTACATTACCATTTATAGATAAAATGTTGCCATTGGCTGAGAGTCAGAAACTATTAATTTAATCGCTTGTAAGTACTACCTGGCCCGCTACATGGCTGCTCTGCCTAAGAAAGGAAATCCCAGCTCCTCAACTCCATCTCTACACTGAAAGTGGTAGTCCTCAATCAGATGTGAAATGGGCAAAGAAATTAATTAATGTCACGCGAACAGCACAGAACAAGGGAAATGAATTAAGATGATGAGTATTTCCTGCTCTCAAGGCAGCAAATTGCAGATTGGCTGAATACAGATAAAGAGACAACACATTCTAAAAGATGGCTGATTGGTTATTCTGACTGCCAGAAAGCTGTTCAGGATGCACCAAGGGAAAACTTCTGCAGCCAAAAAAAAAAAAAAAAAAAAATCTGATGCTGAGAAGAAGAAAAGAAAGAAATCACTCCTCCCCATAAGCTTACAATTACATTGAATCCAATGAAAACTAACTTAAATGAGTCAGTTGCATGTATTTCTTGATGAAAAAGATGCTGTTTGGCGACTTAGGAATTACTTGAAAATGTATATTTTAATACACCTTGGATGGACTTTCTGGTATCCTCGCCTATGCTTCTTCCCAAAGATCAGGATAATATAGCTTGAGTTTTGTTCATGTTGCATATAAAAGATTATTTCAATACCTCACTGAAAAGACACTGAAGCCTTCCTGTTAGGAATACATCTAAAGGGGAAATTTATTTTAGCCAGAGGTAATGTTTTAAGCCATACCTAGAAATTCTGTATTTAAACTTTGCATCCACTCCTACTAAAGCCTTTAAAAACACCACAAAGGTCTCCTTTAAGCCTTGTCAATTTTAGGCTTCTCTGTAAAAAGAGATGTGGAAATATTTATGCAATCACATAACTTTAGGACACCAACATACCTTACGCAGGGCACTTCCATTGCACAAGCATACTCTTGGCAATTTCAGCTGTGACATTACACTTGGCAATTAATTGGAGCTGGCCAGAGGGATCCCAAGCACTGCCAACCACTTGGGCTAAGTGCAGCATGATGGTGCCCAGATCCATTGTGACTTTGGGCAGAACAGTGAACTCAGCATTGCAGCAATCCAATTCTGACAAATGATGTGTTCAAAGCATATAAACTTTGCTGACAATAATGAATGTATTTATAATGCACCCTTCCTCCAGGAATCACAAAGCACTTTACGAATATCAATGCATTCTCTGTAACATACTTCTTGTTTAGCAGTCCCAGGATTTATGTCCCAGTACAACTGGCAAACAAAATTTCACTTGAATGAGAGGTACTTTGGTGGCATCATCACTTGCTGGTTTAACATAACTACTCTGTTTTCCTTCAAACTAACATTTAGACACATTCCCTGTGCTTTTTGAAAGAATAAAACAGCTGAAGTCTCATCTCTGCTTAAAGGCTGTTGGCTAGCTTGAATGAAAAGGCTAGAATTCATAAGGCTGGGAACAAGAGTTATCTCACAGTAACATCTGGGAATACATGAATACTCTGGATTTCTTCCTGTTCTTTCAGGGGTAAAATTCAACTGAAGCTGAAAGCCTATAAATCCAAGTAGAATAACTGGACTATACTGCCAAAGATATTTATTCTCTTAAGGCCACCTAAGCTTAAAAGCTAAAGGGACATCTGCAGCATGATTTACTGGAATCACAGTTCATTTCAGCAGAGTGATCAAGACTCCAGAAGTATTTTTGACACTAAGTTGCTTGCTATTGCCCATATTTATACCTGGAAGATACCATTTGCCCTCAATTATTTTTCTCCATGCCCAAAGACTGTCTGATCTAGACAAAGTGATTTTTTTCCATCATCTCATTGACTGGTGTGTTTTCTAGCCAGCCAACTATAAACACAAAAGCTAGCATCTTCTTTACGACCAACACTTGATGACCTTGAAAAAGCCTGCAACAGCAGCCTGTGGGATGTCTGAGGAGATCAAAGAAACAATTCAAGTTTGTATTCATTCGAGTGCTATCCTATGTCTAGCACTGTCTGGAGTGATGCTACAAGAACTGCATATTACTATTATGCTCAGCAAGAACAGTAACAGAGCTGCAGAGGCCAGTAAACAAAAAGCACTGTGCTGTGCTGAGGGCTCTATCACTGCCAGCATATTGCCAGAAATCCCCAGAGAACAAAAATGATACTGTATTCATCTAGACAAGTTTCTATCCACAACCTCAGATGATGTAAAAGTATTATGCCAACATATATTTGAAATAGATTGTGCAGGTTGTGTAGGTACCATTTCACCTATCAATCAAAATAAATTGCTTAAAGGGTGATAGTACATGGAGTGCTGTTATGCAGCTGCTTAACATGACATTTGGAGAACAATTTAACTCATTTAAAGTGCCAGGAGATTTTAGGAAATTAACATGAAACTGAAGAAAAGCCCATCTGTAGATTTAAAACTTCCTTATTTACAAAGCTTCTTTAATGAGAGCTGGTATCACAGACCTCAGCTTTATGTTTCAGGCAGGAGATTCTGCCTTTTGCAGCTGTGGCCCAGACAGGCTAACCTGTCTGGAGAGATGAGGAAGTAGAAGCAATGCTCATTGATACACCTCAAGACTCACTGCATTATTGGTTAGCGATAATGAATATCTAGCATTGATATTGCTCAGAGGATTTTTAAGTATTTGTCTAGTCCTATCTCCTCACACAGCACAGCAGATAAGCACCAAGGTGAACAGCAAGAAGCTGGGAGGACCTCTGGGATGTGACTTAATTACATGCATTCTTCAGTGGAAAATAACTAAAATCTATGATGGGATAAGGAATTCCAGCCAGAAGTGTCCATTCACTAGTGCAGGGACAGAGAGTTTGCACTTTGCTTAGCGCAACCCATTTTGTACCAGTCAAGCAGTGCTTCAAAATCATAGCTGGGAAGATTCCCAGATTGTACATTTGATCCTTTATTTTACACCTCTGAGAATGAGGGTGGCCACAGAAACTATGAGGAGGATTAAAGGACTAGTTTCCTTCTCCATCTCTGATGTTGGTAGAAGAGGGTGACTCATGCACATCTTTTCTTAACCACTGAGCTACATCCCACCTCCCCCATTTTTCTTCTCCCACGTCCCCAAGCCTCCCCTCCCTAACCTGTCTGCTACAGCTAGGCAAATAAAAGACCAGCCTTTCCTGTGATAGATGTGTACTGTTGTCAGTACACAGCAGTAAAATAAGCTGCAGTTTCCATTTTCCATGATGGATCCTATAACTCTGTGTTAGGTAGTTACACAATTCAGTTCACCCAATTAAAACAGAAGGTGAATCAATGATGCCGTTAACACAACTGAAACATGGCCAAGATGCTGAAATGAGCATTCTTACTGTCACACTGAGGGAAGTGTGTGTCATTTCTCACGTTCAGGACACAGACGGATGCATTTGCAATGACTCTGGTTAATTTGCCAGCGCCTTTTCTTATCACTGAAGACACAGAGGCTGCTCAAAGGGGAAATTCAAAACAATGAAAGTTAATCTCTTCCTCTGAATTGCCCTTTCTTGGAACCTTATGTGTTTCTTCTGATGGGCAAAGTAATATCCATCACCCAGGTTTCAAGGTATCCCTTGTACATATGCCTTGGAGATGGGCAAAGTAATATCCATCACCCAGGTTTCAAGGTATCCCTTGTACATATGCCTTGGAGAAAGACTATGCATTTGTGATTTTCTAGCATCAAGTGGAGCTTGTTTTGCCATATTCCAGGCCTCTCCAAATACTAAAAGCCTATTTTAACTCTTTATACTTTGAAAACTACTCATGCTCAATTTTCCAAAACAGTCTGCAGACTCACTGGACATATTTTGGAGTAAGAACATAAACAATAACAAAAATCACTACTTCAGCCAAAAAACCCCAAGGGTTATAAAATAAACAAACTGTGCATAAGACAGAATGAGATATTCACTGTCAAACTCAATTGGCAAAAGTGCTTATGATCTCGTAGTTGTTATAGGTGAAATAGGTGTTTAGATGGTGAGTTTCTGGGGTCTTCAGGAGCAGAACATACATTCTCTATCCCCCTAACTTCTTCCTAGTGAAACAAAACCAGTAATTCAGTTCTCAACAAAGATAAACAATGTGGTGTGTCCCATCCAGCAAAGGGTAGTTTAATGCTTCAAAATACTTTAGGAAAGTACTTGTAGATGCTCTGATGTCTCTAGAAACAAGCACCCCGATACAAGTATTCCATTTTCTAATGAGCTAAACACACAGCTAGATGTGCAGAATCTCCAAGCAAGATTATCCTGATGTATTTAAAATATGCCCATATACAGATATGTCAGCAAATCTGGACTCCTTAGCCTCCTCATTTTCAGCATCATGTCAACTTTAAACGATTCTGGCTGAGCGAGATGGCAGGTTGCTGAAAACTCTGTCAGCAACTGGCAAGCTGACTCCATTAAGGTATTTAATATTACTAACATTGGCTCAACAGGACTTAAAAATGCCTCCCCTGTGAAATCAAATTCATAAGGTTCTCCCTCACACTGCCCACAGTGTGAAGAGATCACAGATTTCGATCCACACAAGCACAGGGCTCAAGTGCTCCCCTGATCATGGGCCATTTTATATTCAGGATTCAATCAAAAATAAAACTGCAAAAGGAAAAATGACTGAAACTACAGAGGATATAATTTGGACCATTAGTCAAAAATCTGCAGACGTCCATACAGAACACAAGGTGATTCACACACCAGGTATGTACTTATAGCAAAGCTGTGGGTGGAGAGGATGGGAAAGGGGGTTCCAGGTTTTAATGAAGGGTCTTTGATGAACTATGACAATGTCAGACTTACCTTCATAAAAAGCAGTTTTAAGGCTTAGAATTGCACAGTCAATTCCACAGATGGATGAAGGGGATGATGGCACTCAGAGATTGGGGTCTGTGTTCAAATGTATTTCATCACTGAATTTTATTTGGATTCAAACTACAAAAATGTTTTCCTGATGCTGGTAGAAAATCACCAAAAACATGCATTTTGTAAAAAATGGTAATTCTGAAACTAGCAGCTGTAAGAATTTAAGAACATCTTACCCTTTCCAAAGCTAGAAAGGCTCCAAGGTGGGTGGCCTTGGAAGAGTCTACAAACACACAGAACTGGACCACTCAAGTACTCCTCCCTCAATCTCCACTTCATAATACTCTCTGAAATCAAATGAAACCCCAAATCCTCTACTTGGTTCTACTACATGAAGCTTCATGCCCTGTGACATGTACAAGCTGGAACAATGTTAACGGCCCAGCTTTTAAACCTACTAATTTGAGCTTGAAAACTGCATGAGGAAAACATTTCCATCACCTCACAGGGAGTGTGACATTGGGCTCACTAAACTCCTCAGAGGTGCTCATGCCAGCTGCAGGAACGTAATGCCTAATTTATCTCTGTACCATCAGATCAATAACATTAGCAATCTACTTCAAGTGAACCTGACTGTAGCTTGGTAAGAGTTCAAGCTTACACCACCTTTCTTCATTCAAGACATTTTGCATTCTGTTTCTGCTTAAGCTAGACGCAAACACTTAGCTCTTTAGTGGGATTGCTCTATTTCTGCATGGTATGAGCTCCTTGAAGAAGGAAAGCAGTTAACCTCCATGGAATCTGTGGAATGTATGAATCTTCCCCACCTTCCATTTGAATTTATATACAAGTTGTAAATGGTCAAGTCATAACAAGAACCTTATGAGGATGGTAACTTCCTTTTTTTTTCCAGAATTCATCTGTTCAGTATGTATGTGAATGTCTGAATAGGATCTCATCGGACAGCAAAGAGGACAAACACAGAATCATAGAACAGTTAGGAGTGGAACATGGTGTATGTCATTTAGTATCAATACATTCCACAGATAAAGAATAAATTAACCTGCAAAATGCAGGTCATCCACATAGTACCTCACCTGAAAATTTCCAGCTTTAGAAGGCTGGAGTTTCCCTCCACCATTTTTTAATGATTTTGATAGCACGACCACATTCACAATGAATTAATTTTCCTGTACACACTCCACCCTAACTTTCCTGCTGAAGGGTAAATCTAATTGTGAAAGAAATAATTGCATTTTCTTGGGAATCTGTTTTTCTGAACAATTACCCAAGGAAGGTTAGCAAATACTTCAGAAAAGTTTGGTCTGGAATTTGGAGGGCAAATCTGTAAATGCCCTTCTAGGTAGATTCACGTGGACACTACAGGATATATAGATTTGCTGGATTAAGTCAAGTTTATCTGAAACACTGATAATAATAAGCTGTACGGCAGAACAACATCAATGCACAGAAGAACTGAAATGATAACAGCTATCAACACCACCATCTAAGAGAACAGACCACCAAAGCAAAACTCTGTGATAAGTAAATGAGCTCAATCCATCTTCACACTCAATATGAATGATTTCCCAAGCAATGGTGAGATGTTATTGCTGCTGAAGCCTCCATCACACCTAACATCATTCTCCAATCTCCCCTTCTAACCAGAAGGCAAAAACAAAGACCCTGAAGTTAGAAACCCAGTTTGTTCTTCATGCGTAGTATCACCTCAGCGTACTGTTTTGCTTAAAACCAAGAAACTTCTTACTAGTGTTGTAAAAAGAAAGACATTTCATCCTGGAACTGACAAAGAAGTCTCATTACCAATTTCTGAAACAGTGCTAAAGCTGGTCTAATCTTTATGACCTTTAAAACAAATTTCAAGACAGACTTGCTTATTTAGAAGCTGTCCTGAATTCCCCAAACACCTACAATGAATACAAACCAGGAAATATTTATATGAATTACAGTTATATTAATTTATGGGCTTATGCAAGCTTTTGCAGTTTACTAATTAATATCAAGAAGTTAGCTACTGACTACCTGGCAGTAGCTCTGCATAACCCTGCCCCAAAACAGCATCCCACTTGGCAGTCACCCACTGTCAGTGTCCAGTAACTACCCCCCCCCCCCCAAACTACCATCATCTCACCACTTTGGCCTCCAAAATATGCATCATACTCTACTGATCCCCCTAGGACTACCTGGGCTTCTCAACCCACCTCCCCCAACCTTTAAAGCTCTTTAGCCCCACAAATACTTCCTAGCCCATACGCCTGAGCTCTTGCTCCAGACACCCCCATACCTCCAGTTCTCTCTCAGCTGTTCCCATCCCTGGCTTCCATCAGCTGGTCCAGAGAAGTCATCCCTTCCTCCCCCTGCTCTGCAGGGATTTTAAGCGTGCTCCAAAAAGCCAGAGCAAGGCTACTGCTACGAAAAACACACCAAGGCACAACTTGGAGAGCAGAAAACCACAATGGGCTTGGGGAAAACCTCAGGCTGTATGGCAGGCCTATCTGAGAAGCAGTCTTTGTTGACTGATGCCGCTGCTACCTGGACAGGCAGGCCAGGAATGAAGAAGGTGGCTCACAGCTGCAGATATAATTGGAGGCATTATTGCAAGACTAGGAGCTGGAATATGACTAACACATCTAAGAAAGCCAATGCATGTCCTGGAGGCAGCAGTACTACCCCTAAGCAAAAAGGGAGCTGGCCCAGGGAAGGAATGATCATAGCCACAGGCTCTCCTTTATCCTGATAGACTCTTTTATGCCCATAGGGCATTTTTGCCAGCATAAGATTCCGCCTCTGCTCTATAGCCTGAGGATTAGAAAGCAGCCCTGCAGTTTACACAAATGCCTTCATCTGACAGTAAGACTCCTTAATTTCAGCATCTTTTATTACCTTTGTCTTTTTTCATTCCTTTAATTCTGCTGAATTATTTTCTTAATGGCAATCATCAGAGAATTAAAATTATTAGAACATCATCTGGAAAGTGGTATGCATCATACTAAACAAGCTATACAATAGATTCCTGCATTACTCATCTTGATTTATTTTATTATAGTTGATCAGACAACTATATTTTATTCTGTATCTAGGCCAAAGTTTCAAGATGAGG
This sequence comes from Lathamus discolor, assembly GCF_037157495.1. Classification (NCBI taxonomy): domain Eukaryota; kingdom Metazoa; phylum Chordata; class Aves; order Psittaciformes; family Psittacidae; genus Lathamus; species Lathamus discolor. The sequence continues at coordinate 18,060,418 of NC_088889.1, read as the reverse complement.
TACTGTGATCTCTAGCTAGCTAGGTGCTCATCAAACCTCAAAAATAAAATTGGTGAAATCGTGCCAAATGCAATTGAGTCAGATGAAGCTGGAACAAAAAACTGCACAGCAGCAGAATACTGTTTGTGCTCTTCTGAGTCACACATCACTAAAGATATTTAAAATATAATGAGACTTCATGCATTTGGAAGATTGAAGGCATTCAGTTTTTTAAAATTATACCAGCTTTTTAACAGAGATGCAATGAAAATTGACTGTGTTTCCTGACCACCAAACTTTCTGTCTCATTAATTAAAGCCTCTTGTATTACTGTAAAATAAATGTTATCTAGCTTCAGGAGCCTTCAAAGCAGTTGGTTTCATACACAGAGATGTGCATGCAGAGACTTTATTAGCAATAGTATCTGGAGCTAAACAAATGCGAAGAAATAAATGCAAACACAATTCTCTTTCTCTCTGAGAATGAAGAAGATTTAGCATGTCATAAAATTATAGGAGGGTTTGGGTTGAAAGAGACCTTTAGAGGTCATCTAGTCCAACCCTTTCAGTTCTTTTATTCCTCCTGTTCCTGAAGCACTGCCAGTGGATGCTTTGGAAGAGATGTGCTAAACAGGGATGTCCAAGTGCACTGTCCTTCCCATCTCACCTGTGGCTGCCTCTCCTCCAAAGGACCTCCTTCCTCCAAGCACTGCCACTCAGGTATACCAGTGCTCATACCACCTTGTCCTCACAGCCAGCCTATGCAAACAAACCAATAGTCCAGGACACTCATCCGGATGTAGCATCAGAAACAGAAATAGGTTTTTTAAATAGCATCATAGGTCTACCTGGCCTCCAGATCTACAAGAGAATTGTAATCTAATATAATACATTCCAATAATGGTTGTAAAATAGTAGAGTTGTCTCTTTGACAGCTGAAAACCTTGATGAGAAGCACTACAGTGCCTAACCTTTTGGCCTTCTGGAGACTTTAGTGAACTTGATTATGGACACTTGATTGAACTAAAATGTCAATAAGTTACTCTATTTATCCAGGAGAAATTGGAAAACCAGTTTTAGGCCAAAACAAATACCCTGGTACATGACAGGCACTGTTAGGGAGTCATGGCAGCAGAGAATTTAGAAAAACAAACCCAACAGCATCACCAACGATTTCTCATCCTCTGTTCTGTGAAAAATTGCCACAATTAGAACAGCTTGAAATAAAACTCTTGAAGGAGTTGCAGTGTTTTAGCTATCCTAATCCTCTAATACTCCACACTTCTCCATCTTGTGAGATGTGACTCGCATACCTCTGCATTTGGAAAATGAAACACTACTCAGTTCCCCAAGTATGCATAATTCTTCTTGGGTAAGACAGTAGAGGCGTGTATCCAGAATGTTTACAAGATAAGGAAATGTAATTCTACAAAAACCCTCTTGCTTCTGTTGGCAGGCCTCTTTGTTAGCTGTAGCCAGCTCCAGTAGCTGTCAGGCAAACACTTCTGATCGAGACTGAGTTTAGGAGAAACTTTCAGATCAGCTTCCTTTCTGCTGTTGATTATGATTGTTTTCCCAGCGTAACCCATCACTCATAGCCAGCAGTGCTTTCATCAGGAGAAGCAGGGTTGACAACTTGGAGTCTCATGTAAAAGAAATCTTTCTGCTAGTGAAGAACTGCTGTCATTTTCCATACGTCACTCTGCTCCACTTTAATTGCATCTCTCTTGTGCAAGAGATTCGGGTGAATTCTGAGGAACAGACAAAAAAAAAAAAACAAACCAAAAACAAGCAAGCACTGCTCTACTAGTATTCACTCAGCACTAAGAGCAACTTCCTTTAGTGCCATTCACTTCCCATTGAGCACATCTTGCACAAGTGCAACTTCAGAACCCAGTTTGCAGGAACACACTTCCAAGTGCAAGCAGAGCAGATAGGTAAGAGTCCAACTGTGCTATACAGCCTGATCTCCACAGGCTGCTTCTGCATCAGTAACACTGCTGTTGACAGAAGAAGTACCCAGCAGAAACCATGCCCATGTCACAAGCGGGGTGCTTCTTGTCCCATCAGGGTAAGACACAGAAAGAACATCCTAAATTCCCCTTTCTTTCACCAATGCCATCACACTGAGTCTGCTCCACATGGGAGCATGGGCCAGCTAACAAGCCTATTCTATGTTTACGTAGTGAGCTTCCTCTACATGATAAAAACAGACTTTACACCACAAGTGGCATGTTTTCAGTTAGCATTCTCTTACTTTTAATTATATTTTAAGATGCAGAAGTTTAGCAGCCTTCCAGTATCTGAAGGAGACCTACAAGGATGCCAGAGAGGAACTATTCATCAGGCACTGCAGCGATAGGACAAGGGGTGATGGGTTTAAACTTAAACAGGGGAAGTTCAGGTTAGGTATAAGGAAGAAGTTCTTTACTGTGAGGGTGGTGAGGCACTGGAACAAGTTTCCCAAATAAGCGGTAAATGCTCCATCCCTGGCAGTGTTCAAGGCCAGGTTGGACAGAGCTTTGGGCAACATGATCTACAGTGAGGCCTTGGCAGGGGGGTTGGAACTGGATGTTCTTAAGGTCCTTTCCAACCCTAATCATTCTATGATTCTATGCAGATATGTGTTTATATTATAAGACATAGATTTTTTAGCCATGGGTTTGGTCAGGTCAGCAGATCTGCCCTAATTAGATCTGCTGTAATTTTAAACTCAGCACATGCTTTTATCCTCTGCAGAAACTTCGGAAAGTTTCCCTGCTATTACCTCAGCACTTAATCCTGTACTTACTTCGACCCAAAGGCTTTACTGCTCACCTGAACAATTACTGAGAATCAGAGAAATTTTCCATTTCAGATTCAAATACAACCTCACAAGGAAGTAACCTGTGACTTTCTTAGTAATTATCTGAGTTACATATTGCTTTTTGTACTCCACCTTGCAACTCTAGCTCATGCCTGAGCTGCATATGTGCAAGAACAGAAGCTAATGAATAGCAGCATACAGGTCACCTTTCTTATAAATGAAAAATGCTAGAAATTGGAAACATGTTAAGTTTCTGCACACACAATTCATGGAATAATTAAACAGATGCATTTTTCTTTCAGAAATTCCTCCCCCATTTCAGTCCCCAGTTCCTGGGGGGACAACACTGCATTAATAGTTGAGTCTGACTAGAGACTACAGATGGCCCCAAGCCTTCCTTCAAACCCTTCCCTTCACAGCAGGCCTACTGTAAGGAGCCACAAGTTGAGGACACTCTTCCAAAACTGAACTTTCCTCCAGGAGACAGAAAGGAACTTGGCATGTCACATCAGGACAAGTTGGCGAACTCCTGCTCTGGCGAGGGCATGTAGGTGCCTACCTGTGCTGACCAAGTTCCCACTCATGGTGTGAGAGGCCAGAGTATGGAAGGAAATGGATTAACAAGAGAAGAAAGAAAGAAAATAAAGAGCCTGGTTAATTTTATACTCTCTTTTGACTGGTTTCTATTTTTTAAGCTTCTTCTAGGCCTTTAGATTGCTAGTCTAGTACATTAAAGGAACTAAAAGTAAGTAACAACATAAACCGCTTTCCAGCACCAACTTTTATACAAACAAAACTTTTTTAAATCAGGATGAGCTAAGCAATATAATTCTTACTTTGTAAGTGGGAAACAGAAACAGAGCAGTGATTTATTCTCAAAAGTCAAGTTGGGGAGACAGTTCCCACACTGTTCAAGCCTATCTCCATCCCTAAGCAGGAGATAATAATGCATAAAGTGGAACAAGGGCTGTTTCTCTCTCTCTAGATAACAAACTTCTGAGCACATTTCAGCACAAGCTAAAATTCCTCCCCTCCCCCAAGTATTTAAATAGAACTTACAAAGACAGTCAGTGAAATGAATCTGTGAAGGAAGCTCACTCACTAACCACTAACTATGCTAAAATGAAAAACAGAGCCTGTCTTCTGTTACATAAAGCCCAATATTTCACACGTCTTCAACACTGCTTGATGGAGCATCCAGAACAGTGCTGTTTATTCATTATGGCAGGGGAAGAATAAACAAACTCTGCTTGTAAATCACTTTGAGCAAAACTACGTGTTTTGTTCTAATAAGGAGCTTGATTCCCTGTGGCCTTGTATCTTCTGCAGTCATTTACATCAGCATGAAGCATATCAATGGTCTGAAGAACCACATCTTTGATGTAGCAGCATTTTGCCTTCATGACAGTCTTCTGCATTGCTGTGTCTCAAATGGTGCAAACCTCTTGTGCTTTGGAAGAAACAATACAGTCAACCAGTTGGACAATGCACAGGTATATATATATGAAAAACAAACCATTGACATTAAAAATCTGCCTATAGATGAAAAAAAGAAATTTAGGATAGGAAGAAGACAGCTAGAGTGGACAGAGTCAGCTTTTATTAATACTGTTTATAAAGTTCACAAATATGTCTTACACATGAGAACACTATTAAAAGACCCCTACATTATAAGACCACGCAAGTTTAAAGCTTGCATTTTAAAGCTTTAAAAGATATCAGAATTATGGCTGCTTCAGCAGCCTTAATCCAGCTTTCAAGCCTACTCTGGACTATGAGCTTAAAATGCTCAAATATGTTTTACTCTACAGGGTCCTTCCTTCAATCAGTACATAGAACGTATAGTTTCTATAGCTACTAGACAACTATTAAGTGTGACTGTTTTCTCATCATACGTCTACATTCAGCCACAGGCCTTGCATACTGTGCACTATCCACATTGTGCTCAGAAGCCCAAAGTATTAATTTCCTGCTGACCATGCCTGTATTACCATCACAACTGAACCTACCTGCCTCACAAATATTAGTTATTTTTTTGCACTGCATCATCCTTGTTTGACATATTTGTGACTAATTTAGAAAGAGATAAAGGTCAAAAATATACCCACTGACTTTCAGGAACCTCAGCTGAGAAGCACAGGACACTTTCTCTGGTTTAGTCATGACTTTATTTGGCATTGTGGTACTTCATCTTTCTGCAAACCAGTACACAAGACTCATCCAGTAAAAAAGAATCTTATCATTACTAATGATTGAGAAGTTTGGTTTAAGCTACTTCATGAAAATGATGCAACAGGCAGAAAGAGTATGCAGCTCTCCAGGGCAGCACTCACCTGTCTTTATTTCTTCCCACAGTCACTCGCTTCAGTCACTGTGCACTTTTCAGCTGCTAAAGGAAATAAAGTGCAAACAGCCTCTGTTCAATACTATAAATGAGAACAAAGTATTGTGGAAAACTCAGAGTGCAGTTAGAAAGACTATATTACAAGTTAGAAACAACAGGGGGGAAAGCAGGGTCATGGAGATACCCTTCATTCTGGCATTTCGGAGTCTTGTAAGCACTGGCATTTATAGCCTTATTAATATTCATTGGCGCTACCTTGTTACCTGCATAACAATCTAGGAAGTTCTGTGGGGTTTTAATAGAATAAATTTAAAAGACACCCAAAGATTCTATCATGTGGCATAAAATCAATACCCAATTCTAGTTTAAATCTTGTGGTATCTGCAATCAAGTTAGCCTTTTCCTAGACTCTGCATAGGAACCCAGGCATGAAGGAGGCTTCATCCTCAGTGCGGGTTTTAGAATGAGACTCAGAGTTGGAGCCCAGGGCTGCAGAAGTACGGACAGTGATGGTCAGTCCTGTGAAATCTTAGTTATTTAATTAAAAGAATTTAAAGCGTACTGCATGGATTTTCACCTAGGTGACGCAAAGACCAAAACCTCAGCTGAAAATCATACTCTTGCTCCAAAGCACAGTATTGCTACAGCTCTTCAAAGGTAAATTAATGAAAATACTTACATGGGGGAGAGAAGATAGTCTTTAATTCTATTTCAGAAATAAGCCATCCGTTCAGACCCATAAATATTAGCATGGAAAACCTGATCCCAAAGTGTGACAAAAATTATAAGTACCTGAAAACTGGGTCTTAATAATTAGTCAACACAGACAGGCAGTATATAATGTCTTCCAATCCTTAATGTGTTTATACACTGTTGTTTCTTCAGTCTCTTCTGATATATCTGATTCAACTATGACATTAGTCCTGCTCTGAGCAGGAAGCTGGACTAGACACCTTTGGGTCATCATTCCAACTCTACAAGGAGAGTTTTCAATGCACGACTTTTCAGGTAGAGAACAATCCTGCTTTTTTCAAGAGAACAAGCAACACCAGCACAAAATCAAGTAGTATAAGCAGTGACTCTAAATTCACATAAACTCCAAATTCACAGCATGGGAAGCCACCAAATTAAATACTGACAGGCTTAAAATCATTGATGGCATCGGTTTTCTGAAATATGTTGTTTCACCACAGGGAATTCTAGACAGGAAACTGTTCATTTCTCAAGTACCACCTTGTTATCTAGTAACTATGGCT